>NC_091211.1:8476444-8786883 GCF_040958095.1 Procambarus clarkii
TTTACCAAATCACCTCATTCTTTGGGGCACACGTGAGGAACACAAATGCGAACAAGCCTGAATGAGTGCCCCAAAGAATGAGGTGATTTGGTAAAATGCTATGCCCAAGATTACTATCCGAGTGCCGGCGGTGGGATGGTTCAAATAGCCTCGGCTATCACCTCATTATGTCCGGTCGTGATGGTCAAGTGGATTAAGGCGTCTTGTACATACCAGTTGCGTTGCTTCTGGGAGTATGGGTTCGAGTCACTTCTGGGGTGTGAGTTTTCAGTTGCATATTGTCCTGGGGACCATTCAGGCTTGTTCGCATATATATATATATATATATATATATATATATATATATATATATATATATATATATATATATATATATATATATATATATATATATATATATATATATATATATATATATATATATATCGTACCTAGTAGCCAGAACACACTTCTCAACCTACTATGCAAGGCCCGATTTGCCTAATAAGCCATGTTTTCATAAATTAATTATTTTTCGACTACCTAACCTAACCTAACTTCTTCGGCTACCTAACCTAACCTAACCCATAGAGATAAGTTAGGTTAGGTTAGGTAGGGTTGGTTAGGTTCGGTCATATATTGTTATGATCTCAGCCTGCAGGAGAAACGAGACTCCCTCCTTGAGAGTTAATTATCAAGCCTGACCTGATTAGAAGGTCTAGCAAATATTGAGGTGATAACACATATGTAAAATAGTTGCTTGGATATAAATAACAATTTGAGATTATAAGCAATGAAGAAGAAAACATAAATGACTGGCTAGGAGATGTGGATATTTTGCTGGAGGCGTGAGGCTCGCTTCCAGTGGGCTTTGACCTCACTTGAGCCCAGACATCGCAGGGGGAAAGCCGCGCTCCATTGAGCTCCCTTCAGAAGGGAACCCTTAGTGATATATCTCGAAGAGATATATCACAAGGGGTTCACTAACACAATCAGAATCAGTTAGTGACTATATCACTAACACAAGACAGAACAAGAGTATTAATAGGGTATTAATTTCATTAACACAAGACAGAACACGAAACAATGGATATTGAATAGAAGTGTTTGTAGAAAGCCTATTGGTCCATATTTCTTGATGCTTCTATATTGGAGCGGAGTCTTGAGGTGGGTAGAATATAGTTGTGCAATAATTGGCTGTTGATTGCTGGTGTTGACTTCTTGATGTGTAGTGCCTCGCAAACGTCAAGCCGCCTGCTATCGCTGTATCTATCGATGATTTCTGTGTTGTTTACTAGGATTTCTCTGGCGATGGTTTGGTTATGGGAAGAGATTATATGTTCCTTAATGGAGCCCTGTTGCTTATGCATCGTTAAACGCCTAGAAAGAGATGTTGTTGTCTTGCCTATATACTGGGTTTTTTGGAGCTTACAGTCCCCAAGTGGGCATTTGAAGGCATAGACGACGTTAGTCTCTTTTAAAGCGTTCTGTTTTGTGTCTAGAGAATTTCTCATGAGTAGGCTGGCCGTTTTTCTGGTTTTACAGTAAATCGTCAGTTGTATCCTCTGATTTTTGTCTGTAGGGATAACGTTTCTATTAGCAATATCTTTCAGGACCCTTTCCTCCGTTTTATGAGCTGTGGAAAAGAAGTTCCTGTAAAATAGTCTAATAGGGGGTATAGGTGTTGTGTTAGTTGTCTCTTCAGAGGTTGCATGGCTTTTCACTTTCCTTCTTATGATGTCTTCGACGAAACCATTGGAGAAGCCGTTATTGACTAGGACCTGCCTTACCCTACAGAGTTCTTCGTCGACTTGCTTCCATTCTGAGCTGTGGCTGAGAGCACGGTCGACATATGCGTTAACAACACTCCTCTTGTACCTGTCTGGGCAGTCGCTGTTGGCATTTAGGCACATTGCTATGTTTGTTTCCTTAGTGTAGACTGCAGTGTGGAAACCTCCGCCCTTTTCCATGACTGTTACATCTAGAAAGGGCAGCTTCCCATCCTTTTCCATCTCGTAAGTGAAACGCAGCACGGAACTCTGCTCAAATGCCTCCTTCAGCTCCTGCAGATGTCTGACATCAGGTACCTGTGTAAAAATGTCGTCAACATACCTGCAGTATATGGTCGGTTTCAAGTTCATGTCGACTAAGACTTTTTGCTCGATGGTACCCATGTAGAAGTTTGCAAACAGGACACCTAGGGGAGAACCCATGGCGACCCCATCTACTTGCTTATACATGTGCCCATCCGGGCTCAAGAAGGGTGCTTTTTCGGATATATATATATATATATATATATATATATATATATATATATATATATATATATATATATATATATATATATATATATATATATATATATTGGTGTATACTGGCAGCAGGTTTTCTTTCAAACATGTTTCATTGAATGTGACCGCATATTCTGTATTTATTATTTTCTGGTTTAGGGCTTCTATCCCTCTAACTATTTTCTTAGCATCAGGGCTTAATTGGAATAGGAGTTCTCCAAAACTCATTTTCGTACTTTTAAGGTGAAGAAAAGAAGTTATTTACTATAGAGTGTATTACACTTATTTGTATAATTTGCACGACGTTTCGAACCTCCATGGTTCATTCTCAAGTGAACAGATCTTACAATACTAGTTGATTTTATACCCGCATTAGGTCAGGTGATAATACAATGAAGGTGAAAAACATGGGGGGATACATAAGGGATAAACATAGGGGCTGCAGAACTTTACTTTACTAAATGTAGAAATATATTTTTATATTTCTACATTTATATATACAACAGGAATAAAAAACTACTGTTATGAAACATTTAAGGTTGCCACAAGATTTCTATTTTTTTTTAGCCAATGTTTCGTGCAGTAGGTTTTGGAAACCTATTTACATCCACACAAAATTACGTATCTCATGTGTGAAAACAAACGTTGCCACTACTTTCAAACACTTTCCAGATACGTTGTAGAAACCTAAAATTGTTTCCTGGGCTAGTGATACCCAATTGGATAAACTTTGGATACCAAATACCGGAGTCATCTCGTGCAAGCACAACATCAAGCAATGAGTTATTGCTTTGGAAGACGAGACTCACAACTACTTAGGTTAGGCGCATAATGTTTCAAGCAGATGCTCTTTCAATTTATAACCATTGTAAATAGTTAGCCATGTAACATATCCCCGGTGACGTCATAGTTTGTTGTAAATAAACGCCAAGTGCATCACACATTCGTTTCTCTTCCCGATGAATATAACAGTGGCGACGAGGAATAACAACTGATGCAGAGAGCCCAGGGAACAAGACCGGGTGAGAAGCAGCATCAAAGAAAGAGCAGAATACGTCGTGTGGACGGGCGGAAGAACTTAGACAATAGAGAATTGTGTTCAAACCCATGGCCATGGCTGCCTCATCACTCATTGCAATGGAGGCGTTTGATGCTACCAAGATCTCGTTAGATGTATAGCTGATCCTGCTGTAAGCAAACTTCCAGTATTGTGGGATTAAGGAAGACGCAAACAAGAAATCGGAACTCTCAGTTTCCATCGATACTGTAGTATATAGTGTCCTGGATAACGTGTGCATGCCAGAATTACCACATACAAAGGCCAACGATTACCCTGCTTGAATGTCATTATATGGTGAAACCTTCGTATCACAAGCGTTTGATGGTTTCCAAAATAGGCGTTAGATAAACATTGCAACTTTTGAGCACAGTTTGACTGCCGGATGCGAGACCAGTTGGTCATGGCAGTAGGAAATTATATATTTTCCCAAACCTGGTGGCGAAAACTTGGATTTACCATCGGTGACTTCATAGACAGTGTTAGAGAAGATTTTGAACTTGCAAAGGACCTTCGAAGATTAAAAATCTACTCCCCAAGAAATCATGGTCGTACAAGGCCAGACGAAATGTAAACATTGTGGGTTCAATCACAGTAATGGCAACAGCAAGTTTAACGACTAGGTATGCAACGTTTGTGACAAAAAAGGGAATTTGAGGAAACTGTGTAGGTAATACTTAATAACAATTAGCATGGCATTGGAGAGGATACGCAGGAAGAAGAGGTAATGGTACTGTGGTCAAGACAGTAGAAGAAGGTAAAACGTCTGAGGAAGCTGTAGGTGAGTGAAGCAGATTATATTCAGTGAGAAAAAGGGTATGTTGTGTGAAGTCACAACTGGTGAATTATGTAATTAATGGGAAACTAGTTCCCTTGGAACTGGACACTGGTGCAGCAGTGTCAACATTGTTTAGAGATTAGGCAGATACCTTGCAATTCAGCCCGTTCTCTTAATAACATAGTACGTGTGTAACTAATAGCGTATTAGGAGTTTCATTGCAGCCAATGTTCATAATTTCTCTGAGGTAGATTTCAGGTTATTACCTATCACCAGGCACTTTCCCGTCTTCACGTATCATAGTATGTCCCATAGTACCCGTCCCATCGCCGTAGACAGCAGAATACTCGGATTGCTCCAATTTTAATGATGATAAAGGTAAATTAACGAAGGAGGTAACGAAGGAGGTAAAGGAGTCCAGGTAAATTGTGAAATTTACGTACTATTTGTCATGCTTAACGAAAATCATGGATCAGCTACATCCTATTGAAGGCTCATAGTTTTGTTTTTAGAAATCTTGGTAGTTCTCCGTAAATTATAACAAGCCATATAAATTATTACATAAAATAATGGGGCTTTCGCCAATCAATATTATGTACAATAGTGTGTGCTTTGAAAATCTAGAGAGAATGGATTGTAGAAACGTCAACAGAAACCGATGTTGTATTGGACTGTCTGTGGGGTATACTGGGGTACACTACATCAAACAGGATATATACACGAACCTCAACAAGTCGCACGATGTTTATGTCGTCCTATTGCACCCAAAAGGATGGGTATGGGGTCCACTACCTCCTTTTGGATTGTTATGGGGGTACACTATCACCTGTTAGATGGCTATGGGGCCCACTACCACCTTATGTATGGGTATGGGGTTCAACAAGGCCCACAGGATGGGTCTGGGTACATTATTGCCCACAGAATGAGTATAGGGTCCACTACCGCCCAAAGGATAGGGAATAGGTTCCACTACTACCCACAGGATTTGTATGAGGTGACAACTGCCCACAGGATGGGTATATGGTCCACTACCACCCACATGATGGGTATGGGGTCCTCTTTCATTCACAGAATGGGTATGTGGTCCACTACTATCTACAGGATGAGTATGGGTGTCCATTTCCACGAGTACTCAACTAGTTGTACACACATAGTTGTGCTTATGGAGGTTGAGCTTCGGCTCTTTGATCCTGCCTCTCAACCGTCAATCAACTGGTTTACAGATTCCTGAGCGTACTGAGGCTCTATCATATTTACCTTTGAAAGTGTGCATGAAGTCTGCCTCCACTTCCTAGTGAATTCCATCTGTTAACTACTCTAACACTGAAAAAATTATTTTTAATGTCTCCTTTGGATACTAAGTTTCTACCTATGTCATTTTGGTCATGTTCCACCTGTGGGTTTTAGGATGGTAGGATGGGATGGGATCCACTACTGCCTACAGGATAGGTATGTGGTCTGCTACCATCTAGATAATGAGCATGGGGTCCACTACCATCCAAAGGATTGTTATGGGGTTCACTACCAACCACTGGATTGGTATGGGCCTCACTACCACCCACTGGATTGGTATGGGGCTCACTACCACCCACAGGATGGGTATGGGGTCCACTATCACCCATAGGATTGTTATGTGATCCACTACCACCCAGAGGATGGGTCCCAGTAAGCATAAAACTTTTTAAACATTTTTATTTGGTAGCAGAATGGTGAGACTCTAACGATCTATTTAATGACGTCTTTTAACCATATTTAATACGTAGATTTCAGTCATTTCAGATAGTGTATGTGTGTACTCACCTGCTTGTGTCTGCAGGATCGAGCATTGACTCTTGGATCCTGCATTTTGAGCCATCGTTTTTTTTTTTTACAGCAATGACTCCAGTCCTATTTCCCTCTAATAAATAGTTTTAAAACTATGAATACAATTGGCTTCCACCGCCTGCTCCTTAAGTGCATTCCATTTTTCCACTATTCTCACGCTAAAAAAAAAACGTCCTATCATCTCTGTGACTCATCTGAGTTTCCAGCTTCCACCCATGTCCCCTCGTTCTGTTACTATTCCATGTGAACATTTTGTCTATGTCACTCTGTCAATTCCCCTGAGTATTTTGTACGTTCCTATCATATCTTCCTCTCTCTTCTTTTTTATAGTGTCTTAAGGCTCAGTTCCACCAGGCGCTCTTCATACCCAATCCCTCGTAATGCTGGGACGTGTCTCGTTGCACACTTTTGAACCTTTTCCAGTTTCCTTATGTATTTCTTCAAGTGGGGACTCCACGATGGGGCGGCATGCTCTATAACTGGCCTCACGTAGGCAGTGTAAAGAGCCCTAAATGTCTCCATTTATTTATATATATATATAAATATATATATATATATATATATATATATATATATATATATATATATATATATATATATATATGTATATATATATATATATATATATATATATATATATATATATATATATATATATATATATATATATATATATATATATATATGTCGTACCTAGTAGCCAGAATGCACTTCTCAGCCTACTATGCAAGGCCCGATTTGCCTAATAAGCCAGGTTTTCATGAAATAATTGTTTTTCGACTACCTAACCTACCTAACCTAACCTAACCTAACTTTTTCTGCTACCTAACCTAACCTAACCTATAAAGATAAGTTAGGTTAGGTTAGGTAGGGTTGGTTAGGTTCGGTCATATATCTACGTTAATTTTAACTCCACTAAAAAAAAAAATGACCTCATATATATTGAAATGGGTAGCTTTATCATTTCATAAGAAAAAAATTAGAGAAAATATATTAATTCAGGAAAACTTGGCTAATTAGACAAATCGGGCCTTGCATAGTAGGCTGAGAAGTGCATTCTGGCTACTAGGTACGACATATATATATATATATATATATATATATATATATATATATATATATATATATATATATATATATATATATATATATATATATATATATGTTTCATTGAATATGACCGCATATTCTGTATTTATTATTTTCTGGTTTAGGGCTTCTATTCCTCTAACTATTTTCTTAGCATCAGGGCTTAATTGGAATAGGAGTTCTCCAAAACTCATTTTCGTACTTTTAAGGTGAAGAAAAGAAGTGATTTACTATAGAGTGTATTACACTTATTTGTATAATTTGCACGACGTTTCGAACCTCCATGGTTCATTCTCAAGTGAACAGATCTTACAATACTAGTTGATTTTATACCCGCATTAGGTCAGGTGATAATACAATGAAGGTGAAAAACATGGGGGGATACATAAGGGATAAACATAGGGGCTGCAGAAGGCTTATTGGCCCATACGAGGCATCTCCAATCTAAACACAAAGATTAATCCAGTGTAATTGGCCTGTTATGTTGGACATTGTCTTCTGTGTTGGCATCGATATGTTCTTGTCTTGTCCTTACTAAACCAGAAAATAATAAATACAGAATATGCGGTCATATTCAATGAAACATGTTTGAAAGAAAACCTGCTGCCAGTATACACCAATATATATATATATATATATATATATATATATATATATATATATATATATATATATATATATATATAACTGAAAACTCACACCCCAGAAGTGACTCGAACCCATACTCCCAGAAGCAACGCAACTGGTATGTACAAGACGCCTTAATCCACTTGACCATCACGACCGGACATAATGAGGTGATAGCCGAGGCTATTTGAACCACCCCACCGCCGGCACTCGGATAGTAATCTTGGGCATAGCATTTTACCAAATCACCTCATTCTTTGGGGCACACGTGAGGAACACAAATGCGAACTCATTCAGGCTTGTTCGCATTTGTGTTCCTCACGTGTGCCCCAAAGAATGAGGTGATTTGGTAAAATGCTATGCCCAAGATTACTATCCGAGTGCCGGCGGTGGGGTGGTTCAAATAGCCTCGGCTATCACCTCATTATGTCCGGTCGTGATGGTCAAGTGGATTAAGGCGTCTTGTACATACCAGTTGCGTTGCTTCTGGGAGTATGGGTTCGAGTCACTTCTGGGGTGTGAGTTTTCAGTTGCATATTGTCCTGGGGACCATTCAGGCTTGTTCGCATTTGTGTTCCTCACGTGTGCCCCAAAGAATGAGGTGATTTGGTAAAATGCTATGCCCAAGATTACTATCCGAGTGCCGGCGGTGGGGTGGTTCAAATAGCCTCGGCTATCACCTCATTATGTCCGGTCGTGATGGTCAAGTGGATTAAGGCGTCTTGTACATACCAGTTGCGTTGCTTCTGGGAGTATGGGTTCGAGTCACTTCTGGGGTGTGAGTTTTCAGTTGCATATTGTCCTGGGGACCATTCAGGCTTGTTCGCATTTGTGTTCCTCACGTGTGCCCCAAAGAATGAGGTGATTTGGTAAAATGCTATGCCCAAGATTACTATCCGAGTGCCGGCGGTGGGGTGGTTCAAATAGCCTCGGCTATCACCTCATTATGTCCGGTCGTGATGGTCAAGTGGATTAAGGCGTCTTGTACATACCAGTTGCGTTGCTTCTGGGAGTATGGGTTCGAGTCACTTCTGGGGTGTGAGTTTTCAGTTGCATATTGTCCTGGGGACCATTCAGGCTTGTTCGCATTTGTGTTCCTCACGTGTGCCCCAAAGAATGAGGTGATTTGGTAAAATGCTATGCCCAAGATTACTATCCGAGTGCCGGCGGTGGGGTGGTTCAAATAGCCTCGGCTATCACCTCATTATGTCCGGTCGTGATGGTCAAGTGGATTAAGGCGTCTTGTACATACCAGTTGCGTTGCTTCTGGGAGTATGGGTTCGAGTCACTTCTGGGGTGTGAGTTTTCAGTTATATATATATATATATATATATATATATATATATATATATATATATATATATATATATATATATATATATATATATATATATATATATATATGTCGTACCTAGTAGCCAGAATGCACTTCTCAGCCTACTATGCAAGGCCCGATTTGTCTAATTAGCCAAGTTTTCCTGAATTAATATATTTTCTCTAATTTTTTTCTTATGAAATGATAAAGCTACCCATTTCAATATATATGAGGTCATTTTTTTTTTAGTGGAGTTAAAATTAACGTAGATATATGACCGAACCAAACCAACCCTACCTAACCTAACCTAACTTATCTTTATAGGTTAGGTTAGGTTAGGTAGCAGAAAAAGTTAGGTTAGGTTAGGTTAGGTAGGTTAGGTAGTCGAAAAACAATTATTTCATGAAAACCTGGTTTATTAGGCAAATCGGGCCTTGCATAGTAGGCTGAGAAGTGCATTCTGGCTACTAGGTACGACATATATATATATATATATATATATATATATATATATATATATATATATATATATATATATATATATACATATATATATATATATATATATATATATATATATATATATATATATATATATATATATATTTATATATATATATATATATATATAAATAAATGGAGACATTTAGGGCTCTTTACACTGCCTACGTGAGGCCAGTTATAGAGCATGCCGCCCCATCGTGGAGTCCCCACTTGAAGAAACACATAAGGAAA
Source organism: Procambarus clarkii (assembly GCF_040958095.1). NCBI lineage: Eukaryota > Metazoa > Arthropoda > Malacostraca > Decapoda > Cambaridae > Procambarus > Procambarus clarkii. Next base: position 8,486,140 of record NC_091211.1, read on the forward strand.
CTGGAAAAGGTTCAAAAGTGTGCAACGAGACACGTCCCAGCATTACGAGGGATTGGGTATGAAGAGCGCCTGGTGGAACTGAGCCTTAAGACACTATAAAAAAGAAGAGAGAGGAAGATATGATAGGAACGTACAAAATACTCAGGGGAATTGACAGAGTGACATAGACAAAATGTTCACATGGAATAGTAACAGAACGAGGGGACATGGGTGGAAGCTGGAAACTCAGATGAGTCACAGAGATGATAGGACGTTTTTTTTTAGCGTGAGAATAGTGGAAAAATGGAATGCACTTAAGGAGCAGGCGGTGGAAGCCAATTGTATTCATAGTTTTAAAACTATTTATTATAGGGAAATAGGACTGGAGTCATTGCTGTAAAAAAAAAAAACGATGGCTCAAAATGCAGGATCCAAGAGTCAATGCTCGATCCTGCAGACACAAGCAGGTGAGTACACACATACACTATCTGAAATGACTGAAATCTACGTATTAAATATGGTTAAAAGACGTCATTAAATAGATCGTTAGAGTCTCACCATTCTGCTACCAAATAAAAATGTTTAAAAAGTTTTATGCTTACTGGGACCCATCCTCTGGGTGGTAGTGGATCACATAACAATCCTATTGGTGATAGTGGACCCCATACCCATCCTGTGGGTGGTAGTGAGCCCCATACCAATCCAGTGGGTGGTAGTGAGGCCCATACCAATCCAGTGGTTGGTAGTGAACCCCATAACAATCCTTTGGATGGTAGTGGACCCCATGCTCATTATCTAGATGGTAGCAGACCACATACCTATCCTGTAGGCAGTAGTGGATCCCATCCCATCCTACCATCCTAAAACCCACAGGTGGAACATGACCAAAATGACATAGGTAGAAACTTAGTATCCAAAGGAGACATTAAAAATATTTTTTTCAGTGTTAGAGTAGTTAACAGATGGAATTCACTAGGAAGTGGAGGCAGACTTCATGCACACTTTCAAAGGTAAATATGATAGAGCCTCAGTACGCTCAGGAATCTGTAAACCAGTTGATTGACGGTTGAGAGGCAGGATCAAAGAGCCGAAGCTCAACCTCCATAAGCACAACTATGTGTGTACAACTAGTTGAGTACTCGTGGAAATGGACACCCATACTCATCCTGTAGATAGTAGTGGACCACATACCCATTCTGTGAATGAAAGAGGACCCCATACCCATCATGTGGGTGGTAGTGGACCATATACCCATCCTGTGGGCAGTTGTCACCTCATACAAATCCTGTGAGTAGTAGTGGAACCTATTCCCTATCCTTTGGGCGGTAGTGGACCCTATACTCATTCTGTGGGCAATAATGTACCCAGACCCATCCTGTGGGCCTTGTTGAACCCCATACCCATACATAAGGTGGTAGTGGGCCCCATAGCCATCTAACAGGTGATAGTGTACCCCCATAACAATCCAAAAGGAGGTAGTGGACCCCATACCCATCCTTTTGGGTGCAATAGGACGACATAAACATCGTGCGACTTGTTGAGGTTCGTGTATATATCCTGTTTGATGTAGTGTACCCCAGTATACCCCACAGACAGTCCAATACAACATCGGTTTCTGTTGACGTTTCTACAATCCATTCTCTCTAGATTTTCAAAGCACACACTATTGTACATAATATTGATTGGCGAAAGCCCCATTATTTTATGTAATAATTTATATGGCTTGTTATAATTTACGGAGAACTACCAAGATGTCTAAAAACAAAACTATGAGCCTTCAATAGGATGTAGCTGATCCATGATTTTCGTTAAGCATGACAAATAGTACGTAAATTTCACAATTTACCTGGACTCCTTTACCTCCTTCGTTACCTCCTTCGTTAATTTACCTTTATCATCATTAAAATTGGAGCAATCCGAGTATTCTGCTGTCTACGGCGATGGGACGGGTACTATGGGACATACTATGATACGTGAAGACGGGAAAGTGCCTGGTGATAGGTAATAACCTGAAATCTACCTCAGAGAAATTATGAACATTGGCTGCAATGAAACTCCTAATACGCTATTAGTTACACACGTACTATGTTATTAAGAGAACGGGCTGAATTGCAAGGTATCTGCCTAATCTCTAAACAATGTTGACACTGCTGCACCAGTGTCCAGTTCCAAGGGAACTAGTTTCCCATTAATTACATAATTCACCAGTTGTGACTTCACACAACATACCCTTTTTCTCACTGAATATAATCTGCTTCACTCACCTACAGCTTCCTCAGACGTTTTACCTTCTTCTACTGTCTTGACCACAGTACCATTACCTCTTCTTCCTGCGTATCCTCTCCAATGCCATGCTAATTGTTATTAAGTATTACCTACACAGTTTCCTCAAATTCCCTTTTTTGTCACAAACGTTGCATACCTAGTCGTTAAACTTGCTGTTGCCATTACTGTGATTGAACCCACAATGTTTACATTTCGTCTGGCCTTGTACGACCATGATTTCTTGGGGAGTAGATTTTTAATCTTCGAAGGTCCTTTGCAAGTTCAAAATCTTCTCTAACACTGTCTATGAAGTCACCGATGGTAAATCCAAGTTTTCGCCACCAGGTTTGGGAAAATATATAATTTCCTACTGCCATGACCAACTGGTCTCGCATCCGGCAGTCAAACTGTGCTCAAAAGTTGCAATGTTTATCTAACGCCTATTTTGGAAACCATCAAACGCTTGTGATACGAAGGTTTCACCATATAATGACATTCAAGCAGGGTAATCGTTGGCCTTTGTATGTGGTAATTCTGGCATGCACACGTTATCCAGGACACTATATACTACAGTATCGATGGAAACTGAGAGTTCCGATTTCTTGTTTGCGTCTTCCTTAATCCCACAATACTGGAAGTTTGCTTACAGCAGGATCAGCTATACATCTAACGAGATCTTGGTAGCATCAAACGCCTCCATTGCAATGAGTGATGAGGCAGCCATGGCCATGGGTTTGAACACAATTCTCTATTGTCTAAGTTCTTCCGCCCGTCCACACGACGTATTCTGCTCTTTCTTTGATGCTGCTTCTCACCCGGTCTTGTTCCCTGGGCTCTCTGCATCAGTTGTTATTCCTCGTCGCCACTGTTATATTCATCGGGAAGAGAAACGAATGTGTGATGCACTTGGCGTTTATTTACAACAAACTATGACGTCACCGGGGATATGTTACATGGCTAACTATTTACAATGGTTATAAATTGAAAGAGCATCTGCTTGAAACATTATGCGCCTAACCTAAGTAGTTGTGAGTCTCGTCTCCCAAAGCAATAACTCATTGCTTGATGTTGTGCTTGCACGAGATGACTCCGGTATTTGGTATCCAAAGTTTATCCAATTGGGTATCACTAGCCCAGGAAACAATTTTAGGTTTCTACAACGTATCTGGAAAGTGTTTGAAAGTAGTGGCAACGTTTGTTTTCACACATTAGATACGTAATTTTGTGTGGATGTAAATAGGTTTCCAAAACCTACTGCACGAAACATTGGCTAAAAAAAAATAGAAATCTTGTGGCAACCTTAAATGTTTCATAACAGTAGTTTTTTATTCCTGTTGTATATATAAATGTAGAAATATAAAAATATATTTCTACATTTAGTAAAGTAAAACAGGATCATAATATAGGTTGGCTCATCATTTTTATTCATTTTTTCACTTAATGGAAAATCCATGGTGGTGGTGGTTGTTTTTGGGGGGTTGAGGTTGGTGGTAGTGATGGTCGGTTATTGTGGTTGGTGGCAGTGGTGAGTGAGGTTTACAGTTGGTGGTAATGATTGATGGTGTTCGTGGTAAAAGTGTGCATGTTAGTGTAGTGTGGTAGTGATGGTATTGAGGTGGTGTGGTAATATGATGCAATAGTGAGGTGGAGCTGTGCAGTAATTGCACACAGTAGTGTGGTAGTTGTGGGGTGGTAGTAGTGGTGTACTATTTGTGGTGGTGTGATGGAAGTGTGGTGGGGTGGTGTGATGAAGTAATGTGGTTGGGTTATGTACCAGTGTGGTGAGGTTGTTTGGTAGTGTGGTTTGGCTGTATGGTAGTTTGGTCGGGTAGTGTGGTTGGGTTATGTACTCACCTAGTTGTGTTTGCGGGGGTTGAGCTCTGGCTCTTTGGTCCCGCCTCTCGGGAGATGTGGTGATGTGGTAATGGTGGTTTGGTAGTGTGGTGCAGTGGTGTGGTAGTGTCGCATGGTAATTGTGTGATAGTGGTGGTGTGGTAATATGGTGTGATGGTGGAAGTGTAGTGTGGTAGGGTCGTGGTGGTGGAAGTGTAGTATGGTAGGATCGTGGTATGGTAGTGTGATGGTGGGGTGATGTGGTAGTGTCATGGTGGGGTGGGATGGTGGTTATAGTTTGTGGTGTTGGTGGTAATGTGTGGTGGTGATGGTAGTGTGTTGTGGTGGTGGTGGTAGTGTGTGGTGGTGATGGTAGTAGTTATCGTGGTTGTAGTGTACTCACCTAGTTGTGCTTGCGGGGGTGGAGCTCTGACTCTTTGCTCCCGCCTCTCAACCGTCAATCAACAGGTGTACAGGTTCCTGAGCCTATTGGGCTCTACCATATCTACACTTGAAACTGTGTGTGGAGTCAGCCTCCACCACATTACTTCCTAATGCATTCCATTTGTCAACCATTCTGACACTAAAAAAGTTCTTTCTAATATCTCTGTGGCTCATTACACACTGTGGCTGTGTGTTGTGGTTGTAGTGTATGGTGGTTGTAGTTTAGTAGGACATCGAGGAGGAAGGAGGAGAAGGTCAAGTAGGAAGGTGTAGGAGGTCGAGGAGCAAAGAGGAAGGAGAAGAAGAGCGAGGAGAAAGGAGGAGGGCGAGGAGAAAGGAGGAGGAGGTGGGCGAAGAGGAAGAAGGAAGAGTAGGAGAGCCAGGAGGAAGAAGGAGTAGGAGGGTGAGGAGGAAGGAGGAGGAGGGCGAGGAAGAAGGAGGAGGAGGGCGAGGAGGAAGGAGGAGTACCTAGGAGTTCAAGGAGGAAGTAGGAGGGCGAGAAGGAAGGGGCGAGGAGTAGGAGGGGGAGGAGGAAGGAGGATAAGGGCGAGGAGGAAGTAGGAGGAGGTCGTGGAGGAAGGAGGAGGAGTAGGAGGTCGAGAAGGAAGCAGAAGTAATAGGGCGAGGAAGGAGGAGTAGGAGGTCGACGAAGAAGGAGGAAGAGGGCGAGGAGGAAGGAGGATTAGCAGAGCGAGGAGGAAGGAGGCAACCCGCTCTCGCACAAGACAGCACATATATGACTTAACGCTTATAGTCAATATTGTGGAGCGTACCACATTCAAAATACCCACCAGCAGGAATATCTTATGCTAGGTGCTCCTGATTGGTGGACAACAATCCTATGCAGTCCTATTCTATGGGACAAATTATTCCTATGCAGTTGGGAAGGGAGAATACACCAAACCCCAGCTCCAACCCTTGCATAGCTAAAGTGGCAGTGTTTCAATACACGGTCATTCCACCGCGTTTGGTTGCAAACGTCACATGTGAGCTGGACAATAACATGCCCCAATACATAGTGGAACCCTTGGACGATGGGAGGGTGCCAGTAATTCGCACACTGCACCTGAAGGGAAAAACCTTACGCATATGTGTACTTAATGTAATAGAGCGGAATATCACATTGAAGAGACAAATGCATGTGGCCAATGCGGAGGCAGCCTGGGAGGTTTTACCCAGTTTTAGTCCAGCGGTGGCTGGACTAGAACTGTAAGGTCTGGACTAGAACTGCCAGGCTGGACTGGCTGTAAGGTCGGTAGGGAAGGCGCCAAAGGAAAACCACCGCAACCTACCTACCCATATGGTAAGCACGTTACGGGACATAGAAGAAACCCTGACAACAGAACAACTGTTATTGACATATAAAGATGTCTTTGTGGCAAGCGAATTTGATCTGGGATCTTTTAATGAGGTATCACACCGCATCAACACAGGCAATGCTAGACCTGTAAAACAGAAAATAAGGCGACCACCCGCATGTTTTGCACAGGAGGAAAAAGTACACTTTTAACGAATGCTTGATGCAGGTATTATCCAACAGTCGATGTCTGAGTGGGCATCGGCACCAGTTTTAGTGAGGAAAAGGGATACCTCGGTTCGATGGTATGTGGACAACCGAGAACTGATCTCCTGTACCTTTAAGATGTGTACCCGCTTCCTGTAGTCGATGAATGTCTGGAAAAATTAGCAGGGAACAAATGGTTCAGTAAATTAGACCCCAATTCAGCATACTACCAGATCAATTTAGCCGAGAGAGATCGGAAAATGACGGCATTTATCACCAAGTATGATCTGTTTGAATTTAGGAAAATGGCTTTTGGCTTTTGTAATGCTCCAGCTACCTATGCAAGAGTCATGAATCTAGTGCTACGAGAACTAAATTGGGAAACCGTGCTAGCCTTTTTGGATGACATCCTAGTGCTAGGTGAGTCTTTTCAAAGTCACCTCTGCAACCTGGAACAAGTCTTTGAAAGATTCAGGAGATATGGCCTGCGCCTTAAGCCACAAAAATGTGCCTTGTTTAAGAAGCGTGTCAATTTCTTGGGCAGAATAGTTAGCCGGACAGGGCTAGAATTGGGACAGGAGGCAATAGAGGCAGTGGTGAAGTGGCAAACCCCTAGGTCAAACAAAGATGTGGAACGATTCTTAGGAATAGCCAGCTACCACAGGGCTTTTATAAAAGGATTTGCGGAGCTAGCGGCTCCTCTATATGCACTAACCAGAGCAAACAAATTTAATTGGGGAAATAAGCTCCAATAAATAAGGCCTTCGAAGCTATCAAGACGGCTTTGACTACGGCCCCTGTTTTGGGACTACCCAATGGACAGGATCCATTTATCCTGGATACCGATGCCGCTGACTGGGAATAGGTGCGGAGTTGCTACAGGTTCAGAAGAACAGGAAAAAGTAATTGCTTATGCCAGTTTTGCATTAACCCCAAAACAAAGAAGGTACCAGGGAGGAATTGTTGGCAGTCGTTAGGTTTACCAGGCTTTTTCGGCACTATCTATTGGGCCGGCCTTTTACTATTCGCACTGATCATGGCAGTTTGGTATGGTTGACTAGGTTCAAGAATCCCCAAGGCCAATTAGCACGGTGGTTGGAAGAGCTAAGCCAGTTTGACTTCAAGATCCAAGACAGGGTGGGAAAGAAACACACCAATGCAGACTCATTGTCAAGGGAAGGGGACGCCCAGCAGTTATGCACACACTTTCGTCATGACATCCCCGTACAAGACCTGCTGTGCGGAGGCTGTTCTTATAATCGCAGGGCACACCAGAACTGGGCAACATTCCAAGAAGCAGTAGACGACATAGTACCACTAGCTAACAGATCGTTTGATTGTGCGTGTAGTATTCAGGCTCAGGGGGCAGTTAGACACATAAGCACCAAGCCTCCTTCTCCAGACTGGCGGTCGGAGGACAACAACTTGGTTGTATTGGTTGCTCCTGAGCTGCCGAGCGGTGAGGACGTGTCGAGGAGGTCTACGGGGTTGAGCTGGTGACTGCTCGCCGGGTGATCATCAAGTTTGTGGGTGAGGAGGCGTACCGTGGATTTCTCCGGCGGTACGAGGGCCGTACCTTGAAGTTGTTGGATGGCACTGGTACTGTGGCCATATCTGATCGGAGTGGTGCCGTGACGTATGTAAGCGTCCATGGGGCCCCCATGGAATTCCCTGAGTCCCTTCTCCGGCGTTTCTTCCAGAGATTTGGCTCCGTCGTCAGTGTGAGGATGCACAAGCTGTCTTCTGGAAAATATGCGTGGTTGAAGACAAACATTCGTACCCTCGGGATGCGCCTGAGGTCGGACATTCCATCCTTTGTCCGACTTTTAGGGTACTACGTGCGGGTGTATTATGCCTGGCAACCCCGTACTTGTTTCCGGTGTGGCATGTTGGGGCATCAGGCTGCCGGATGCACTGCGGATCCGGTTGCTTCAGTCAACTTGTTCCGGGATGAAGATTTCCCACCGCTCCCTCTGGAGGAGGTCTCCGGGGATGAGGAGGTGAGCGTTCAGTTAGTGGATGCGGTTCCCCCTACGTCGCCGGACGTCCCTCCGGTTGTTACAGACTCTCCTCCGGGTCGTGCAGTGCCATCGGTTGGTCTACGTGCTCCTGTCACTGTCTCCGCTGCTCCTGATGGCCTTCCTCGTGATCATTGTGACGCGCCGCTGCCTTCTCCCTCTTCTTCGGCTGCTGCGCCTGGCCCTGTGTTCTCGCCTCGGGTCCCGGATGTGCTGGGTGCTGGGGTGGCTGCGGAGCCTCCTGCTGTGTGTGGGCCAGTTCCCCCTGTGGTGGAGGCTGCTGCCGTTCTGCGTCGGGCGTCGGTTCGTCCAGCTGGTGGGACCCGTGTTTTTGGGTCCGCTTCCGGCTCTGACGATCTCCGGACGGAGCCCAAGCGTTCCAGGCGTTCGTCGTCTGCCTGGGCCGATGTTGGGGAATTCGGTGACTGTGGGTCCTTGGGTGTTGACGGTGTGGAACCGGATGTGTCGCTGTCTCCACGGATGGTGGTGGCAGAGGTTCATGTGCCTGCTGATGCTGGTGCCCAGGCCTTGGGGGTGCCTTCCGTTCCTTCTCCGCCTGGGAATTCTCCGCAGTGGGAGGTGGTGGCTCCCGCTCCCAGGGATGGGGTGGTTGCTGGTGCTTGCGAGTGTTTGTAGCTAGGGTTCCAGATGACATGGCATCCCCGGTGGGTGTACAAGACCCTTGGGGGTGGTTACGTTGGGAGGCGTTCAATGTGCGTTTCCCCCGGGCTTTGTTCCCGGGCAAGTATGTCCGCTGATTGGCCGGTGTTTTGCAGAGTGTGTATTCTCTTCATGTATTACCTTGTTGTATTGTGTTTTCTTTTTAATTTTCCTTTTGTTTCTATTTATGATTTGTTTGTGTGTGCATTGTCTTGTGTTATGTTTCATTTTCTAAATTTTGGTGTGTTTTGTTGTCGGTCCTTCTGGCCGGTGTTTGTTTTTGTTTATTTGCTTACATTATTTGCTTGTTTGTTATTGTTTTTGTTCTTTATTTTGTCGTGATGTATGCTGTTCCTCCCTTTTTGCTAATTATTGTCCTGTGCTGTCGGTCCTTCTGGCCGGTAGCTTCTGTATTTTGTTTTTGGTTTCTCTGATATTTTGTTGTATTTATTGTCTTTATCTTGCATGCTTGCATGTAAAAAAAAAAAAAAAAAAAAAAAACTTGGTTGTATTTCCATGGGACCCGGGGGGTAAGGATCAAAGAGAGTTAGAAGACACATCACGCAAGGGACGGGATGCAGTCCTCCCAAAGACAGTAAATATTCAATTTATCAACAAGACCACAGCAGCCAGATACGGAATGCCCCTACGTGAATTGCAGGAGTAGACAGAGAAAGACCCAGACATGAGTATGGTGGGAACATGGGTAGGAGGCCAGCACCCTGTGGAAGGTGACCTATTCAGAGCCAGACCCGCCATGAATTATTACTGGCTAAACAAAGAAGCCTTTATTTTTTAGAATGACCATTGGTGGTGGCATAAGGTAGATCAGGACGGAACGGCCCAAAAACTGTTATACATTCCCAATAGCTTGAGACATGAAGTATTGAGTTTTGCCATGATATACCCGATATGGGCCATCAAGGCAGGAATCGTACACTGGAGAGAGTCAAATAAAGATATTTTTGGTACGGGCTTACAACCCAGGTTGCTAATTATGAGGCCTGATGCCACCTCTGCAGTATAAACAAAAAAGCATCCAAGTCCAGAAGGCATGAGTTGCTCAAGTACCATGCGGGGGCACCAATGGAAAGGGAACACCTACACTTTTGGGGACCACTGCCCAAGACCCGGAGGGGCAATGAATATCTCTTGGTGATGGTAGATCAATTTACCAAATTGATAGAGTGTGTGCCACTACCATCCCAGACTGCAGAGGATATCCGTTTGAGATTTTTACCGATCAAGGGAGAAACTTTAAGAGTGACTTGTTCACTCAACTTTGCGAGATGATGCACATCCACAAAGCTCGTACCACAGCTTATAGGCCGTCAGCAAATGGCCAGGTAGAACGGTACGATAGAACCATCATGGATGCATTGCAGTGTTATGCCAGTTCTCAACATGATAGTTGGGATGACTACGTTCAACACATAGGTGGGGCAATTAGGTCCAGCGTGAATCGACAGACCGGATTCACCACTAATAAATTAATGCTTGGCCGAGAAAGTAACCAGCCAATAGATCTGATGTATCCCCGGGAGAGGCAACCTACCCAAGACGCAATACCCTACTTAGCACAATTGCAACGGGAAATAGAAAAGGCACACGAGCTAGCACGAAAATCCCTATCATTTACTAAGAACGAATGAAGACAGATTATGACCTGAGGGCACAGTTACTGACCTATGAAAAGGTGACCTGGTTTACCTGTTGGATACCACGCAGGTAAAGGGTCAGTGTAACAAACTATCGCCGCAATGAAAGGGGTCGGGGATCATAATTCATAAATCTTCATCTTGTTTATGCAGGGTTGAACTTCAGCGTGACCTCACGACAGTGAATCACGACCGATTAAAGAAGTGCAAGGACCGTATATGTCCAGACTGGGTGATTAGATTTAAACAGCACATGGCGCAGGTTCCAGAAACAGCATCATTACCGTATCAAGACCTTTATTGTATATGTAGGCAGCCATATGACACAAAATTTATGGTACAGTGTGATAAGTGTGCTGAGTGGTTTTATGGAGGCTGTGTGTGAGCAACCGTTGTAAATGTACGTACTAAGCCTGAGTAAGCCTGAATATGTCCACAATGTAAGAACACATGCAGGAAATAGTTTAAATAAATGCCTTCCTAACAGTTACGACACTGTTCATTACAGACCTACACACCAACAAAGCGATGTCTGCCAATTTGTCATCCTACGATGACACCGACTACGAGTTGGAACACAAACAAGGGGAGCCAGGGGTTCCAGCAAGGGCCAAAGGGACGACCACTTTATCAAGGTGGGCCATTTAGGAAAGTTTATGGGGAATCAGTCCAAGTCAAGCCAGGTGGAACATCCAGAGAAGGAAGCACCTACGCTACCGAGAATCATGGACACAAAAGTCCCAACAGACACCACCTATAGCTGGGAAACTAAACGTACAGATTATCGATATGTTTGCGCAGGCCCAAGGGCCTCCACGGGTTTATTTCTGACGCCTTCAACCTGGAATGTGGCTTTTTCGATAGCTATTTCAGGGTTAATGACATCCTGCTTAAGGGTGAGCTAACATCCGGTGAAGACATCCTTCTCCCAGTCTATGCTACAAAGAAAATTCTTCTTCAGGTAAAAGACCTTCAACCAGTGCCAATCCACCATCTTGTGGGCAGGGTAATGGCGTATGTGGATCCCAGGAAGTATCCACAAAGCTGTGAAGCCCCACTGGGGTGGGCAATATCCTTGTGTATCCACCCAAGTGAAGTGGGGAATGCAACTACCGGCAACCTGGAAACTTTGGCAACATATCTGAACGCAAACCCTACTATGCCGCTGGGGCCCATTGGCTTCGATTGGGAGAGAGCAAACCCAGTGGAGAGGGAAGAACAGAGGGGTGTGTTCAGACAGATACTCCCACATGCTTCAGTGCGCCGGCTTTTGATTATTTCCTTGTGCTCCGCTAGTGGGGAGGAGTCTGATTTAATATATTACACAGCACTGGCAGACCTTCAAGAGCATTGTGGCTTGGCACAACTAATGCACTTGCGAGGCCTTACAGGAAATAAAGCTGTGATCCGGAAGTGGCTTAATATATTTTCAAATACATATATCAGTGTGGATGTAGGGGAAAGGTCAGAAACGGAAGCAATAAAAGTCCTGAAGGAAATACCAAGGGAACGACTGCTGCTGGAATCTGCGGCACCTGTAGAATCCGAAGCAGGGGTACTCACCCTTTCTTCCCCCGCCTACATCGAGGAAGTAGGAATATGTGTGGCAGATTGGCTAGGCATGAACGTGGAGCTCGTGGCCAGGATCACCGCCGAGAATGGCCATAGGCTATTCAATATCATGTGAACACAAGAAAGAAAAAAACATTGTAATGTAGTGTAGTGTGAGTGTACAAAGTGTAAATAAAAACATCCAATAGTAAATATGGGAAATTTAAATAATGAAAATAGTACGTAATTTAATCCAAACATAATATAATTATAAGTATCCATATATAAGTGATGGCATGCAAAGAAGTAATTGCATACGGGTATTAAATGTGATTTAGTGTAGTGTGAGTGTATAAAGTATAAATAACAACTAATTGTGAATATAGGAAATTTAAATAATGAAAATGGTACCTAATTTAATCCAAAGATAATATAATTATAAGTATCCATATATAAATGATGGGATGCAAAGAAGTAATTGCATACGGGTTTTAAATGTGATTTTATAATTAAAAAATAAATTAAATACCACCTTGGTTTATTATTGAAAAGAACTAAGGAGCAGTACTATACCAAGTGTGAATCATAAATGTGTGTAAATAATAAACCAATCGCAATATATTCTTTTTATTTAAACCAGATATTCTCCTCTGTTGCTATATATACCATTCCACCCCTCAATGCACAACCCGTAGAGGGTCCATTCTAAAGGAATATACTAAGTCTAGATTGAGTTTCAAATACACCCCTTGTTATATAGGGACGGGAGGAGTGTGGAGGGAGCCACATTCAAAATACCCACCAGTGGGAATATCTTATGCTAGGTGCTCCATCTGTGAGTCCGCTCCCGAACCCCCCCCCCCCCCCACACACACAATATGGACGACGCCATCTAGTGGTGGCAGGAGGATACCAGCAAGAGGTGCTAGATTCCTCTCCTAGTCAGATCGAGAGATAGCTGGTGCTGACCTCTGGTGAGGTGGTGCCTAGAAAATCAGCGCCATCTAATGTAGGAGTTGTATGTCTATTTCAGAGTACGTAAGTGGTGTTTCCTAGTGTCCCATGTACTGACCAGTGTACTGATGACGTGTCTGTATCCACAGAGTCGACGTAGGGCTGCTGTGATACGAGGACAGTCAGTCTACCCAGGGCAGCCAATATCTCTCTACTCCATTCTGCTTTACGGAAGCAGTGAGCCACCGCCGGAGAAGAACTGTGTAGTGTTCTACTGTCTGCCTGTGAAGTGGCAGTGACAGAATTCGACGTACCCGGGACTGGCTAGCGGAAGAGATGACTGACAGTAAGGTGCTGTGGAGGAGTGTAACCAGTGAGTGGCAAGAAGCTCCTGCCAGGGGTTCGCTACCCTTGTATTTGTTCGTGAAGAGGCCCAGCAGTGCGAGGCTGATGTTCTCTGCCAGCACCAGGCTGGAGAGTGATTGTGGGCGTGTACGAAAAGCACCTAGTGAGACTGTGTTTTGGCTAGCCCATGGCCAGGGTAGACTCCAACCCGTTCTCACATTTGCTCCAGTCAATATTGGCTTATTTAATAAGTGCATATGTGACATACTAATTGATTGTGAATATTTTAGTTTACCTTGAAAAGATTCATAGAAAACACCGACTTCACCTAACCTTCTTAGTATGTTAAGAAAAGCATCTTATCTTAACATACTAAGATGGTTAGGTGAGATAAAATATTCACAATCAATTAGTATGTCACATATGCACTTATTAAATAAGCCAATATTGAGAGTAAGTGCGAGAACGGGTTGTAGACTCGTTGGTGTTTCCCAGTACTGGTTGAGGACGGTACTGTGGGTTGAGGAAACACGAAAGCTGACATGACTGCATCAATTGAGCATCGAGGAGCACTTAGTGTCCTATGAGAGAGACACTTGTGTATATATTAAGTGTAGTAATACTTCTTTTAGGATTATATATGAGGTGATGGGAAAGTGATTATATGTGAGTATTTTGATAATTCATGAATTAATATTTTTTCGACTACCTAACCTACCTAACCTAACCTAACCTAACTTTTTCGGCTACCTAACCTAACCTAACCTATAAAGATAGGTTAGGTTAGGTTCGGTCATATATCTACGTTAATTTTAACTCCAATAAACAAAAATTGACCTCATACATAATGAAATGGGTAGCTTTATCATTTCATAAGAAAAAAATTAGAGAAAATATATTAATTTATGAAAACATGGCTTATTAGGCAAATCGGGCCTTGCATAGTAGGCTGAGAAGTGCGTTCTGGCTACTAGGTACGACATATACATATATATATATATATATATATATATATATATATATATATATATATATATATATAAATGAAACAGATAAAAACAGATAAAACCCAAGATTCAAGAAGATTACAAATTCTTGAGGCAATTCACATAAGAATAGAGCGACCTACCATGAACACCCAAATCACGGAACTATTTACTCTACCCACCATGAGAGTAAGGACAAGACAAGAAGAACATATCGATGCCAACACAGAAGACAATGTCCAACATAACAGGCCAATTACACTGGATTAATCTTTGTGTTTAGATAGGAGATGCATCGTATGGGCCAATAAGCCTTCTGCAGCCCCTATGTTTATCCCTTATGTATCCCCCCATGTTTTTCACCTTCATTGTATTATCACCTGACCTAATGCGGGTATAAAATCAACTAGTATTGTAAGATTGTTCACTTGAGAATGAACCATGGAGGTTCGAAACGTCGTGCAAATTATACAAATAAGTGTAATACACTCTATAGTAAATCACCTCTTTTCTTCACCTTAAAAGTACGAAAATGAGTTTTGGAGAACTCCTATTCCAATTAAGCCCTGATGCTAAGAAAATAGTTAGAGGGATAGAAGCCCTAAACCAGAAAATAATAAATACAGAATATGCGGTCATATTCAATGAAACATGTTTGAAAGAAAACCTGCTGCCAGTATACACCAATATATATAAATATGTATATATATATATAAATATGTATATATATATATATATATATATATATATATATATATATATATATATATATATACATTGTGACGGTAAAGCGTTGGTGTTCGGCTGTTTGAAAAGCTGGGGGCAGGGCCTCGTCACATCACAAAAAAAAGAGAAAAGTTTGTCCTTTCGTCTGTGGTAAGGTAATGGGAAGACACACAAAACACAAGTATATAAACAATGAAATTTTAATTACTCTGGAAAACAAGACATGAATAAAGGTAATCTCATAAAATATGCAGGACAAGTCAACAAACAAAATAACATGAATAATCACTGGCAAATGAAAAGTTACGCTAAGACAAGTAAGTTACAGTGATAGCAAAATAAGATATGAGTGCTGGAATACTGGCTTAGAGCTGCCACCTCCCTTAGTACACGAAAGCCAAGGCTTAGTCTACCAGCGAGAGATGTCAACTTCATGGAGCACAAAGATATTCTGACGAGCCTGGCGCACTGCAGCCCAGACGTCGACTTGTGGTGGTGGCGGAGGGCAGGTGCGACGAGACACCAGCCAATCAGCAACAGGCAGGCAGAGGATAAGCAGTTTGCTGGTTACGGCAGTGGCCAGGTGTGTGCAGGGTACGATTTGCTCTCTGGGCAAAACGTTTGGCGATACTTGGTGAACGTATCTTCTATATAGTATCTTGTATTTTGACGTAATTATGTAGGGAAGAGAAGGCTCAATCTCTCTTGAAAGAGATTATCGTCACAACTCTCACCCGAAGCCTGCGGTTCTGGAAGAAGTTACGTCTTCATGTGGTGGAGTAATAGTTGGAGTTGCTTCTACTTCATAGACTCTGGAGAGGGCATCGGCTATGATGTTGTCAGAGCCCTTGATATAGCGGATCTCCAGGTTGAAATCTTGCAGATATAAAGCCCTTCGTAGAAGACGCTGGTTATTGAATTGGGCTTGATGTAAGCAACGGAGAGGATTGTGGTCTGAAAAGATGGTGGTAGACCTGGTACCTTGTAGGTATGGAGCAAAGTACTGGAGATTCAGGACGATGGAGAGTAGCTCCTTTTCAATAGTGCTGTAGTTCCTCTGGTGGGGTTTCAACTTGTAGCTGTCGTAGCTGACAGGTAGAACCTCCTCGCCTCGTTGCTGCATCAGGACACCACCGATGCCGGTGCCACTGGCGTCGACATGAAGGACGAAAGGCTTGGTGATATCTGGCGAGGCGAGATTGGGATTAGAACAGAGGAGGAATTTGAGTTGTTCAAAAGCAACGGTTTGCTGCATGGTCCAATTATACCGTTGCTTGGGACTGGTTAAATAATTAGTGGTGTTGCTACCTTACCTTGGGGTTTTGGCACCAAGATACAGGGTGAGGCCCAGGGGGACTCACAAGGTGTAGCCAGTCCATGATCCAAGAGGTACTGCACCTCAGCACGCATGACTTCCTTCTTGCTAGGGCTGATTCGGTAGAAGGGTTGACGAATCAGCCGGGTGTCAGGGAGCAGTTGGATGTCGTGCTGGGTAACATTACACTCTTGGGGGTCATCTCGGAACAACTCCTGATGTTCTTTGAAGATCTTGACGAGAGGTGCACTATGATTGTCCTGAAAATAGTTGGGAAGATCAGTTAGGATTTCCGAATTAGAAAGCGCTGACTCCTTGTCAGTGCTTTCGGGAGGAGAAGCAGGGAAGGTCTCACTGTGGATGTATGGCTCTTTAAAGGAAGAGTAATTAATCATGACAGTGGGAGGAGTAAGTCGAGGAGGAAGGAGGAGTAGGAGGACAAGGAGGAAGAAGGAGAAGGAGGGTAAGGAGGAAGGAGGAGGAGGACAAGGAGGAAGAGGGCGAGGGGGATGGAGGAGTAGGAGAGCGAGGATGAAGGAGGAGAGTAGTGAAGTTGAGGACTACGACCATCCCAAACCTGAGGAAAACCTCAGTGGATCGAACTCGGTCATAGTCAAAAGTGGTGTTGGAGTCTGTAGAATGGGACGGGTTGCATCCGGGGGGACATTGTGGGTCTCAGAGGGTAAAATGTGTGAGGTGTTGTGTGTCATGTAGGTAAGAGGAAAAGTATGTGGGCATGTGTACATCATCTCAAAGGTTTCTGGGGGATTCCCCAAGTGTTTTCGGCGCGTGGCGTCCGGCCAGGTGTTACTTGAGAGCTTGTCATGTTTGGTAGGGGTTGGAAGCTATGTGGTTGGTATGCGGTCATGTAGGGAGGAGGAGGAGGAGGAGGAGGAGTATGTAGGCGGGCCATATCTACCACATAGCTCTGAGGAGTGACACCACATGACCACATGGGGTCACCTCTTCAAAGGTTGAGGCCTAACTGTTGCGAATGTCATCATCAACCTCTTTCATACTCAGTCACGCCCTCCCCTCCCCCCTGTAGTTTTGTTAAGGAAAGGGAGATGTAACTACTGTCAGCAGGCCCCAGCTGTTCCTCTTACCAACACTCTCTCTCTCTCTCCTGACACATTGGGATATAGCATTGAGTGTGACAATGTTCTTTCTCAAAGGTGAGCCATGAGCTCAACATACAAATTCCAAATGCAGACCTAGGCGGCTTCCCTCTTGGGAGTTTGACACACACTGATTAACAAGTAAAGTAAAGGAAAGGAAAGGCTTGCAGAGACACATAAAGGGGTCAAGGACTGAACCCCGCAATTCATTTTAGCTAAGCAAGTTACAATCATGACGAGCTAGTTACAAAATTCAATATAAGTCGGCACATCGACACGGAGACGTGATCACTACCTACAAATTTTTGTTAACTGTGATCGCAACATCTGCTGTCCAAATAAATATCATTGAAATGTATGCGTGTCTACTCAATCTTCATCACCTCTTCACCCTACACCTATTATTGCTGTGTAGACCTTGTAACACACAACGGCGTTATCATAGCAGGACAATGTCACAGAATGTTCAAGACTCTTATACTGAATGAGTGAAACATCAATCCGTCTCATTAGGGTCTAACCTTCGTGGTGGTGGTTTGAGGCGTAGTGAGATGGACGAGGTATTGGAATGATCTTACCCTCACCCCCACCAAACCCCAACCCCCCCTCCCACCCCTCATCCAAGCCCAAACCATCAAGCATCACTTCACCCTTTCCAGACCGGATGTTCTATGCAAAGCCTTTAGTAGTAGTATTATTTTTGTTCGTATGTAGAGTAGTGATCCAGTTCACAAACACACAGATGCTATCCCATTCCACACATACCCACCAGAGGACATACCACGCTGGAAGCCAGAAGAGTTTGGGGAGTCGCGATCACTACCTACAAACTAATATTTTTTTGTTAACTATGTGATCACAACATATACCTCGCGAATCTTAGTCTTGATATTAATATTATTATTATTATTATTATTATATTTTAAAACCATCCCTCAGTAACTCAGTAAGTCAAACATGCAGACCTTGTAACACACAACGCCATTATCATAGCAGGACAATGTCACAAAATGTTGAAGGCTCTTATACTGAATGAGTGAAACAGCAGAAAAAACAGAGACTGGTGACCGTGTGCCAGTGTTAGCCCTCTGTAACTCATTGTAACGTAACGTGGAAATCAACTTTCTGCAGTCCAAAATAACATTATGAAATGAAGAGTATGACTTAGTCAATCTCCATTACATCTCTTATCAAATATAAATATTACTGTGTGACAGTTTTAGCCCCTGTAACACATTGTAACGTAACGTGGAAATCAACTTTCTGCAGTCCAAAATAACATTGTGAAATGTAAAGTTTGACTTAGTCCATCTCCATTACATCTCTTATCATATATAAATATTACTGTGTTTCAGTTTTAGCCCCTTTAACACATTGTAACGTAATGCAAAAATCATCCTTCTGCAGTCCAAAATATACCATATGACTGAGGGAGCGAGCATTATAGCGGTGCACCTCTCGATGTCTGTCCATCACGCGAATGGTTTAATGACCACATTATCACACTCTATACCTGCTCCTGCTTACCCCATACACTTAGTAACGTAACGTAACGTGGAAATCAACTTTCTGTCTGATGTCCAAATAACATTATATCGTTACATAACGTAACATAACGTGGAAATCATTTTTCTGTCTGATGACTAAATAACATTTTATTAAAAATGTGAAGCTTTGTAGATTTCATTTTAAACAAAGGTGGGCTACCTATCCACGAACTAAGAGGGAGAGTTAGGAAGAAAAACTTTGTGAAATATGCGCAGAAGAGTTTGGGGAGACGCGTTCACCATCTACAAATTCTAATATTTTTGCTAACTGCGTGATCACAACATGTACCTCCTGATCTCTTGTTCTGCCTCACACAAGTCAATAAACACAATTTTGTGTTATTTCTTGACTAAAATAGCACTCCGAAACATCTTTGCACTTTTAATTTTTCATTGACACGTGCACAGCTATCAAAAGGAATCTCACTACTGCACGGATGTGTTGTGTGTGTGTGTGTGTTAAATAATCGGTCCTTACCTAGCTTATCATTTTCTTTGAGAAACTTATATGTGGTGATCATATCTCCAGAGTCCACACAATAACCCACACATCACCCATCTTCTGTTTTCAAATCACAGCTCGCATCTAATTTACTGTTATTTAGTTTTTTGCAGAAACTATGTTTTGAAAATATGCTCAATGTCAGCAATTACTATTCGTATCATCAAAGTCCTTTCAGTCATCAAAACAAGCAGAGGTGCAACATAATCCATTAAAGATCTGATGTATGCAAGGTACATCATTTTGACAATTCTGACACCGACCAGCCTTGGCGAGATGACTGTGCGCAACAGTAAACCCAGCCAAAAACATAGACTTTTAATATCGTAGCAAGACAATGACACAGAATGTTCAGCACTCTTAATAATTTTATTCAAGCACTGATAACATACCATAATGTAAGATTTTTTTTCACATTTCATATCGCGTGTGTAGATTTAGTTTTAACAAAAAGTGAAACACAAGTGCATGAACTAATAGGGTTGAGATAGGAGGAAAGACTTTGCAGAAGATAGAAGAGCTGAGGAGACATGTTCGCTACCTACATTACTATTATTTCTTGCAGACCTGACCAGAAAAGCAGTCAGTCAGTCACTCAGTCCAAAAATTTTATAGTTAAAAGTTTTTCATCTTAAAAACAGGACTACTAGTCTTCATTTTTTCTTCTATCAAATCAAATAGGCGCGAGGCCCGCTACCACATGACTGCGGGAGCGAGCTTTCGAGCGGAGTAGCTATTGTCGTTGTCTGTCTTTCGCTTGACTAGGTTAAAGACCGCAATTTTCCACACCATGCGTGCTACGGGGTCTCACTAGTCAATAAACACAATTTTTTATAATTTCTCGACTAAATAGCACCCCGAAACATCTTTGCACATTTTAATTTTACATTATCACGTGCACAGCCATCAAAGGCAAACCTCACATCTGCATGGATGTCTTGTGTGTTAAATAAAATGCCCTTACATAGCTTATCATTTTCTTTGAGAAACTTATATGTGGTGATCATATCTCCCAAGTCCACACAAATAACTCAAATCCATATTGAGAGAGAGAGAGAGAGAGAGAGAGAGAGAGAGAGAGAGAGAGAGAGAGAGAGAGAGAGAGAGAGAGAGAGAGAGAGAGAGAAAAGGCAAACATAGCTTGGTTATTGCATCTAGTTTTAAAAAGGGGTAAGAATAAGAGTCATGTTCCATAAAAAATACTTTACAGCATCCATTATTTCTGAGCAGTAAAAGGGAAACGGGATCCGCACATACAATTTCCAAGCATTACAACGCTATCGAGGTAAACATAACATAAAAAGACAATAATGTAGCAGTATGCCATTAATCAGCTAGTCAAAACTTAACATAACATATATGATTTCACAGAGTTTTAACCTTTGCAAGTTTTTCAATGTTTTCTCTTCACTTGTGCTAAGTGAGTCAGACAAAATGTGACATTTCATTATTTGCCAGGCAATACGCTATTAGCTAGATAGTCAAAACATATAACACACATTATTTCACAGGAATTTTTTTTTCCTAGCAAATATGGTTCCTTTAAGCAGTTCAACACATCAAACACCAGCAGTCCACAAAATAAGAGGCTGACTTAGGAGGAAAGAAAAGGTATTGTGAAATATGCACCACACCAACCTCCCGAAGACAGAGGAGTTTGGGGAGATGTGATCACTACATACATAGCCTCCTCCTCCTCCTCTTTCTCTCTTAGTCAATAATCATCCTTTATAGTATTTCTTGACTAAACTAGCACTCCAAAACATAAGTGGTCATGTTTATTCTCACTGTCGCACTTATAGTCAATAATTTGTTTCTCAGAGTGACAAGTTATGCTTAGTGACGAGATTTCACGGTGAGCATAGTTTTATGAGAGTTCGCAGTGTATTAATTACGGTCGTGCATATGCTATGTTATGTTTATGAAGATCATTACTTCTTATTTTTACCCATTTCCCTGCGCTCTGCTTTTCAGTCTTCTCATATTCTTTTCAAATAAAGTTTGCTTACTGTTTTCCAGTAGATTTGCTTCACATTACATATATTAATCAACTTTCAAATTCAGTTAAATTTCTTATCAATATCACAGCTTTGTTGTTGTTCCCCTGTCAGTATCTAGTTCAAGACCTCGTATTATCAATGTCATTAATACTACTATCATCAACCATGTATTGGATGTCTCAGTCATTCAGTTAACATCTTAGTAAGTATTTACTGAACGTGGGAATCACTTCATGTGTGCTCATTTTAGTTTAGTTTAAAGTTTTCCATCTTAAATTAATACTACCATCACCAACTATGTATTGGATAGCTCAGCCATTCAGTTAACAATTCAGTAAGTGAAAATTACTTCATGTGAGATCATTTTTAGTTTAGGCTGAGGTTTTTCCATCGTAAAATACTATTATCATCAACCATGTATTGGGTGGCTCAACCATTCAGTTTACAACTCGGTAACTGTTTACTGAACATAGATATCCCTCCATGTGACCTCATTTTTTAGTTTAAAGTTTCTCCATCGTAAAATAAAATATTACTATCACAAACCTTGTATTGGCCGGCTTAGGCATTCAGTTTACAACTCAGAAAGTGTTTACTGAACGCGGAAATCGCTACATGTGTGGTCATTTAGTTTAGTTTAAAGTTTCTCAATCTTTAAATATTACTATCATCATCAACCTTGTATTGACTGGCTTAGTCTTTCAGTTTACAACTCAGTGAGTGTTTACTGAACATGGAAATCGCCACATGTGTGGTCATTTAGTTTAGTTTAAAGTTTCCCAATCTCAAATTAAATACTACTATCATCAACCCAGTATTGGACTTTCAGGCATTCAGTTAACCACTCGGTAGTGTTTACTGAACGTCGAAATAATTTCCTGTGTGCCCATTTTAGTTGAATCCGTCTCCACTCCAAACCGGACCTGCGGTCCGAATCGGGACCCTAGGTCCTGACTGGTTTGGAGGACTGGGGGTTGACTGACTGGGGTTTGAGGTCATCCCAATACCTTGTGCATCTCACTATGCCTCAAACCACCACCACGAAGGTTAGACCCTAACGAGACGGATTTATGTTTCACTCATTCAGTATAAGAGTCTTGAAAATTCTGTGACATTGTCTTGCTATGATAACGCCGTTGTGTGTTACAAGGTCTGCACAGCAATAATGGGTGTAGGATGAAGAGGTGATGGAGATTGAGAAGACATGCATACATTTCAATGATATTTATTTGGACAGCAGATGTTGCGATCACAGTTAACAAAAATTTGTAGGTAGTGATCACGTCTCCGTGTCGATGTGCCGACTTATATTGAATTTTGTAACTAGCTCGTCATGATTGTAACTAGCTTAGCTAAAATGAATTGCGGGGTTCAGTCCTTGACCCCTTTATGTGTCTCTGCAAGCCTTTCCTTTACTGCCCATATGACTGCCTTGTGTGATTGGACTGTTTAGCATCACGTAGGTAGTTCTTGACACACTATGTAACCCTGCATATAATGTAGAGAAGCTGTATAAATAATCAGGTACTTTGTTAATCAGTGTGTGTCAAACTCCCAAGAGGGAAGCCGCCTAGGTCTGCATTTGGAATTTGTATGTTGAGCTCATGGCTCACCTTTGAGAAAGAACATTGTCACACTCAATGTTATGTCTCGGTGCGTCAGGAGAGAAAGAGAGAGAGAGAGAGAGTGTTCGGAAGTGGAATAGCTGGGGCCTGCTGACAGTAGTTACATCTCCCTTCCCTTAACGAAACCACAGTGGATAGGGGAACCCCGGCACTTCTGGCCGTGTAGGAGGAATTAATAGCATTTATTGCGCACCGTCAATACGGTTGCTTGTGTGAGAAAAAGTTGAAATATTCAGCAAAGAATGTTATAAAAGGCGCATATATTCTCTCTTTCACTAGTGAGAAAACGCAAACATTGTGGCTGAGGTGTGGGCTATGTCAAAACTCTCAAAGCAGTCCTCCAGACCCATGATAGATGTGACTTGTCCCTGACGTGGGGAGCTGAGGGGAAGTGGGGTGGGAGGGGAGATATGACCCCACCTGCGCTAGAAATACTCTTCAGTTAGCCACTGAATGGTCGACAGTACACACACCTCCCACACCCCTCAGTAGACTTTGAAAAACGGTTAAGGCTGCGTCATATAACCTTACCTCTTTAATGCGAACACAGACCACTCAAGCGTCAGGGCACGACATGGAGGAGCCCCATCGCTCCTAGTACAGTTCTCATACATTGCGTTATGTGGTGTGAGCTGTGTCAGGAGTATGGTACGCGGTATTGCTGTCACTCCCAGCAGTGTGGTGTTGGTGTTGGTATGTGGTATGTCCTGCTATGTGGATGGAGAGGGAGGGGAGGGCGTGACTGACTATAAAAGAGGTTGATGATGACATTAGCAACAGTTAGGCCTCAACCTTTGAAGAGGTGACCCCATGTGGTCATGTGGTGTCATTCCTCATAGCTATGTGGTAGGTATGGCCCACCTACATACTCCTCCTCCTCCTCCTCCTCCTCACTACATGACCACATACCAACCACATAGCTTCCAACCCCTACCCAACATGACACGCTGTCAAGTGATGCCTGGCCGGACGCCACGTGACAAAAACACTTGGGGAATCCCCCAGAAACCTTTGAGATGATGTACACATGCCCACATACTTATCATCTTACCTACATGGCACACAACATCCCATACATTTTACCCTCTGAGACCCACAACGTCCCCCCGGACACAACCCGTCCCATTCTACGGACTCCCACATCACTTTTGACTATGACCGAGTTCGATCCACTGAGGTTCTCCTCAGGTTTGGGACGGTCGTAGTCCTCAACTTCACTACTGAGGAGGAGGGCAAAGAGGAAGGAGGAGTAGGATTGCGTGGAGGAAGGAGTAGGAGGGTGAGGAGGAAGGGGTGGTCGAGAAGGAGGGAGAAGTGAGAAAGTTGAAGGAGGAATAGGACACCGAAGAGGAAAGAGGAGTAGAAGGGCAAGGAGGATGGAGGAGGAGGACGAGGAGGTAGGAGGGCGAGGAGGAAGGAAGAGTAGGAGGGCGAGGAGGAAGGAGGAGTAGGAGATTGAAAAGGAAGGAAGAGGAGGTCAATGAGAAAGGAGGAGTAGGAGGGCGAAGAGGAAGGAGGAGGAGGAAGGAGGAAGAGGGAGAGACAAAACACCACCGTCAATACACCACCACCGTCAACACACCACCACCTTCAACACAACACTATTGTCAACAACCTATCACCGTCAACACAACACCACCGTCAACAAAACATCACCGTCAACACACCACCACCTTCAACACAACACTATTGTCAACACACTATCACCGTCAACACACCACTTTCGTCAACACAACACCACCATCAACACAACAAAAACGTCAATACAAAACCACCGTCAACACACCATCCATGCATCCTCACGACTGTCAACACACCACCGTCAAAACAAAACAACGGTCAACACAATACCACTGTCAAGACAGCACCACCGTCAACACAAGACCACCGTCAACATAACACCACCGTTAGCACAACACCACCGTCAACACACCATCTCCGTCAACACAACTCCACTGTCAATACACCTCCAGCGTCAACACATCACCACCGTCAATACAACACCACCGTCAAAACAAAACAACCGTCAACACAACACGATTATCAACACAACACCACCGTCCACACAACACCACCGTCAATGCAACACCACTGTCAGCACAACACCACCGTCAACACAATACCACCGTCAACATATCACTACCGTCACCACAACACCACCGCCAACACATCATCACCGTCAACACAACACCACAGTCAACACAACACAATCACTGTCAACACATCACCACTGTCAACACAAAACCACCGTCAACACAGCACCACCGTCAACACAACACCTCCAGCAACACAACACTACCATCAACACAACACCACCGTCAACACACCACGACCACCCTCAACACACAACTACTGTAAACACACCATCACTGTCAACACATCACAACTCTCAACACACCACCACCATCAACACAACATCACCGTCAACCCAACACCAGCGTCAACACAACACAACCGTCTACACAGGACTGCCGTCAACACATCATCACTGTCAACACAACGCAACAGTCAACAAACCACCACTTTCAACACACTATTACTGTCAAGACAACATCACCGTCTACAAAACACCACCGTCAACACAACACCGTCGTCAACACAGCATCACCGTCAACACAACACCACTGTCAACACACCACCACGTTCAACACAACACCACCGTCAACACACCACCACCGTCAACAAAACACCACTGTCAAAACAACACCAATGTCAATACCACAGTCAACACAACACCGCCACTATCAACACATCACCACCGTCAACACAACACCACCGTCAACACAGCACTACGGTCCACACAACACCTCCAGCTACACAACACCACCATCAACACAACACCTCCGTGAACACATCACCACCACTGTCAACACACCACTACTGTCAAAACACCATCACTGTCAACACATCACCACTGTCAACACTCCACCACCGTCAACACAACATTACCGTCAACAAAACATCACCGTCAACACAACACCACCGTCAAAACAACACCACCGTCAACACAATACCACTGTCAACACAACAACACAGTCAACACAACACCACCACTGTCAAAACAACACTACCCTCAACACACCATCACCGTCAACACAACACCACCGTCAACACAATACCACAGTCATCAAACCACCACTACTACTGGCAACATAACATCACCTACAACCACCACCGTCAACACAACACCACCATCAATACATCACAACCGTCTACACAACACCACAGTCAACCCAACATCATCGTCAATACAACACCACCCTCAACACCACACCACCGTCAACACCACACCACCGTCAACATACCGTCACCATTAACACACCACCACCGTCAAGACAACACCACCATCAAGACAACACCACCGTCAACACACCATCCAGCCCTCACCACCACCGTCAACACACCACCACTGTCAACTCAACACCACCCTTAACACACCACCACCGTCAACACACCACCACTGTCAAAACATCACCATCGTCAACACAACACCACCGTCAACACAACAGAACCGTCAATACACCACCACCGTCAACACAACACCACAGTCAACACAACACTACCGTCAGCATAACACCACTGTCAATACAACACCACCGTCAACACACTATAACAGTAAACACAACACTACCGTCAACACAACACCACCGTCAAAACAACAACACTGTCAACACAACACCATCGTCAACATACAACCACTATCAACACAACATCACCGTCAACACAACACCACCGGTAATACGCCTCCACCATCCACACACCACTCCCGTCAACACAACACCACCGGTAAAACAAAACAAAAGTCAACACAACACTACTGTCAATACAACACCACCGTCAACACAACACCACTGTCAACACAACACTATTGTCAACACAACACCACCATCAACACACCACCACAGTCAACACAACACCACAGTCAACACAACACCACCGTCAACACAACACCACCGTCAACACAACACCACCGTCAACGCAAACCACTGTCAACCCAACACCACCATCAACACACCACCACAGACAACACAACACCACAGTCAACACACCACCACCATGAACACACCATCTCCGCCAACCCAACACCACTGTTAATACACTTCTAGCGTCAACACACCACCACCGTCAACACAACACCATCGTCAAAACAAAACAACCGTCAACACAACACCACAGAAAACGCAAAACCACTGTCAACACAACACCACCATTAACACACCACCACAGTCAACACATCACCACCGTCAACACAACACCACAGTCAGCATAACACCACCGTCAACACTCCACCACCACCCTCAACACACCATCTCAGTCAACACAACTCCACTGTCAATACACCTCGATCGTCAACACACCACCACCGTCAACACAACACCAACGTCAACACAACACCACAGTCAACAGAACACCACCGTGAACAAAACACAACCGTCTTCACAACACCACTGTCAAAACAATACCACCGTCAACACAACACCACCGTCAACACCAAACCATCGTCAACACACCACCACCGTCAACACAACACCACCGTCAAAACAACACCACCGTCAACACAATACCACCGTCAACACAACTCCACAGTCAACACAACACCAACACTGTCAACACATCACCACCATCAACACAACACCGTCAATATACCATTACCGTCAACACACCACCACCATCGTCAACACACCACCACCTTCAACACAACACCATTGTCAACACAAACAACCGTCAGCACACCACCACCGTAAACACAACACAAAAGTCTACACAACACCACCGTCAACACAACACCACCGTCAACACAACACCCCTGTCAACACACCACCACCGTCAACACAACACCACCGTCAACACAACACCACCGTCAACACAACATCAACGTCAGCAAAACATCATCCTCAACACAACACCACCGTCAACACAACACCCCTGTCAACACACCACCACCGTCAACACAACACCACCATGAACACATCACCACCGTCAACACAACACCCCCGTCAACACAATAAAACTGTCAATACAACACCACAGTAAACACACATCCACTGACAACACACCATCACCGTCAACACAACACCACCCTCAACATAGTACCACAGTCAACAAACCACCACTTTCAACACACTACTACCGTCAAATTAACATCACTGTCAACACAACACCACCGGGAACAAAACACAAACGTCTACAAAACACCACCGTCAACACACTACCACCGTCAACACAACACCACCGTCAAAACAACACCAATATCAACACACCATCACCATCAACACCACACCACCGTCAACACAACACCACCACTGTCAGCACATCACCACCGTCAACACAACACCTCCGTCAACACAGCACCACCGTCAACACACCTCCAGCAACACAACACCACCATCAACACATTACCACTGTCAACACACCACCACCGTCAACACTCCACCACCATCAACACAACATCACCGTGAACCCAACAGCAATGTCAAAACAACACAACCGTCTACACAACACCACTGTCGACACAATACCACCGTCAACACAAAACCACCGTCAACACAACATCGTTGTCAACAAACCACCATCGTCAACACAAAAAACACTGTCTACACACCACCACCGTCAACACAACACCAGCGTCAACACACCACCACCGTCAACACAACACCACAGTCAAAACTACACCAACGTCAACACAACACCACCGTCAACACAACACCGCCACTGTCAACACATTACCACCGTCAACACAACACCACCACTGTCAAAACAACACTACCCTCAACACACCATCACCGTCAACACAACACCACCGTCAACACAATACCACAGTCATCAAACCACCACTACTACTGGCAACATAACATCACCTACAACCACCACCGTCAACACAACACCACCATCAATACATCACAACCGTCTACACAACACCACAGTCAACCCAACATCATCGTCAATACAACACCACCCTCAACACCACACCACCGTCAACACCACACCACCGTCAACATACCGTCACCATTAACACACCACCACCGTCAAGACAACACCACCATCAAGACAACACCACCGTCAACACACCATCCAGCCCTCACCACCACCGTCAACACACCACCACTGTCAACTCAACACCACCCTTAACACACCACCACCGTCAACACACCACCACTGTCAAAACATCACCATCGTCAACACAACACCACCGTCAACACAACAGAACTGTCAATACACCACCACCGTCAACACAACACCACAGTCAACACAACACTACCGTCAGCATAACACCACTGTCAATACAACACCACCGTCAACACACTATAACAGTAAACACAACACTACCGTCAACACAACACCACCGTCAAAACAACAACACTGTCAACACAACACCATCGTCAACATACAACCACTATCAACACAACATCACCGTCAACACAACACCACCGGTAATACGCCTCCACCATCCACACACCACTCCCGTCAACACAACACCACCGTTAAAACAAAACAAAAGTCAACACAACACTACTGTCAATACAACACCACCGTCAACACAACACCACTGTCAACACAACACTATTGTCAACACAACACCACCATCAACACACCACCACAGTCAACACAACACCACAGTCAACACAACACCACCGTCAACACAACACCACCGTCAACACAACACCACCGTCAACGCAAACCACTGTCAACCCAACACCACCATCAACACACCACCACAGACAACACAACACCACAGTCAACACACCACCACCATGAACACACCATCTCCGCCAACCCAACACCACTGTTAATACACTTCTAGCGTCAACACACCACCACCGTCAACACAACACCATCGTCAAAACAAAACAACCGTCAACACAACACCACAGAAAACGCAAAACCACTGTCAACACAACACCACCATTAACACACCACCACAGTCAACACATCACCACCGTCAACACAACACCACAGTCAGCACAACACCACCGTCAACACTCCACCACCACCCTCAACACACCATCTCAGTCAACACAACTCCACTGTCAATACACCTCGATCGTCAACACACCACCACCGTCAACACAACACCAACGTCAACACAACACCACAGTCAACAGAACACCACCGTGAACAAAACACAACCGTCTTCACAACACCACTGTCAAAACAATACCACCGTCAACACAACACCACCGTCAACACCAAACCATCGTCAACACACCACCACCGTCAACACAACACCACCGTCAAAACAACACCACCGTCAACACAATACCACCGTCAACACAACTCCACAGTCAACACAACACCAACACTGTCAACACATCACCACCATCAACACAACACCGTCAATATACCATTACCGTCAACACACCACCACCATCGTCAACACACCACCACCTTCAACACAACACCATTGTCAACACAAACAACCGTCAGCACACCACCACCGTAAACACAACACAAAAGTCTACACAACACCACCGTCAACACAACACCACCGTCAACACAACACCCCTGTCAACACACCACCACCGTCAACACAACACCACCGTCAACACAACACCACCGTCAACACAACATCAACGTCAGCAAAACATCATCCTCAACACAACACCACCGTCAACACAACACCCCTGTCAACACACCACCACCGTCAACACAACACCACCATGAACACATCACCACCGTCAACACAACACCCCCGTCAACACAATAAAACTGTCAATACAACACCACAGTAAACACACATCCACTGACAACACACCATCACCGTCAACACAACACCACCCTCAACATAGTACCACAGTCAACAAACCACCACTTTCAACACACTACTACCGTCAAATTAACATCACTGTCAACACAACACCACCGGGAACAAAACACAAACGTCTACAAAACACCACCGTCAACACACTACCACCGTCAACACAACACCACCGTCAAAACAACACCAATATCAACACACCATCACCATCAACACCACACCACCGTCAACACAACACCACCACTGTCAGCACATCACCACCGTCAACACAACACCACCGTCAACACAGCACCACCGTCAACACACCTCCAGCAACACAACACCACCATCAACACATTACCACTGTCAACACACCACCACCGTCAACACTCCACCACCATCAACACAACATCACCGTGAACCCAACAGCAATGTCAAAACAACACAACCGTCTACACAACACCACTGTCGACACAATACCACCGTCAACACAAAACCACCGTCAACACAACATCGTTGTCAACAAACCACCATCGTCAACACAAAAAACACTGTCTACACACCACCACCGTCAACACAACACCAGCGTCAACACACCACCACCGTCAACACAACACCACAGTCAAAACTACACCAACGTCAACACAACACCACCGTCAACACAACACCGCCACTGTCAACACATTACCACCGTCAACACAACATCACCGTCAACACAGCACTACCGTCCACACAACACCTCCAGCTACACAACACCACCATCAACACAACACCTCCGTCAACACACCACCACTGTCAACACACCACTACTCTCAACATACCATCACTGTCAACACATCACCACTGTCAACACACCAATACCGTCAATACAACATCACCGTCAACCAACCACCACCGTCAACACAACACCACCGTCAACACACCACCACCGTCAACACAACACAATTGTCAAAACAACACCACCGTCAACACACTGCCACTATCAACACAACACCACAGTCAACACAACACCACAGTCAACACAACACAACCACTGTCAAAACAACACCACCATCAAAAGAACACGACCGTCATCATAGCACCACCGTCAACACAACACATCCAGCAACACAACACCACCGTCAACACAACAACACAGTCAACAAACCACCACTGTCAAGACACAACTACTGTCAACACACCATCACTCACAACACATCACCACCGTGAACACAACACCACCGTCAACACTACACCACCGTCAACCAAACACCACCGTCAACACAACACAACCGTCAACACAACACTACCGTCAACACACAACCACCGTCAACACAACTCCACAGTCAACCCAACACCATCGTCAACACAACACCACTGTAAACATACCACCACCGTCAACACAACACCACCTTCAACATATACATACTTCAACATAAACAGTCTCCGTGGTGTAGTGGTAAGACACCTGGCGTTCCGCGAGCGCTACGCCATGGGTTCGTATCCTGGCCGGGGAGGATTTACTGGGCGCAAATCCTTAACTGTAGCCTCTGTTTAACGCAACAGTAAAATGTGTACTTGGATGAAAAAACGATTCTTTGTGGCAGGGGATCGTATTCCAGGGACCTGCCCGAAACGCTACGCGTACTAGTGGCTGTACAAGAATGTAACAACTCTTGTATATATCTCAAAAAAAAAAAAAAAAAAAATATCATCACCATAAACACACAACCACCCTTAACACATCACCACTGTCAACACAACACCACCGTCAACACACCTTCCAGCCCTCACCACCTCCGTCAACACAACACCACCGTCAATAAACCTTGAAGCCCTCACCACCACCCTCAACACATCACCACTGTCAACACAACACCACCGTCAACCCAACTCCACCGTCAAAACAACGCCATCGCCAACACAACACCACCGTCAACACAACACCACCGTCTACACAACACCACCGTCAACACACCACCACCGTCAACACACCACCACCACCGTCAACACAACACCACCGTCAAAACAACAACACCGTCAACACAACACCATTGTCAACACACTATCACACACAACACCACAGTCAACACAATACCACCGTCAACACAACCCCACCGTAAACACACCATCACCGTCAACACACCATCACCGTCAACACAACATCACCGTCAACACAACACCACCTTCAACACAACACAATTGTCAACACACTATTACACACAACACTACCGTCAACACACAACCACCGACAACACAACACCACCATCAACACAACACCACCGTCAACACAACCCCACCGTCAACACAACACCATTGTCAACACACTATCACACACAACACCACAGTCAACACAATACCACCGTCAACACACCATCACCGTCAAAACAAAACCACCATCAACACAAGACCACCATCAACACACAACCACCGTCAACACAACACCACCGTCAACACAACATCACCGTAAACACAACACCACAGTCAACACACCAACACCGTTAACACAACACCACCGTCAAAACAACACCACCGTCAACACAATACCACTGTCAACACAACACCACCACTGTCAAAAAAACAACACCATCAACACAACACTACCGTCAACACACCGTCAACACAACACCACCCTCAAAACAACACCACCGTCAACACAACACCACCGTCAGCACATCACTACCGTCACCACAACACCACCGCCAACACAACACCACCGTCAACAAAACACCACCGTCAACACAACACCACCGTCAACACATTACCACCGTCAACACACCATCACTATCAAAACACAATCACCGTCAACACAACGACACCTTCAACACAACACCATTGTCAACACAACACCACCGTTAACACAACATAAACGTCAACGCAACACCACCGTCAACACACCATCCATGCTTCCTCACGACTGTCAACACAACACTACCGTCAAAACAGAACCACCATCAACACAAGACCACCATCAACATACCACCACAGTAAACACAACACCATCGTCAACAACACACCACCGTCAACACAACACCACCGTCAGCACAACATCACCGTCCATACAACACTACCTCAACACAAAACCATCGTCAACACAACACCACCGTCAACACAACACCACCGTCAAAACAACACCATCCTCAACACAACACCACTGTCAACACAACACCACAGTCAACACAATACCACCACTGTCAAAACAACAACACCATCAACACAACACGACCGTCAACATAGCACCACCGTCAACACAACACCTCCAGCAACACAACACCTCCATCTACACAACACCACCGTCAACACACCACAACCTTCAACACACTACTACTGTCAACACACTATCACTATCAACATATCACCACCGTCAACACAACACCACCGTCAACACTCCACCACCGTCAACCTAACTCCACCGTCAACACAACACCACCGTCAACACTCCACCACCGTCAACCTAACTCCACCGTCAACACAATACCACCGTCAACACCACACCACAGTCAACACAACACCACCACTGTCAACACATCACCACCTTTAACACAACACCACCGTCAATACACCATCACCCTCAACACACCACCACCGTCAACACATCACCACCTTCAACACAACACCATTGTCAACCCACTATCCCGTCAACACAACACCACCGTCAACACACTACCAACCATCAACACAACACCACCGTTAACACAACACTACTATCAACACAACACAAACGTCAACACAACACCACCGTCAACACACCATCTATGCTTCCTCACGACTGTCAACACAAGACCATCGTCAAAACAAAACCACCATCAACACAAGACCACCATCAACACACCACCACCGTAAACATAACACCACTGTCAACACAACATCACCGTCAACACAACACCACCGTCAACACAAAACCATCGTCAACACAACACCACCGTCAACACAACACCACTGTCAACACACCACCACCGTCAACACAACACCACCGTCAACACAACACCACCGTCAACACAACACCAACGTCAACACAACACCACTGTCAACACAACACCACCGTCAACACAACACGACCGTCAACATTGCACCACCGTCAACACAACACCTCCAGCAACACAACACCACCATCTACACAATACCACCGTCAACACACCACCACTTTCAACACACTACTACTGTCAACACACCATCACTGTCAACAAATCACCACTGTCAACACACCAACACCGCCCACACTCCACCACCATCAACACAACATCACCGTCAACCCAACACCACCGTCAACTCAGTACCACCGTCAGTACACCATCCAGCCCTCACCACCACCGCCACTATCAAAACAACATCACCGTCAACGCAACTTCACCGTCAACAAAACACCACCTTCAATACAACACCACCGTCAACACAACACCACCATCAACACAACAGCCCCGTTAACACACCACCCCCGTCCACACACTACCACCACAGTCAACACAACACCACCGTCAACACAACACCACCGTCAACACAACACCACCGCCAACACAACACCACCGTCACACAACACCACCGTCAACACAACACCACCGTCATCAAAATACAACTGTCAACACAACACCACCGTCAACACAACACCACCGTCAACACACCACTACCATAGCTAACACAACACCAAAGTGAACCTAACAGTCAACATAACTATACCACAGGAGGGCGTGTCCTCACCCCAAGCAATCACTGTCCCTAAACCCCAAACACTCCTTACCTTTCACCTTCAGTACTTCTTCCTGTCCCAAGCAGGCCTGGGCCGGTTGTCCAAATTTGGCCATAGTGCGCAAACGAGCCAAAAGTGACGTTCTTTTTAAGAGGACGGGTTGGGGCATGACCTCTGCCCTCCATCCCCCACCCCACCTCGCCCTGAACCCCTGGAAACTTCCCCAACAGAAGGAGGAGCCTACCCAAGTAGAAATGCCCTTGGATCAATTTCCTACACATGTAGGGAGGGAGGTAGGGTGAAAATAGATTTAGGAAATTGAGCTTCAAGATAATGTACTTAAACATCGATGAAATTACCAAAAAAGCAAGTGAGCTGGCGGAAAGTGTGCAGGAAGAAAACCCGGATGTAATAGGACAGACGCAAACGAAATTGTCAGGAGTCATAACAGATGCTGTACATCTGGATTACTATATAGTAAGGAAAGAAAAGGAAGGGAGAGGAGGTGGAGGAGTGGCCCTGCGGATAAGGAAGGACTCGAGCTTTGATGAGATGGAAATTCCGGGCTGTGACGGATTCAGAGATTACAGAGCAGGAACTATGACAATGGGTGGACTCAAGATAA
Source organism: Procambarus clarkii (assembly GCF_040958095.1). NCBI lineage: Eukaryota > Metazoa > Arthropoda > Malacostraca > Decapoda > Cambaridae > Procambarus > Procambarus clarkii. The sequence goes on from NC_091211.1 coordinate 8,522,193, forward strand.
CGGGCAGTCATTTACAACCCTCCACTAAATAACAGAAGACCCAGACACGAGTTTGATAGGACCAATATGGCAACAATACTATAATAGAGAGAGCAGCTTCAGTTGACTGCAGGAATAGCTCCAGACTCTTAATCATGGGTGATTTCAACCATAGAAACTGGGAGAATGGGGACCCACATGGAGGTGCAGATACATGAAGAGCTAAACTCTTGGAAGTGGCAACAAGGAACTATCTGAACCAACATGTCAGGGAACCCACAAGAATGATAGGCAATGACGAACCAGCTCGACTCGACATTATATTCACTTTGAATGAGTCAGAAATATGAGAAATCAAATTTGAAACCCCCATAGAAATGAGTGACCACAGTAAATTGACATTTGAGTATCTGGTCGAGGAAGGGACAACCTATCCAAGGATGAGATCGGAAGGGAAAAGATTGAATTACCGAAGAGGAAAATATGATGAGATGAGGAACTTCCTAAGGGGAATATATGGGGAACAGAACTCAGAGAGAATTATGTACAGGATATGATGGACTAAGTTACCCAGAAAGGCAGGAAGCTGCAGATACATTTATCCCGGTCCAAAAGGAAGAAAGTAAAAAGCAACAGAAGAATCCTTGGTTCAACCAGGAATGTAAGGTAGCGAAGCCATTGAGTAAAAGAACATAGAGAAACTACAGGATTAGGAGAATGCCAGAGAGCAGGGAGAGATACCAGAGACCAAGAAATGAGTACATCAGAGCACCGAGAGAAGCAGAGACAGTATGAAAATGACATCACAAGTAAAGCTAAGACCCAACTAAAGCTGCTCCAGAGCCACATCAGGAGGAAAACAGCAGTGAAGAAACAAGTGATGAAGCTGAGAAAAGGGGAGAATAGATACAGAGAGAATGACAATGAGGTGTGCGAAGAACTCAACATGAGATTCCAAGAGATCTTCACAAAAGAACAAGGAGAAGTCCCTGCGCTAAACGAGGAGGAGCCAAACCAGGCAACCTTGGAGGATTTTGACCTCATCTGTGATGAGGTCAAAAGGAATCTGTTGGAGCTAAACGTGACAAAGACTGTTGGGTCATCTTGAGGTTATCTTGAGATAATTTCGGGCTTAGCGTCCCCGTGGCCCGGTCCTCGACTAGGCCTCCTTTTTGTTATGCATCCCCAGGAAGTAGCCTGTAGCAGCTGTCTAACTCCCAAGTACCTATTTACTGCTAGGTGAACAAGGGCATCAGAGTGAAAGAAACCTCTGCCCATTTGTTTTTATGCCTCTGCCGGGGATCGAACCCAGAATCTTAGAATACGAATCCTGAGTGCTGTCCATTCAGCTGTCAGGCCTGGTCCTGGACGAGTCTTTAACAAGAAGAAAGCATTTACTTACGAAAAGGCTCTGCCCAAGTTTGTAAAACAACAATTTGCTTAAATATATAGTATATTCAATACATATTATAGATTTAGGGGTACCACCTCTGGTTGCATTTATTGGGACCCTTCGACCTCGAAGAGGATGATATACAGTATTTGGGGAAGCCATGTGTGGCACCTGTGTATACGCTGTCTTCTTTTTCCACCCTCAATATTTTTGTACTAGCTGTACCCTGCCACGTGTTGCTGTGGCTCAGCAACGCATGTGCGCTGCTGAGCCACAGCAACCTTTCCTTGTATCCAAGTCCTCCCCACCATTTCCCCCTCCCCCATTCCCTTTTCCTCTCAATCATTCCTCACTCCCCGTCCCTTTGTCCCTCCCACCATCCCCCCTCTCCTTATCCCTTCATAACCATTCCCCACGCCCCGTCACCTTGTCCTCCCTACCATTCCCCTCTCCCCCTTCCTCTAGTCTTTCCCACCATCCCCCACTCCCCTGTCCTCTTGTTCTCCCCACCATTCCACCCTCCAACGTCCCTTTATAGTCCCAACCATTCCTCACTCCCCGTTCCTTTGTCCCTCCCAGGACAATAAACCTCCCTTTGTCCCTCCCTGGACAATATACCAGGGCTTCACAGAAATAAACTGGGAAGAACAGCTAGAAAATGCAAACCTGAACCAGTGCCTGGAAAAAATAAGCTCAGTAGCACTAGAAATATGTTCAAACCGCATACCCTAAAGAAAAAAGAGAAAGAGATGCAGATTGGAATGGGAACATCGTTCCCTATATAGGCGAAGAAAACGAAATGCAGAACAACTTGAGAGTCGCACCCTATCTCAAGAACGGCGAAGAATGTTAGGTAGAGAAATAGAAACAATTGAGCTCAAGCTACAAGAATCATACAAAACCCAGGAGAGGCAAAGAGAGCAAAAGGCCATCAGTGAAATAAAGAGAAATCCGAAATATTTTTTCTCTTATGCAAAATCAAAATAAAAAACCACATCTAGTATCAGGCTCTTGCAAAAGGGAGATGGATCTTTCACCGATGACAACAAAGAAACGAGCGAGTTACTCAGAAAGCAGTACGACTGTTTTCAGCGAGTCACTAAACGCACTAAAGATTGATAACCCAAATGAATTTTTCATGGATATGATACCAACATCAAATAATATATCAGACGTCACCCTATATCCCACTGGATTTTGAAGAAGCCATAAACAGTATGCCTATGAACTCTGCACCAGGCCTGGATTCTTGGAACTCCATATTCATCAAGAACTGTAAAATAAACAATATCGCAACCCCTTCACATTCTGTGGAGACAAAGCCTAGATACTGGCATTATCCCTGACATACTAAAAACAGCAGAGATAGCACCACTCCATAAAGGAGGAAATAAGGCAGAGGCAAAAAATTACAGACCGATAGCACTAACATCGCACATCATAAAATATTTTGAGAAAGAACTAAGAAGTAAAATCACAAAATACATGGAATCACAGCATCTACATAACCCCGGACAACATGGTTTCAGACCAGGGTGCTCTTGCCTGTTGTAGATGCTGGACCACTATGATATGGCATTAGATGCTATGGAAGACAAACAAAACGCTGATGTAATTTACACAGATTTCGCGAAAGCTTTTGATAAATGTGACCATAGTGTTATTGCACATAAAATGCGTTCAAAAGGAATTACCAGAAAAATAGGCAGATGGATCTACAATTCCCTGTCTAACAGAACCCAATGTGTAATAGTTAACAAAATAAAATCCAGCCCATCAACCGTGAAGAGCTCAGTCCCCCAGGGTACTGTGCTTGCTCCAGTACTTTTTCTCATCCTCATATCGGACATAGACAAGAAAACAACCTATAGCACTGTATCATCCTCTGCAGATGACACTAGGATCTTCATGAGAGTAGGCAACATAGCGGACATGGCAAACCTCCAATCAGATGTAGATCAGGTCTTTCTATGGGCTACAGAAAATAGTATGGTGTTTAACGAAGATAAGTTCCAGCTCAAGTGCTACGGAAAAAATGAAAATATAAAAACGTAAACCACGTACAAATCTCAGGCAAATCATAACATAGAACGAAAAGGCAATGTAAAGGATCTGGGTGTACTCATGTCGGAAGACCTTACCTCTAAAGAACACAATAAAGTAGCCGTCACAACTGCAAGAAAACATAACAGGTTGGATAACAAGAACTTTTCACACTAGAGATGCTGTACCGATGATGATACTTTTCAAAACGCTTGTGCTCTCTAGAGTGGAGTACTGCTGCACAATGACAGCCCCTTTCAAAGCTGGAGAAATTGCTGACCTGGAGAGTATGCAGAGATCCTTCACTGCTATAATCCACTCAGTAAAACATTTAAACTACTGGGACCGACTAAAGAGCCTAAATCTGTATTCCCTTGAGTGCAGGCGGGAGAGATACATAATAATCTATACGTGGAAAATAATTGAGGGGCTGGTCCCAAACCTGCACACAGAAATAACATCACATGAGACCAGAAGAAATGGCAGGATGTGCAGAATACCCCCGTTGAAAAGCAGAGGTGCAATAGGTACTCTGAGAGAGAACTCTATCAACATCAGAGGCCCGAGACTGTTCAACACGCTTCCACTACACATAAGGGGCATAACTAGCAGATCCCTCACAGTGTTAAAGAGAGAACTGGATAAGCGCTTCCAAAGGATACCTGATCAACCACGCAGTGACTCATACGTCAGGCTGCTAACAGCCGTGTCCAACAGCCTGGTTGATCAGTCCAGCAACGAAGAGGCCTGGTCGACGACCGGGCCACGGGGACGCTAAGCCCCGGAAGCACCTCAAGGTAACCTCAAGGTAGGTAACCTCCCACCATCCCTCACTCCACTGACCCCTCGTTCTACTAATCATTTCCCACTCCACTGTCCCCTCGTCCTCCCCAACATCTTCCACTCCCTTTTCCCCTAGTCCTCCCCACCATTCCCCACTCCCTCATCCGATGCATTCCCAAATGATTTGACGTTCCCATCAGAAAATTGGAAACATCAAATGATCTGATGTTCCCATCACTGAAATATAAGAAAAACAGTTAAAAAACGAAATGGAAAACAATGAAAAAATAACAAATAAACTATACTCACAAAACGAACCGTATGGTAAACAACGCAACTCAATTCCAACACAATGTCAAACAAAATAATTAAATCAAAATGAAAATAAATCAAAATCTTTGAAAATTCAATTTATCAATGAATCGTAACATATTTAATATAGTGTGGGTTGCTTTTACATGCAACAGAGGGCGCTGTTAAAAAAAAACATGTTTTTACCTGTTACAGGTGTGGCATCTATACTTATAATCATGAAATGAATGGTATGGTAAACATCACAGCTCAATTCCAACACAACGTCATACAAAATACTTAAATCAAAATGAAAATAAATTGAAATCTATGAAAATTCAATTTGTCAGTGGAAATTCAATTTGTCAGAATTATTGAAATGGAATTGTAACAATTAATACAGCGTTCGTTGCTCTTACGTACAACAGATGGCGCTGTTTGTTAAAAAAATATTTTTTTTACATGTCACAGGTTTAATCACATCTATAATTATACTTACGAAATGAACGGTATAGTAAACAACACAGCTCAATTCCAACACAATGTTAGACAAAATAAATAAACCAAAATAAAAATAATTCAAAATCTATAAAAATTCTATTTATCAATGCAATCGGAAACAATGAAATAGAATCGTAACACATTTAGGATAACGTTTGTTGCTATTACAAGCAACATATGGTGCTGTTAAAAAAAGTGTTTTTACCTGTCACAGGTGTGGTATCTATACAGTAGGAATATAAAAACATGGACATATTCAAACTGAACGTTGTGTCAAAATTTTAAAGCATTCGGTGAAGAACTTCCAGAGATTACAGTGTGTTGCTCTTACTTCCAACAGATGGGACTGTTTTAAAAAAAAAAAAAACATTATTTTTTCTTATCACAGGTGTGGCCTGTATATAAAAACAGGCCACATCTGTGATATATAAGTATATAAAAACATGTGCCTTTTCAAATGCAACGTTCTGTCAAATTTTCAAAGCAATCGGTAAAGAGGTTTCGAAGATTTCCCTCACATGAAGAACACATGAAAAACACAGTTTTTTAGAAAAAAATATATGTTTTTTTCCAGTCACAGAGGTGACATCTATATAATATGTATATAAAAAAACCGCTCGGATGCGAATGGAACGTTGTGAAAATTTTAAAGCAATCGGTAAAGAACTTTCGGAGATTAGAGGTTTTAAACAAACGAACATTTCCATTTATATTTATATAGATTTTGTCATTTTATTTTATGTAAAATATCATTTCACAGTAATGGTTACAACATTAGTTACATGCAAGGTACAAGGTTGCTTGTCAGAGGTTGACGAGTTCCTCCAGCTCCTCAGATGGCGGGCAAGAACCATGAATACAGTTGGTATTTCCTCTCTGGATTGCCACACCAAGACGCTGGAAGAGGAAACTGGCGACCCTAGGGTTTCTAGTAGTTTCAATTATCTTAGAACTCAGCTCCATCAAAAAACTAGCAGAACTTTTACCCCACTTTTAGAATATATATATATATATATATATATATATATATATATATATATATATATATATATATATATATATATATATATATATATATATATATATATATATATATATATATATATATATATCATTTTAGAAAATTTGTATCTATAAATTTTTCCCTAGATAGCACTACTATCTTTAAAGTATCATTAGTCTCATCTCTTGCGTGAAAGGTTCTTGTTACCCAACCTGTAATTTTTCTTACAGTTGTGACAGCTACTTGTTCATTAAAAGTCTTCTGACATGATAACTCATAATTCATTTGCATTGTTTTTTAGTTACACAGAGAGATTTGGTTTCCATTTTGATATTTTTGTATTTTTCCATAGTGCAGGAGCTGGAACGTATCCTCATTCAACATTATCTTATTTTCTGTGGCCCATTGAGAGACCTGATTTACACCAAATTGGAAGTTTGCTGCATGCTCTCAATAATTCTAGTGTTATCTGCAAAGGACAATGCAGTACTATAGTTTGTGTCCTTGTCTATGTCAGATGTGAATACAAAAAGTACTGGAGAATACACAGTACCCCCATGGGACTGTTATTTTTATGGTTGATAATCCAATTTTTACTTTATTGACTATTACTTACTGGGTTCTGATCGTTAGTAAATTGCAGATCCATCTTTCTAATTTGCAAGTACTGTAATGTAATTCCTTTTCTTCACAATATCACCTTGGACACACTTGTTGAAAGCTTTTTCAAAATCTGAATAATGTACATACCGTCACCATTTTGACTTCTTGCATGGCAGCTAAGGCCATGTCATAGTGGTCTAACAATTGAATGGCAGGGCCTCGCTGCTGTGAACGTATGTGTTTTGTGAGCTTACGTTTTAGCACTCTTGCAAAGATCTTTATGGTGTGAAATATTAGTGCTATTGGTCTAAAAAAAATTTGCCTCTGCCATATTTCCTTCTTAATGGAGTGGTGTGTCACGTTAGGTGGGCTGGGGCTCCGCTAGCAGGGGGCTGCTAGAGGCTCAGAAGGCAGAGTACTCAGCCCCTACGACTCTCGGGACTCACCAGAGTTGCTTGGTCCCACAGGAGAGGACCAGATATTTTCAGATATCACAATCCTGGTTCACCAGTGGGCACTGAGCTAATCACTGTATGTACACACTCGTCCCTTCCATAAATCGTTGCTCCTTGCTCTAGGAACGATGTCGTCCCTCCCAAATCCTCAGTGAACGTGACCCAGTCACAGCTAGGCATGCCCGCTACACCTTCCAGACCCTGAAGCGTCAGGCGACCCCCATCCAGCGTCGTCGCCGACCGATTCTTCAAGTTTTGGCACTTCTCTGCTCAATGAACTTGGTTTCGTCTTGCTTCTCGGAAGCACAGGGTCTCCAATAATAATGGTGGGCCGCAATGGCTAGCCTTAATCCACTGAGAAAGCCTTGTAGAGCCTCAAATCCTCGAGAGCTGATCGAGGCGCATCCTCTCACCTCCACAGGCAAGTCAACTCTGGACGCTACCACCACTGGCGCCGCCTGGGGCACTCGGTGACGTCACGACAGGCTCTGATTGGTCGCCCGTGACCTAAGTTAGCCAATCCGCAGTCGGCTGGTATCCTCCACAAAATGGCGGATCTGCAGGTAGGGGGTACCATTTCATTTGTATCAGGGCGCCACTTTCCCCTTACCTACAAACATATAATGTAAATTTCTCCCAGATCAGGCGGCCGCTCTGATTGCGACATATACCAAAAGATTACCTGCATCTCAGAGAATCAGTAAAGAAAGCTCATATGACTCTTAAAGCAGACAAACAGAAGAAATAGGAGAGGGCACCGTAACAGGTGTTATCTTCACTGTTATAAGTACCGTATTTTGGAAGATAACATCAGTATCTTGGCGCCATCTAACAGAATGGAATCTTGTCCGACAGAATCTCACCGTGGATACTAAAAGATATTACAGAAGCACTAAGTGTGCCACTCTCTATGGTGTATAACAGGTCACTGGAAACAGGAGATCTACAGGAAAGCTGAAAGACAGCTAATGTAGTCCCAATATACAAAAAGGGGGACAGGCAAGAGGCACTGAACTAAAGGCCAGTTTCCCTAACTTGTATACCATGCAAGGTAATGCATAAAATTGTGAGGAAAAGGCTCGTAGAGCATCTCGAGGGAAATAGCTTTGTAACACACCACCAGCATGCGTTCAGAGAGGGTAAATCGTGCCTCACAGGGTTAATAGAATTCTCTGACCAAGCCACAAAAATTAGGCAAAAAAAGAGAAGGGTGGGCAGACTGCATTTTCTTGGACTTTCAGAATGCTTTTGACACAGTACCCCCATAAGAGGTTGTTACGAAAGTTGGAGCAACAGGCAGGAGTAAAAGGTAAGGTGCTCCAGTGGATAAGGGAGTATCTATGGAACAGAAAACAGCGAGTAACTGTGAGATGGGAGACATCAAAGTTGCGAGATGTCTCCACCGGAGTCCCACAGGGCTCTGTAGTTAGACCCATCCTGTTTTTAATTAAACACCGTAAACGGTGTGATTAAATATCGTAAACGATATTCCAGTGGGTATAGACTCATTCCTCTCAATGTTTGCTGATGATACAAAAATTATGAGAAGAATCAAGACAGATGATGATAGACAGAGACTACGGGACGAACTGGACAAGCTGGAGGAATGAAAATTGCTACTAAAGTTCAACTCTGGAAAGAGCAAAGTAATGAAATTAGGCGAAGGGAGCAGAAGGCTGAACACAAGGTACCATCTGGGAGGTGAAATCAACAAGTGTCAAATAGAGAGAAAGATGTGGGGGTTGATTTCACACCGAACCTGTCCTCAGAGGCCCACATCAAAAGGATATCATCAGTGGCATATGCTAGATTGGCCAACATAAGAACTACCTTTAGAAACTAATGTAAGGAATCGTTCAGGACCCTGTATACCACTTATGTCAGACAAATCCTGGAATATGCAGCTCCAGCTTGGAGTTCATATCTAGTTAAACACAGGACAGAGATAGAGAAGATTCAGCGGTATGCCACCAAACTGGTCCGGGAACTGAGAGATATGAGGTACGAGGAAAGGACATGATAACCACCTACAAAATTCTCAGGGAATTGACAGGGTGGACAAAGACAGACTCTTTAGCACGGGTGGAACACGAGCAAGGGGACACAGGTGGATGCTGAGTACCCAAATGAGCCACACAAATGTAGGTATGATACAGCCCAGTAGGTTCAGGAATCTGTACACCAGTTGATTGACAGCGGAGAGGCGGGACAAAAGAGCCAAAGCTCACCCCCCCCCCCCGCAAGCACAACTAGGTTAATACACACACACACACACACCGGCCCCCACCCCCCTTCATACACCAAGGAGACCAACACATACCCTACGACGACACAGAGCTCTGCCCACTTTACCCCTTACACCGTTGAGCACACCCTCCTGGGCAGATGTGAGCCATCTGTCACAGCTGGTGCGAATGCTTTATGGTATAGGGGTGGGTTTGTGGTTTCACACACACATAAGCCACGCCCTATTTACACCCGTACACCATAGAGTATGCCATACCTGGCCTACCTGCATGCTCCATGGCGTAAATCTCCCTACTCTGAAGTACACACAAACAGGCACACGCTGTTATAAAACACTGCAGCCATGTCCGTTTTGTTAGTAATAATCTCATAAGAAATGTACTTATTTCTGTTTTTAGACTTTATATTTATATAGACAGCTTTAGCTCTATTTGACTATGTAATTTCTAAGTTTGTTTGTTGCATCCCTTGAGACAACATGGAAATTACTCCTAGGGTTAACACCTCTAATACCGTCAACAATCCTCCCAACCAAGGATATTTATGAAGAATTTAAGCCCCCATTAAAGGAAGATGTTATCACGCCAGCAATGTTTCCCATTTTTCTTTACCCGTTACCTTTGATTTCCATCTATATCCAATGATAACAAATGTCATCAGTGTCAGTGAAGCCTTCCAAAATAGTGCTTGCTATCTCAGACATCCAGCGGGGAGTTTAAACTAGCAGGTGTGATCGGGGGGGAGGGGGGTGAGGCTTTTGAGTTAGCTGCACAGCAAGTGGCTTTGACTCCCACCTCACTTTTCTTAAATTTGATCTACATCAAATATGTTTAATTAACTTCCTCCAAATTTAGTTTTTCACCTTTATTAAATATTTATCGTTTTAACATATTAAACAATATAGCTTTGTTTTGCTGATACAGAGTAAAGAAACAATTAAATTGCAAATTTTGATCTTTATTTGACAAGAAGTAAACCTCCCACTACAGGTTATATGTTTAAATATTACTGATTCATACAAAGAAAGTGACCACATGTGGCACAAGCTGTGATAAAAGCTCATTCACTGAAAGCTGTTCTCGTCTTTTACTGACCATAAGTCTGATTTCAATTGTCAAAGTTATGCTTTCAATTATATAAATGGAATTTTTGCCTCTCTCGGTGATATTACAAGAGTATTAAAAAATCTTAAAAGTAATTAACACGTGCATCACACTAAAATCAATGTCATAGAAGAATATATCCAACCTTCAACAGTAAATATAATTAACAAATCACTCTGCTGGAGTATGAATACATTACATAGAGCTGGATCATGTTAGAGAAGTGTTGGAAGGCATCATAAACCATCTGAGTCAAGTTACTGACCAAGTCAAGAATAATGGATGGAATGTTTACCAAGTGGGAAGATAGTCGACATATCCACCCACTTGATGTAAGCTACAAAACGCCTGGTTGGGAATAAATTATAAAATACAACCTGGTTTTAGGAATATATTTTTTTCCTAATTTGGCCTATTATATTCCATATTTTTTTGGAAAACACAATTTGCATAAGTAAAGAAATTCAGGTTTAATTCCAGAGGGAAGAGGGGGAGGCGGAGGCGGAGAATTCAGCTCTAATATTATACAAGAAAAGTGTGCTTTGAACACATTAATTTAATACACCCTAAAAGGCAATATTTTCAATTTGTATAGTAAGATGTCACGAAAAGCATTGTTATATTGATCTTTATTTATGAGAGCCTTACAGCATAATATCATACTACAACTTCAGGTTCGAAATCGTTTTAAAATATATGACGCTCCTGAAAATTCCAATGATATTGAAATTAATTTTTTTCCTAATACAATATTGCTTTAAAATTTTAATGAATTTTATGTATTAATAACCTTCATGTCAATGGTGGTCTAAAAAAATCTTAATAAACTTGAAGTTTGAGTGTGTCTGGAATATCATATTTTGGAATATTGCAACTTCACGTTAGAATACTTTACGATATATAATGTTAATTGATAATTTATTAATTTGGTCTTTAACTGAAAAGTAAGATAACCATCACAGCCGTCCTGAGTGGCAATCTGAGAGCCGTCCTGAGTGGGAGGAAACTGATCTTTACTCCAATGTATTTATAACGATATTACCAAATTCCACACAATTTCACTGACTCTTAAGAATGCCTAAGAGAAAATTGATCTCGTTATTTGATATTACTAACATTATTAAACAAAATAGTTAATGGGTATTAGTTAATGATATATTGTACCATAGACCTGGATGTGAGGCGTCTCATAGTACAGCGGATATGGAGCTTGAACTAGCATTGCTCTTCTGCACTTGTTGCTTGCATGTCTAATGCATCTTGATGTTGAAGTTCCTTATAATTTAATTCCATTAGAAGTTCCATTGATTAGCAGTTCTCGGAGTGTCAGTCAGAACGGCTTTGAAAGAGGAAAGATATTGAAATTAGTTTGCAGCACTGCAGAATTATATTATATAAAAAAGACACATGATAAAATATTATCGATATGTTACAAACTACAAATGCATTCATGAGAGAAAGATACTTCTGTTTTGAGATATTGTTCCGTGATGATTGTGGTATTGGTATGGGGGTGGATGTTAAGTATTTTTATGATATTATTGTTAATTCTTGCTAATTAGAGATGCAAGTGGTGATTTGGTGGTGGATAATAAATGTGAGAGTGATCTATCAGCCCAAGCTCATGGTTGATCATGTTGCTTGCAATGTGCTTGCATGGTACAACCGTGATAAGTCATGTTTGGTGTCTACAGATTCCGCATGTAGACTAGAATTCTGCAAAGTTGCCCATGTTGACCTAGGTCATCTCATTGGCTAGAGGATTAATACCAAGGGATAAAGGGTATTTTGAGCGAGGTGATAGGGGGAGGGGGGAGGGGCGGTAAAGTAGTTGGCCTGTTGACCGTTAACACCTACTGACCACAAAACCCCCATTTCCCCTCTCCAGGTCAAGTGGCACATTGGCGACTGTGTCGGCATCTAGTGAGACGATAAAGTAACTTGCTCTGGCGGAAAGCCGAGCACAGGTGCTGCTTCCAATGGAAAGTTAAGCTGGGTAGGCCGCCTAATGTTCTGACTGGCTAACAGGCTTATGACGTCATGGGGGTATCCAAGACGCTGACAGAGACCCAAGGAAGATCATTCCGACGGTGACAATAGGGGAGAGAGGACGCGCTTTTGTAGGAGCTTAAAAAGGCAGCCTCTTCCCTCAAAGTTACAGTATTTACAGTACCTTTTCCTATGTAAGCACCAGGACCGAATTACTGGTACTTGCAGGTGTGATTGGAAGAACTACAGAAGAAGGAATTACTACAAATAGACCTCAGACGGACTCGGAGAAGTGGACACCACTATCGTGTATGGACAGTGTGGTGACACCGTAGAGCCACGTGTGTGAACAGAGACCAGTGTGGCGACACCGTCGAGCCACATGTGTGTATAGAGACCAGTGTGGTGACACCGTAGAGCCACGTGTGTGTATAGAGACCAATGTGGCGACACCGTCGAGCCACACGTGTGTATAGAGACCAGTGTGGTGACACCGTAGAGCCACATGTGTGTATAGAGACCAATGTGTTGACATCGTAGAGCCACGTGTGTGTATAGAGACCAATGTGGTGACATCGTAGAGCCACGTGTGTGAACAGAGACCAGTGTGGCGACACCGTCGAGCCACATGTGTGTATAGAGACCAGTGTGGTGACACCGTAGAGCCACATGTGTGTATAGAGACCAGTGTGGTGACACCGTAGAGCCACGTGTGTGTATAGAGACCAATGTGGTGACATCGTAGAGCCACGTGCGTGTACAGAGACCAGTGTGGTGACACCGTAGAGCAACGTGTGTGTATAGAGACCAATGTGGTGACACCGTAGAGCCACGTGTGTGTATAGAGACCAATGTGGTGACACCGTAGAGCCACGTGTGTGTACAGAGACCAGTGTGGTGACACCGTAGAGCCACGTGTGTGTATAGAGACCAGTGTGGTGACATCGTAGAGCCACGTGTGTGTACAGAGACCAGTGTGGTGACATCGTAGAGCCACGTGTGTGTAAAGAGACCAGTGTGGTGACACCGTAGAGCCACGTGTGTGTAAAGAGACCAGTGTGGTGACATCGTAGAGCCACGTGTGGTGACATCGTAGAGCCACGTGTGTGTATAGAGACCAATGTGTTGACATCGTAGAGCCACGTGTGTGTGTACAGAGACCAGTGTGGTGACACCGTAGAGCCACGTGTGTGTATAGAGACCAGTGTGGTGACACCGTAGAGCCACGTGTGTGTACAGAGACCAATGTGGTGACACCATAGAGCCACGTGTGTGTATAGAGACCAGTGTGGTGACACCGTAGAGCCACGTGTGTGTACAGAGACCAGCGTGGTGACACCGTAGAGCCCCGTGTATGTACAGAGACCAGTGTGGCGACACCGTAGAGCCACGTGTGTGTACAGAGACCAGTGTGGTGACACCGTAGAGCCACGTGTGTGTATAGAGACCAATGTGTTGACATCGTAGAGCCACGTGTGTGTATAGAGACCAATGTGTTGACATCGTAGAGCCACGTGTGTGTATAGAGACCAATGTGTTGACATCGTAGAGCCACGTGTGTGTGTACAGAGACCAGTGTGGTGACACCGTAGAGTCACATGTTTGTACAGAGACTAGTGTGGAAACACCGTAGAGCCACGTGTGTGTACAGAGACCAGTGTGGACACACCGTAGAGCCACGTGTGTGTACAGAGACCAGTGTGGACACACCGTAGAGCCACGTGTGTGTACAGAGACCAGTGTGGAAACACCGTAGAGCCAAGTGTGTGTACAGAGACCAGTGTGATGACACCGTACAGCCACGTGTGTGTACAGAGACCAGTGTGGTGATTTCCAGCACGGTGACTGGGTCAGTGGTGCACGACTCGAGTGACTCACGTGTCATAGCTTAAGACACTTAAGGCACCCAGAGATTCTAATGTAGATTAGTATGTCTGGGCGTGAGGGTACTGCAGGTACTTAGTGTGACAAGAATGGTCGTCGCGGATGACGAGAGACGTCGAGGAAATGTCCAGGTACAGTTAATTTCAGTGGAGGTGGAACATGTGTCGTCACCAACACGGGCAGGTGTCGGCTGCGATTGGGGGCAGTTAGCGGTGTTGAGTAGGATGGGAGTACGTGGCCCGACACTGAAGAAAACGTTCAAGACCATGTGGAACATGTGCTTGGAATGAAAGATTGTGTTCATCAAGAAAAACCAGCATAGAGGCAGTCAGGGGCCTTGGTTGAAGACATCGAGATGAGAACAGCTGACAGTGATGGTTCGAACACCTGTCCAGTTTTGAACTTATTAATGAAGGCAAGATCGATGAACCTGAACCAGAAAGATTGTATCAAGTTTGTAATGTACAAGTGTAATGAACAAGAAGATCGAGAGTGCAAACATAGGGTGTGTTGCACGTATGCGGGTTTAACAAGGTGAAGGTGTGCTGACAGGCGGTCATACCTCACCAGGGGAGGACGATGGCTCAGCAGGAGTCAATGAACAGTGTGTGGAAGTTGTTGGTGAGTGTACTGACGTTAACTCAGGTGATTGTCTGATCAACAGTACCTGGGGCAGCAATGAAGGTGCGCAAGTGACATCAACAGATGGAGTGAAGTCATTAAAAGATGAGGTAGCCACTACACCCGGTGATAAGTCAACTGTTGACTATAGATAGAAGGGAATTATCAGGGGAAAGCGCCAAGCCATCGAAATTCTAATGTCTCTATGGATCCTTTGAGCACTCAATTTCCACCTGTGTCCCTTAGTGTGTATACCCTTTTAGTTATATAGTCTGTTTTTATCTATATCTATCAATTCCTTTCAGGATCTTTTATGTGGTGATCATGTCATCTCTAACACTTTTGACTTCCAGCGACGTGAGGTTTAATTCCCGTAGCCTCTCCTCGTAGCTCATACCCCCTATGTTCGGGTACTAGTCTGGTGGGCAAACCTTTGAACCTTTTCCAGTTTAGTCTTATGCTTGACGAGATATGGACTATATGTTGGAGCTGTATACTCCAGAATTGGTCTGACGTATGTGGTATACAAAGTTCTGAATGATTCCTTACGCAAGTTTCTAAAGGCAGTTCTTATGTTGGTCAACCTGGCATATGCCGCTGATGTTTTCCTCTTGATATGGGCTTCAGGGGACAGGTCCGGAGTGATATCAAACCCCAGGTCTTCCCCCTCTCCCTGATTCTTGAACTATTTCATCTCCTAAATGTATCTTATATCTGGTCTCCGGCTCCCTTCACCTATGTTCATTACATTGCATTACATTTGCATGGGTTAAACTCTAACAACCATTTGTTTGACCATTCCTGCAGCTTGTCCAGGTCTTCTTGAAGCCTCAAGCTGTCCTCTGTCTTAATTCTTCTCATAATTTTGGCAAACATTGAAAGGAATGAGTCTATTCCCTTTCAGAGATCATATACGTATATCAGAAACAGGATAGGCCTGAGTAGAGTGCCCTGCAGGACTCCACTGGTGACCAAGCCAATCTGAGGTCTCTCCACCTCAATGTAATTCTCTGGTTCCTATTGCTTAGATACTCTCTTATCCACTGGAGCACCCTACTAGTTACTCCTGCCTGTTTCTCCAGCTTATGCATCCGCATCTTATGGGGTACAGTGTCAAAGGCTTTCCGACAATCCAAGAAAATGCAGTCATCCCATCCTTCTTTTTCTTGCATAATCTTTATCACCTGATCATAGAATTCTATTAAGCCTGTAAGACAAGATTTGCACTCCCTTAACCCATGTTGATGGGTTGTCACGAAATCTCTTCTCTCCAGATGTATTACTAGGTTTTTTCTCACGATCTTCTCCATCACCTTGCATGGTATACAAGTTACGAACACTGGCCTGTAGTTCAATGACTCTTGTCTCTCACCCTTTTCGTATATTGGGATTATATTAGCCATCTTCCATATTTCTTGTAGTTCTCCTGTTTCCAGTGACGTACTGTACACTAGAAAGCAAAGTGGCAGCAAAGAATGGCAAGCAAAGTGCTTCTGCACACTCTTTCAATACCCATAGTGAGATTCCTACCGGGCCAACAGCCTTTCTCAAGTCCAGATCCAACAGATGCCTCTTGACCTCATCTCTTGTAATTTCGAACCCTTCCAAGGCCGCCTGGTTTACTGTCACTTCTAGCACAGTGACCTCACCTTGTTCTGTTGTGAAGACCTCGTGGAACCTCTTGTTGAGTTCACACACCTCTTTGTCGTTCTCTTTGTACCTGTCCTCACCCGTTCTAAGTTTCATCACCTGTTCCATCACTTTTTTCCTCCTGATAGGACTGGAGTATCGTTAGTTCGGTCTTTGCTTTATTAGCTATATTACTTTCATACTTTTTCTCAGCTTCTCTTCTCACACTAAAACACTCGTTACTGATTCTCTGGTATCTCTCTTCTTTATGGTGTTCTGATATTTCGGAAGTTCCTCCACGCCCTTTTGTTCAGTTTCTTTTGCTTCCATACATGCCGTATTAAACAACAGATTCTTCTTTTGTGTCTGTTTTTTCCTTTCGGGCCTGGATAACCTGTTTACTGCCTCTTGACACTTGGGTGACATAATCCATCATGTCTTGTACGTTCTTAGCTCTGAGTTCTGTGTCCCATGATATATCCCTTAGGAATTTTCTCATTTCCTCATAATTTCCCTTTCGGTACGCGAGCCTTTGTTTCCTAGTTCATTTTGGAGGAGCTAAATCCTATCTCTACCAGGAACTCAAAGATCAATACACTGTGATCATTTATTCCTAAGGGGCCTTCCAACTTAAGTTCCCTTATATCTTACTCATTTAGGGTAAATATCAGATCAATAATAGCTGGTTCATCCTCTCCTCTCATTCTTGTCGGTCCCTTGATGTGTTAGCTTAGAAAGTTTCTTGTTGCCACGTCCAGCAGCTTAGCTCTCCACATGTCTGGTCCTCCATGTGGATCTCTGTTCTCCCAATCAATCTTCCCATGGTTGAAGTTTCCTATGATTAGTAGTTTGGATCCGTTAGCTGCCCTTTATCATATTAATGGTGGCCATTTTGTTTTTATCATATTCCTGTCGTTTGGTGGCGGTTATATATGACTACTACTATAATCTTTTGTCCTCCAATTGCTATGGTACCTGTTATGTAGTCACTGAAATCTTCACAACCCGGGATAACCATGATTTCAAAACTCCAGCCTTTTCTTATCAGCAAAGCTACACCACCACCTCCTCTTCCTTCTCTCTCTTTCCTCACAACATAGTAGTCCTGTGGAAACACTATTTGTTTGGGATTTTGTTAACTTTGTTTCTGTGAGTGCTATTATGTCTGGGTTTTCTTCTAGTGCCCATTCTCCAAGTTCACTTTTTTTACTTGTAATCTGATCTATGTTAGTGTCCATTGCCTTGAAGCTCACTTTCTTCTGTTCATTCTCTTGTTGCCGTCTTAGTGAGCGTTCTGCTGATGGAGGAAGCTGTTTCATATGTGTGAGGATTTGCGAAGGGGTTAACAGGGTCTCAGAGGATTCTGGGGTGAGGATGGGGGGTGTCAAGGGAAGGGGGGACAGGCAGAGTATGGCGTAAGGAGGGAGGGGTGACAGTTTTTTTTTTTTTTGCAGGGATATTCCTGCGCGGACCCTAAGCCACTGGCTGGCCCACTAAGGAGGGGGTGACAGTGTCGGTATGGGGTGAGGGAGGGTTGATTGAGCATTTGAGTTGGGGGCAGGGAGGGAGAGGGGCAGGAAGGGTTTCTAAGCAGAGGAGGGTGGTGGTGTTGCCTTCCCCTCTAAGTGTTGCTGAGACTCTGGTTGTGGGTTCCCTCCTCGTCTCTAGGAATGTTATGTTGGGGGCAGTTATTTCCTGGTTTTCTTATCTCTCCCTGCACTTCTTCCTTGCCTCTGTCGCCATGGCTCTCTCCACCTTCGTCTAGTTCCTCTGGAGGAATACTCTTTTGAATTCTTCCACTTATTGCAGATGGCTCCTCCCTTCTAGAATAGCCTTCTTAGTGGTCTCGTTTGCAAATACTATCTTTATCAGGCGGTCTCTGTCCTTGTTGTACCAGCCCAACCTGAAAACCTTCTGTTTTTTTCATCCCCTTTCATCTTTAACTACTTTAGTATTTCATGCATGGCCTCTGTCCTTACTATTTCATTCTTGCTTCTGTGTGTGTGTATGTGTGTGTGTGTGTGTGTGTACTCACCTATTTGTGCTTGTGGGGGATGAGCTTTGGCTCTTTGGTCCCGCCTCTCAACAATCAACTGGTGTACAGATTCCTGAGCCTACTGGGCTCTATCATATCTACATTTGAAACTGTGTATGGAGTCAGCCTCCACCACATCACTGCCTAATGCATTCCATCCATTAACTATTCTGACACTGAAAAAGTTCCTTCTAACGTCTCTGTGGCTCATGTGGGTACTCAGTTTCCACCTGTGTCCCCTTGTTCACGTCCCACCAGTGTTGAAAAGTTTATCCTTGTTTACCCGGTCGATTCCTCTGAGGATTTTGTAGGTTGTGATCATGTCTCCCCTTACTCTTCTGTCTTCCAGTGTCGTAAGTTGCATTTCCCGCAGCCTTTCCTCGTAACTCATGCCTCTTAGTTCTGAGACTAGTCTAGTGGCATACCTTTGAACTTTTTCCAGCTTCGTCTTTTGCTTGAACATAAGAAGAACATAAGAACATAAGAACAAAGGTAACTGCAGAAGGCCTATTGGCCCATTCGAGGCAGCTCCTATTCTATAACCACCCAATCCCACTCACAATCCCACTTGACAAGGTACGGGCTCCATGCTGGGGCCGCAAACTCCAGGATTGGTCTTACATATGTGGTGTACAAGATTCTGAATAATTCCTTACACATGTTCCTGAACGCTGTTCTGATATTAGCCAGCCTCGCATATGCCACAGACGTTATTCTTTTTATGTGGGCTTCAGGAGACAGGTTTGGTATGATATCAACTCCTAGATCTTTCTCTCTGTCCGTTTCATTAAGTACTTCAGCTCCTATTCTGTATCCTGTGTCTGGCCTCCTGTTTCCACTGCCTAGTTTTAATACTTTGCATTTACTCGGGTTGAACTTCAACAGCCATTTGTTGGACCATTCACTCAGTCTGTCTAGGTCATCTTGTAGCCTCCTACTATCGTCCTCAGTTTCAATCATCCTCATAATTTTTGCATCATTGGCTAACATTGAGAGAAACGATTCTATACCCTCTGGGAGATCATTTACATATATCAGTAACAGTATAGGTCCAAGGACTGACCTCTGCGGGACTCCACTTGTAACGTCTCGCCAATCTGAGACCTCACCCCTCACACTGACTCGTTGTCTCCTGTTGCTTAGGCACTCCTTTATCCAATGGAGTACCTTCTCTTTCACTCCAGCCTGCATCTCCAGCTTTTTCACTAGCCTCTAGTATGGCACTGTATCAAAGGCTTTCTGAGAATTCAAAAATATGCAGTCTGCCCACCCTTCTCTTTCTTGCCTTATTTTTGTTGCCTAGTCGTAGAATTCAAGTAACCCTGTGAGGCAGGACCTGCCATCCCTGAACCCATGTTGATGATGTGTTACAAAGTTCTTTCGCTCCAGATGCTCCACTAGCTTTCTTCGCACAATCTTCTCCATCAGCTTGCATGGTATGCAGGTTAGGGACACTGGCCAGTAGTTCAGTGCCTCCTGTCTATCCCCTTTCTTGTATATCGGGACTACGTTAGCTGCTTTCCATATTTCTGGCAGTTCCCCTGTTGCCAGTGATTTGTTGTACACTATGGAGAGTGGCAGGCACAGTTCTTCTGCTCCTTCCTTTAGTATCCAAGGGGATATTCCATCTGGGCCTATAGCCTTTGTCACATCCAACTCTAGTAAACACTTCCTTACTTCCCTGCTGGTAATTCCCTCTCTTATCTCTGGGATTTCTCCTTGCTCTAAGGTGAAGACCTCCTAGAATTTCTTATTCAGTTCCTCACACACTTCCTTGTCGTTTGTAGTGAATCCTTTTGCCCCTATCCTTAATTTCATAACCTGTTCCTTTACTATTGTTTTTCTCCTGATGTGGCTATGCAGCAATTTAGGCTGAGTCTTTGCCTTGCTTGCGATGTAATTTTCGTATTGTCTCTCTGCCTCTCTTCTAATCCTGACATATGCATTCCTGGCATTCTGGTATCTTTCTCTGCTCTCCAGTGTCCTGTTATTCCCATAGTTTCTCCATGCCCTTTTACTTTGCTGCTTAGCTAGCCTACATCTCTGATTAAACCATGGGTTTCTCATCTTCATATCACTCTGTGTGTGTGTGTGTGTATGTGTGTGTATGTGTGTGTATGTGTGTGTGTGTGTGTGTGTGTGTGTGTGTGTGTGTGTGTGTGTGTGTGTGTGTGTGTGTGTGTGTGTGTGTGTGTGTGTGTGTGTACTCACCTAGTTGTACTCACCTAGTTGTGTCTGCAGGATCGAGCATTGACTCTTGGATCCCGCCTTTCGAGCATCGGTTGTTTACAGCAATGACTCCTGTCCCATTTCCCTATCATACCTGGTTTTAAAATTATGAATAGTATTTGCTTCCACAACCTGTTCCTGAAGTGCATTCCATTTTCCCACTACTCTCACGCTAAAAGAAAACTTCCTAACATCTCTGTGACTCATCTGAGTTTCAAGCTTCCATCCATGTCCCCTCGTTCTGTTACTATTCCGTGTGAACATTTCGTCTATGTCCACTCTGTCAATCCCTCTGAGTATCTTATACGTTCCTATCATGTCCCCCCTCTCCCTTCTTCTTTCTAGTGTCGTAAGGCACAGTTCCCTCAGGCGCTCCTCATACCCCATCCCTCGTAGCTCTGGGACGAGTCTCGCTGCAAACCTCTGAACCTTTTCCAGTTTCATTATATGCTTCTTCAGATGGGGACTCCATGATGAGGCGGCATACTCTAAGACTGGCCTTACGTAGGCAGTGTAAAGCGCCCTAAATGCCTCCTTACTTAGGTTTCTGAATGATGTTCTAACTTTTGCCAGTGTAGAGTACGCTGCTGTTGTTATCCTATATATATGTGCCTCAGGAGATAGATTAGGTGTTACGTCCACCCCCAGGTCTCTTTCACGCATCGTTACAGGTAGGCTGTTCCCCTTCGTTGTGTACTGTCCCTTTGGTCTCCTATCTCCTAGCCCCATTTCCATAACTTTACATTTGCTCGTGTTGAACTCCAGTACCCATTTCTCTGACCATCTCTGCAACCTGTTTAGGTCCTCTTGGAGGATCCTGCAATCCTCATCTGTCACAACTCTTCTCATCAACTTTGCGTCATCCGCAAACATCGACATGTAGGACTCTACGCCTGTAAACATGTCGTTAACATATACAAGAAATAGAATTGGTCCAGGCACCGATCCTTGTGGTACTCCACCTGTTACTGTTCACCAGTCCGACTTCTCGCCCCTTACCGTAACTCTTTGGCTCCTTCCTGTTAGGTAGTTCCTTATCCATGCTAGGACCTTTCCCCCTACCCCCGCCTGCCTCTCGAGCTTGAACAGCAGTCTCATGTGCGGTACTGTATCAAAGGCTTTTTGGCAGTCCAGAAATATGCAGTCTGCCCAACCATCTCTGTCCTGTCTTATCCTCGTTATTTTATCATAGAATTCCAGAAGGTTTGTTAGGCACGATTTCCCTGTCCAGAACCCATGTTGATGTTTGTTCACAAACCTAATGTTCTCCAGGTGTGCAACCAGTCGTAGCCTAATTATTCTTTTCAGTATTTTACCGGGGATGCTTGTCAGTGATACAGGTCTATAGTTAAGTGCCTCCTTCCTATCACCTTTCTTGAAGATCGGCACGACATTTGCCTTCTTCCAGCAACTGGGCAATTCTCCTGACATAAATGACTCATTAAAGATCATTGCCAGAGGCACGCTGAGGGCCTGTGCTGCTTCTTTTAGTATCCACGGTGATACTTTGTCTGGTCCAACTGCTTTAGTTGCATCTAGAGTTGTCAACTGTTTCATTACCTCCTTTGCTGTCACCTCTATATCTGATAGTCTTTCATCTAGGGTAACCCCTTCCAACAATGGGAGCCGCTCAGGCTCGGTAGTGAACACTCCATGGAAACTGGCATTCAGTGCCTCGCAGATTTCCTTGTCACTTTCAGTATATGCCCCCTCTGTCTTCCTTAGTCTTGTCACTTGGTCGTTCACCGACATTTTTCTTCTTATATGACTGTGTAGTAACTTAGGTTGTTTTTTCGCTTTGATTGCAATATCGTTCTCATAGTCCCTTTCCGATGTTCGTCTTATGTTAATGTAATCGTTCCTAGCTCTGTTGTATCTGATCCTGTTGTCCTCTGTCCTTTGTCTTCTGTACTTCCTCCACTCCCGCCTGCTGGCCATTTTTGCTTCCTGACACTGTCTATTAAACCATGGGTTATTATATTCCTTCTTATTTTTTCCCTTTACCGTTGGTATAAATCTCTCTTCGGCCTCCTGGCATTTCTGTATGACTAGGTCCATCATATCTTGGACTGTTTTTCCTCTAATTTCTTCCTCCCACTGCACTTCACCCAGATAGTCCCTTATCCTCATATAGTTCCCTTTCCTGTAGTCAGCTCTCCTTTCCCAGATCTCTTGTCCCATGGTCATAAGTTTGAATTCCATCATGTAGTCAAAGACTAGGACACAATGGTCACTGGCCCCTAGAGGTATTTCATGCTCTAAATTCTCGATATCTTCTACGTTCTGGGTGAAAATCAGGTCTAATAGGCTCGGTGCATCTCCTCCTCTTTCCCTTGTGTCTTCCTTCACATGTTGTGTCAGGAAATTCCTATCTATAACATCTACTAATTTTGCTCCCCACGTTTCGTCCCCTCCATAGGGATTCCTTTATTCCCAATTTATCTCTCCATGATTTAGGTCCCCCATGATCAGCAGCTTCGCTCTCATTCTGTGGGCTAGTGTTGCTACCTTCTGCAGTTCATCTATACATGCTTTGTTGTTGTCATCATACTCCTGCCTGGGTCTTCTACTGTTTGGTGGGGGATTGTAGATTACCAAGATCACAATCTTCCTCCCATCTACTGTCAGAGTTCCTTGTATGAAGCTTGTGCACTCATTGGTAACTCGATTTCCCAGGTCTTCAAACTTCCATTTCCGCTTTATTAGGAGTGTTACTCCCCCTCCCTGTCTCTGTGTCCTCTCTTTTCGTATCACCTGGTACCCTTCAGGAAAGATTGCATCTGAGATCATGTCATTAGTTTTAGTTTCCACAATTGCAACTATGTCAGGATCTGCTTCACTCACTCTTTCTTTTATCTCTTCTGCTTTATTAGATACCCCATCAGCATTGGTGTACCAAACCTTGAGATTCTTCATGGAAACTCTTGTACCAGAGTTCTCCCTTTCTCTGGGGGTCTGGGGGGATCTGGGGGGTGTCTGGGGGGTGCCTGGGGGCAGGGGGGATCTGGGGGATCTGGGGAGTGTCTGGGGGATGACTGGGGGCGGGGAGGATCCGGGGGATGTCCGGGGGGATCCGGGGGGGGTGTATGGGGGGTAAAAGAGGTCAGGAGGGGTGCTTGGGGGGCTACTGAGGGCTGGGCTTCTAGGAAGGTAGGTAGGAGGGTCTGGGGTAGGGCCTGGGTAGGCAGGTCTGGAGTAGGAAGGGCATACTGGGTCTGAAGATTAGGGAGGGCATAGAGGGGTTGGCAGATAGCGTAAGGTTGGGAGTCAGATAGAGGTTGAGAGGTTGGGAGGGGGGTGGGGGGAACCTCCCACCCCCCTCACAAGGGTGGGGGGTCACACGGAAGGAGAGGGGATGAGGAGGGGTGAGGGCTGGGGTAGGCTTTGGGTGTTGAGGGGATGAGGGCTGGGTGGGTTCTTGGGGTTGAGGGGATGAGTGCTGGGTGGGTTTTGGGGGTTGAGGGGATGAGGGCTGGGTGGGTTTTGGGGGTTGAGGGGATGAGAGCTGGACGGGTTTTGGGGGTTGAGGTGATGAGGGGGTCCTTGGAATGTGGGATGAATTTGACTGCAGTGGGGTCAGAGTGGTCAAGGGATGTGTTGGGGAGATAAGCAGGGGCGGCTGATTTGGGGAAGGGGTGACCTGAGAAGCAGGTGTGAGCTGGTTAGCATGGGGTGGATTAGCACTGGGGTGTGTAGCTACTCTCAAATGGGAAGAGTTGTATTGTTGTTTGCTTGCTCTGTGGGCAATCTGTTCCTCCTTCGACATGAATTTGTCAATATATACGTTGTAGTAATTTTCGCTACCTCTGAGTAAGTGTTTGTGATGCAGTATGTAATCCACTGCCTCTTCGTTAGTGAACTGTACCAGGACAGGTCGTTTCCTGTTACAGTTGTATGGTCCAATGCGTCGTTGAACTTGCACCTCATTTCCTGCCATCTGGGCTCTCATGTCTCTCAAGATCCCCTGTAGCTCCAAATCCTCAATCTCTATCCTTTCCTGCCTTGATGGTGCCCTGGCTTCAAGCAATCCATGGATTATGATTGTCCTCTTTCTCAGTTCAGGGTCATGCTGGTTGCCCTCTCCCTGGCTGACCCCCACCCCTCCCACACCCGCTACTCCACCTACTACTACTCCCCCTTCCCCTGCCAAGCTTCCCTTATTCCTGCCAAATTCATTAGTAAGCCTACATATTTCTCCTTGCCATTCTACCCTGCTCTTCGTGATTTCCTCTTGAATATAATCCATAAACTCTTGTTTGAGTCTTTGAACCTCGTCCTGTATCTTATTAAAGACTTCACTTTTAATCCCCTGGATTAGATCACCTATCCAAACATCCCTCTTCTCTATAAATTTCCCAATCATCTTCTCCACAAACCTATCTTCTTCCTCAATCATAATACTGTTGGACCTAGACACCCTTCCTGACCTAGTCATTGCTATAATGCAACCTTACCCACAGGGGTTCCAAGTATCTTACCGTCCTGCTAACACAATAAGTGAGTGAATCTCCAATCGTCGCCCCACGTGGTGGTAGAAGGGTTGCTGCCGGAGGTGAGGTCACGCGGTCAGAGTCCGGTGAGGTCTGCTTCCACACTGCACACTGCCACAGTACTTCCACAACTATTTTGAATTACGCTATTTAAACTGTTTCTCTTCACTACCTTATGGCTTTGGTCAAAACCCAAGGTTTTTTCATTCTCTTGTATACACTTATTCACTTCGAAGTTGCCTGATTACCCCTCCCACTCTACTAGTGAACCAGGAGCTCCCAACCCCACGTCCACCCAACACGATGGTCACAAGACAAGGTGTGTGTGTGTGTGTGTGTGTGTAGCATGCACAGTTACCAAAATCGGCAATAGGCTTCAGATTGTACTTACAAGGCATCAGGTGTCCAAACCAGGTGTTTCATTATGGCAGTCAATCGCTGTTTAGGTGGCTGAAAATTTTAAATATTAGTTAGGCCTCATTTACTTTCTGTCTAATATTTTCCTTCTTATTTATATATTTATTTTTAGAGCCAGTGAACAACAGTGGAACTACATTACTGATTGTTGTATTTTGTTCATAATAGCTAATTAAATGTGGATTTTTTCTAATAATAATATTTTTGTTTTCCTGGGAGAAAAAGAACAATTTTGTTTCCTCGACGTAAGAGAATATAGATATTAGAAAACAGAATAAGATATTTTAATCTAAAAGATGTCTATATAATGTTTATATGAGACAGTAAAGCTTATAAATCTTTCATTGGCGACATTCGTATAGTAGGCATAACATAACATAACATTCTTAAATTGTCATACACACACAATGGTATTGGGAGGAAGATGGAAAGAGAGAGAGAGAGAGAGAGAGAGAGAGAGAGAGAGAGAGAGAGAGAGAGAGAGAGAGAGAGAGAGAGAGAGAGAGAGAGAGAACCACACTTGAGGATGGTATACAAGTCCCAACTTCCTGAGGGCAAGAGTCATGAAAGTATCAGCAGAGACTGACATACGCAACATGGTAGCAGAAGACCCATACATGGTCGTGTCAAATGCTGAATTGATTTGACGAACATGTTTCTCCTGACTTGATAAACAAGCTTCGTCTTATTTCAGTCAACATTTTTGATAGAGGAACGACGACAAATGCAACAATGATACTTCACACAAAAGCCAACAGAGTGTAGTAAAGTTCACAAGAGTAAAATGAAACGAAATATCAATAGAAATTTAGAGACGAATTGAATTTTAGACAGAAATTAAAACAATACTAATAATTTAACGATTTTATGGCGCGACGATGTTGAGATGAGAGATAATATAGCTGAAAGCTGAGTGGTGACTAAGTACATGTTCTGGCCGAGGTGAACATGTTATAGCTGAAATGTGACACGTAAAAGCTGAGGTGAGCGAGTTCTAGCAGAGATGCATCATGTTCTAGCTGAGGTGCGATATGTTCTAACTGAGATGTGACATGTTCTAGCTGAAATGCGACATGTTCTTCCTGAGATGTGACATGTTCTAGCCAAGTTGCGCTTTGTTCTAGCTGAGATGCGATATGTTCTCCCCGAGTTGCGCCTTGTTCTAGCCGAGATGTTACATGTTCTGACTGAGAGGTGAAATGATCTAGCCGAGATGTAAAATGCTCTTGCTGAGGTGTAAGATGTTCTATCTCAGACGCGACATGTTCTACCTGTGGTTCGACATATTCAAGTTGAGATTTGACACGCTCTAGATCTGATGCGATATGCTCAAACTGAGATATGATATGTTCTAGCTCAGATGTGATGTAATTCATGTGCAAGATGAGAGAAAAACACAGATTCAAGAGGAGTTACGAGCTTACACAAGTGCCAGCTAAAAGGCGACGCAGTGTAGATGCAAGATTAGAACTGCGTCTCTACATGTGCATGATCACACAAGAGGCTCTACAGCTGCAATCGAAGTGGAGAACCAATACAGGTGCTTGACAATAGATGTGCCAATCATGTGCAAGCATGAAAACATACGAATACAATTGGTATTCTTCTGAGCACTCAGAGGCGAGCTATTATAGGTTCACTCCTAAAGCAAGCCAATGCTGTCGTAAGCTCAGAGACGAGACAGGTGCAAGCTTCAAGGTGAACCAGTAACGGTAGAAGCTCCCAAAATACTTGCTAGATACACGAGGGCACACTCCAACTGCTTCATTGGCTCTCTTATTGTTATCGAAGTTACAAGTTGTAACTTTCTTGTTACAAGGTAATTACAACTGTAACAGTTGTAATTACCTTGTAACAAGTAAGTTGTAACAAGGTAATAATAGCGACCGTTACGTTGAATATTTGCAATGTTTTAACAATGTTTGCAAGCATTTAACAAAAAGCATCGGTAGAAACAAAGTAATTTTAACTGCTCAAACTCATGTCATGATGGAGCTCTGAGGAAGAGTGATCAATGACCAGTACTTACTGTAACAACTGGTGCCTGAGTTAATTAATTCTGGAGGACAGAAGCAGGTAGGGCTGCCGTTATATTCTTCACACACTCCAGGTTTGCAGTCGAAGCCGGCACACGGGTCAGCTGTGATGCATTACAATTAAATCATAAATTTTTATTTACCAGGAATATCAGTGTTAAGCTGTGTCAGGAACAACACATCTGTTGGGAATGAACGTTTATTCCCTAGTTGCCACATACTCATGTATCAGTATCATACTAGATGGGGGTACCCGGTGATGCCCGGGTCACCCTATGCCTAGGCCTTTTCCATACACCATTCTCCACCAATATACACCCACAAACAACAAATTAGTCTCTCACCCCCCCCCCCCCACACACACACAGACTCACCATCTTCCATCACACACACACACACATTCCATCTCCCTCACAACATACCCATCTCCTCCCACACTTCCTGCCCATTTCCCTTACATACACCCCTGCAAGTAGTGTATGCAAGTGAGACGCTGTTTGGCATATTTAAAAAAATATTAGTCCTGCCGAGAACCGAAGTCGTGGAGCATTGCTAATGTGGTGACGATTTTTAAGAAGAGTGATAGATAATTTGTCAAACTGTCGTCCGTTTAGCTTAATGTTAATTATACGAAAATTATTACTCGAGTTGATAGAGGCACAAGCCTTTAGTTTACATCCTGAAAAATAAACAAAGGATTCACAGCATGATTCTCCTAATGACCATTCATGTTCGATGTTTAATTAAATTTTATTCCAGCTTATTTGAGGACACTGAGAACGGAAAGGTTTGTGAATGTGGAGAATTATCCACAGCCTATTATAATAATTTTCAGGAGGAGCTCCCTGAGATGAATCCCACCTGGGCGGCTTATGTATACCTCCCTGACGAGTTTTAACATGCGATCTCCTAAGTCAGGAAATCGTAAATAATATTTGTAATGTTACATTACCATTAATTAGGGTAATGTCATAACGTTTAATTACTTCATAACATTAACGAATTAACACTAATTAAATTTATTAAAATAAATATTGGCGCCTCCACTGGTAAGAGAGGAAGAAGGCGTCCGACCACCATTAACTTCACACACCACGCCTACAACCAGTGGCAACACCAGCTTGACTCTTATACCATCTTTAGCAAGACTCCGGCCGCATCCAGCTTCCACCCTCTCCTCCCGCACCCAGCTCTTCGACCCCTTCCGCATTTAGAGAGCCACGCTCTGCACACTCACCCTGCATCTGAGATCTCTATCCGCGGGCTCACTCGGCTTTCTCTCCTGCTCCTGGCCTCACTCGGCTCTTTGCCCTGCTCCAGGCCTCTTTCGGCTCCTGGCCTCACTTGGCTCACTGCCCTGCTCCAGGCCTCACTTGGCTCACTGCCCTGCTCCAGGCCTCACTCGGCTCTTTCTTGCTCCAGGCCTCACTCGGCTCTTTGCCCTGCTCCAGGCCTCTCTCGGCTCTTTGCCTAAACACTAAAGCACCTGGGAGACTAAACAGCCCGAGATGACGAAGGCCTGGAAGACTAAACAGCCCGAGATGACGAAGGAGTGCAGAGGGATGCGAGAGACAGGATGCCAACAATACGATACCAAGGCTGGCAGGTAGAGGAATAGGGTCAAGGGTTATTAAGGTACTGGTGGAAGGCGGAATAGAGGTGGGAGGAAGGTGAGATAATGAACGGTTGAGGTAGAAGGTTGGAATATGAGATGGTCGGTGCTTAGTGGAGGCTGGTGTGGTGGAGTGGTGGTGGAGGAAGTTGGTGGAACTACGGGTGCAAGTGTTGTTTAGTGGATGGAGAGGTAGGCGCAAGAAAGACGTTTAATGGAGTGGTTACCGTCAATTGGCTTCGGTAAAGTCGTGAATAGGAATTAGGCCCAAGGTGTGGAGAGCAGGAAATGGAAGGTGAGTAAATATGATGGTTTATTATCTTCTTAATAATTATCCTCTCTTTGGACGAGAGGAAGTGGAGTAAGAGGAAATGTAGCAAGTAGAAGTGTTGGTTAATGTGGAGTGATTGCCGGAAAACCCGATACTATTTACTAATACTCAATACAATAGGCAGATAATAGCTGCTGTTTCATACTAACAAATTAATGCATAGAAGACGTTGCAGTGGAATTTTCCACTCATAGAAAAAGATATTTCATTGCCATATGTCATTAAATTCACCAGCTATATTAATGGGAAACTTTCTTAATATAACTGTCTTTGAACTGTAAACAGGAAAAAAAATCCAACGAATCAACTTAATTATCAGTACCAAAATCGAGTATATGTAGGCCCACTAACCATTTTTGACACCTGGACAAGAGTGCCAGGATGCATGAGGAAGGGAGGGCCACAGAGAGTCAGCCATTGTTAACTTTATCAACACTGTCTCGAGTGGTTTTTTTTTTTTGGGGGGGGCAAGGAAATTCCTGCATTGGGCCCTAAGCCTCTGGCTGGCGCAATAAGTGTTGCTTGTTTCTGATTTACTTAGGTAGAGTGTGAGACTTTATGACTCATATGGTCGCCTCAGTAAGATTTTGCCCAATGTGTTTAACAACTTCTGCTCTGTTGAATCTAAGTTGAAATCTTATTGGGTTTGTAACTGTGCACTGTATTAGATAATGTTCCAGTGGTCTGTTAGCATTTCTCCACAGTTCGGATATTTCCTCTTATCTTCTGGAACCTGTAAGCCTATTTCCCATGCACATGGGTATCCAAGCCTGATGCGATGTAAGTGTACTTTTGTTGCTCTACTGCTCCCTTTCATCAAACTAAGTGGTTCGTAGTTGGTTTAATATCTGTAAAAACATGCAGATCCTGATGTTGCTGCTGCTGTGTTAAGGTCACTGAACATAATGTGCATTGCTCTAATTCTAATTACTTTCTTAATCTGTGATAGATTCTCTGGGATAAAATGTCTACATTTCTTCGCTTAATTGCAAGTTTTGCAGCTTCGTCTGCAATGTCATTTCCTATTATTCCTACATGACTCGGCACCCCAGTTGATAGGTTCCCGACAGCCTTGACGTTTGAGTGTTTGCATTAATGATATGATATTTGTTATCAGATGGATGTTGTCATGTATGTGTTCCTGTTGCAAGGTTTCAATGGCAGTTCTCGAATATCTATGTACGATAACATGTTGGCGGTTTTCAGCAAGAGCATGTTCCAAAGCCTTTTGAATGGCTAGCCTCTCATATTGTAAAGATGAACACCTGTTTGAGAGTCTCCAACTATTTACAGAGTTTCCTGCCTAAAGCTTCCACGCTCCAGTTTCTTGTCCCTGTTGGTTTACTGATCCTTCTATAAAGTATGTGAAGTTGTCACATGCCAAGTTTGCTTCTATTTGCATCTGTGCAATATTATGTAGCAGGTGAGGATTAGTCTGGTTCCTAGTGTGAAGTTCACTTCAAGTTCGACAAACTCCCTTGGACGAGGTGTTATGAGGAGTAAAGTGCTTCCATTATCAACATGCGGTCATCATCTTCAAATAAAGAAAAGTGTCCAATTCCGAAATCATATCTAGTCATTCATGGCCAGCAATGTTAGGTAGATAGGATTATTCCGGTCAGGACACGAATCGAGACACAAACCAGGGTGACCAATGTTCTCCTCTCTTTTATTTAAATTGACAATATATCCTTGATATAGCTGGCTAATTACGATTCCTGCTATTATTTGTGAGTGTCCATTGACCGGTGTAACAGAAGAGGAACAAGAATTAACATTAGTTACCTAGTTCACCAGTACATGGTGTTGATGCCAGCCTCAACCACGAGGCTTATTTGGTGTGATCATCCTTGTTCATAACAGGTGGACCAGGCCCACTATATACAAGATAAGCTGTACTTGTGTCAATTTTAATTAATAAAATATGTAGTCTAATACTGTAGCGAATCTACTAATCAATAATTTTGAATGGAACATTATATATGTAAATAGTTAAATAACCACCTAAAGTGTAAGGAAATCGATTTGTGGGAATTTTAAGAAACACATTCCTCGTTAACCATCACAGTTTGCTATCGAAATAAATATAAATTAACGGAAAATATACATTTTTATATAAATTGAATAAATATAACACTCACAGGTCAATTCCCCACAGTAATGGCAGATGCAGTAGGTGGAGGAGGGAGGGGGAGGTTCAAATGGAAGCGAGACCGTATAGAGGACGTTATAAGATCCAGGGATCAATGTTGCAATGGGGTCCAGTCTCTGATTTACATCTATTGAAAAGATGGAGATGAAAGGGGAAGGGCATGGAGTGAAGGGGCTAGGAAGGGAGGAACTGGTAGGATAGTTTGGGTGGGGCCCATACATAGGGGGAGGGGGAGGGAAGGGATGATGTTGCTAAGGGTGGGAGGCCAAGATAGGCGAGAGAAGGAGGGGAATAGGAGGGGAATAGGAGGGGTGTACTGATTGTATGTAGAAGAAGGGGGGCCTTGAGAAGGCGGGGGTAGCACTGTTTACTGGCTACAAGAGATGTTGGGGGATGTGGAAGGGGAGGGGGTAGGGAGGAGATGCCGTCATTGGAGAGGAAGATTACAGGGTTGAAGGATGTTTCAGGAAAAAGGGGGTGGTGGAGGAGGGTGGGCCTGCAAGAGAGATGGACTAGGGAAGTGTGCATGGGGAGGGAAGTAATAAGAAGGAAGGAAAAGTGTTCATGGAGAGGGAAGTAATGAGCAGGAAGGGGAAGTGTGCATAGAAAGGATAGCAACTAAAGGTGAGTGGAAGTGTGAATGGGGGGGGGGAACAATGAGAGATGAAGGGAAGTGTGCAAAGGAGAGGTAAACAATGAGAGGGAAGGGAAGCATTAAGAGGGGAGGGGAAGCAATGAGAGGGGAGGGGGAAGCAATGAGAGAGTAAGGCAAGCAATGAGAGGGGAAGGAAAGGGAAGGGAGGAAGGCAAGGGAGAGCAGGTTAGGCAGGATGGTCACCGGAGTATTGCTCATGATCTTGGCCTTCACCTGTACTGAAAGAACATCACTGCTAATTGATCTTTTCCATTTACTTATTATTGTAAAGTATACATAGAGCGCAAGTGTTCGTGGTGCAATACTATAAGATCATTAGTATTGCAGAATGTATAAGTATATTTTACTATTCAACTGACTAGATCATGTCCGAGACGCATTGGTAACTTTCCCTAGACGACCCTTCACACCAGTAACCACAGGCGCCCTCACTGCCTGGGCCCCAACTTGACCCTAATGCAACATGAGTTTGCAGTGATGCTACCTTGCAGTGATGCTACCTTGTAACGAAGCTACCTTACAACGATGCTACCTTGCAACGAAGCTACCTTGCAACGATGCTACCTTGCAGTGATGCTACCTTGCAGTGATGCTACCTTGCAGTGATGCTACCTTGCAGTGATGCTACCTTGCAACGAAGCTACCTTGCAACGAGGCTACCTTGCAACGAAGCTACCTTGCAGTGATGCTACCTTGTAACGAAGCTACCTTGCAACGAGGCTACCTTGCAGTGATGCTACCTTGTAACGAAGCTACCTTGCAACGAGGCTACCTTGCAGTGATGCTACCTTGTAACGAAGCTACCTTGCAACGAGGCTACCTTGCAGTGATGCTACCTTGCATCGAGGCTACCTTGCAGTGATGCTACCTTGCAGCGATGCTACCTTGCAGTGATGCTACCTTGCAGTGATGCTACCTTGCAGTGATGCTACCTTGCAGTGATGCTACCTTGTAATGATGCTACCTTGCAGTGATGCTACCTTGCAGTGATGCTACCTTGCAATGATGCTACCTTGCAATGATGCTACCTTGCAGTGATGCTACCTTGCAATGATACTACCTTGCAGTGATGCTACCTTGCAGTGATGCTACCTTGCAACGAGGCTACCTTGTAATGATGCTACCTTGCAATGATGCTACCTTG
Source organism: Procambarus clarkii (assembly GCF_040958095.1). Classification (NCBI taxonomy): domain Eukaryota; kingdom Metazoa; phylum Arthropoda; class Malacostraca; order Decapoda; family Cambaridae; genus Procambarus; species Procambarus clarkii. The sequence continues at coordinate 8,555,818 of NC_091211.1, forward strand.
TAATGATGCTACCTTGCAGTGATGCTACCTTGTAATGATGCTACCTTGCAGTGATGCTACCTTGCAGTGATGCTTCCTTGCAGTGATGCTACCTTGCAATGATGCTTCCTTGCAGAGATGCTACCTTGCAGTGATGCTACCTTGCAGTGATGCTACCTTGCAGTGATGCTACCTTGCAGTGATGCTTCCTTGCAGTGATGCTACCTTGCAGTGATGCTACCTTGCAGTGATGCTACCTTGCAATGATGCTTCCTTGCAGTGATGCTACCTTGCAGTGATGCTACCTAGCAGTGATGCTTCCTTGCAGTGATGCTACCTTGCAGTGATGCTACCTTGCAGTGATGCTACCTTGCAATGATGCTTCCTTGCAGTGATGCTACCTTGCAGTGATGCTACCTTGCAGTGATGCTACCTTGCAGTGATGCTACCTTGCAGTGATGCTACCTTGCAATGATGCTACCTTGCAGTGATGCTACCTTGCAGTGATGCTACCTTGCAATGCAAGTCCATGTAGGACATAACCATAATTTTATCAGAATTACATACAAACAATTCATTGAACGAAATGAACATTTCACCTTGCTGCCACATGCTCACAACCCCTCACAACACCTTGCTGCCACATGCTCACAACCCCTCACAACACCTTACTGCCACACGCTCACAACCCCTCACACCACCTTGCTGCCACATGCTCACAACCCCTCACACCACCTTGCTGCCACACGCTCACAACCCCTCACACCACCTTGCTGCCACATGCTCACAACTCCTCACACCACCTTGCTGCCACATGCTCACAACCCCTCACACCACCCTGCTGCAACATGCTCACAACCCCTCACACCACCTTGCTGCCACATGCTCACAACCCCTCACAGCACCTTGCTGCCACATGCTCACAACCCCTCACACCACCTTGCTGCCACATGCTCACAACCCCTCACACCACCTTGCTGCCACATGCTCACAACCCCTCACACCACCTTGCTGCCACATGCTCACAACCCCTCACAACACCTTGCTGCCACATGCTCACAACCCCTCACAACACCTTGCTGCCACACGCTCACAACCCCCTCACACCACCTTGCTGCCACATGCTCACAACCCCTCACAACACCTTGCTGCCACACGCTCACAACCCCTCACACCACCTTGCTGCCACACGCTCACAACCCCTCACACCACCTTGCTGCCACACGCTCACAACCCCCTCACACCACCTTGCTGCCACATGCTCACAACCCCTCACAGCACCTTGCTGCCACATGCTCACAACCCCTCACACCACCTTGCTGCCACATGCTCACAACCCCTCACACCACCTTGCTGCCACATGCTCACAACCCCTCACACCACCTTGCTGCCACATGCTCACAACCCCTCACACCACCTTGCTGCCACATGCTCACAACCCCTCATAACACCTTGCTGCCACATGTTCACAACCCCTCATAACACCTTGCTGCTACATGCTCAAAACACCTCACTGCCACATACTCACAACCCCTCATTTCCATGTGATCACAACACTTCACGGCTACATGCTCATATCCCCTCACCTTGTGTGGTCACAACTCAGGTTCATATGTTACCTGGACCATTACACCTGTAATTTATTACCAGGTTTATATGTTACCTGGACCATTACACCTGTAATTTATTACCAGGTTTATATGTTACCTGGACCATTACACCTGTAATTTATTACCAGGTTCATATGTTACCTGGACCATTACACCTGTAATTTATTACCAGGTTCATATGTTACTTGGACCATTACACCTGTAATTTATTACCAGGTTCATATGTTACCTGGACCATTACACCTGTAATTTATTACCAGGTCTTTCAACATTTAAACCATTTGCTGTTGCTATTCAAAATCAGAGCGTCACTACCGTGATCACTGTGTACGGACATGACTTAATGCCCGAGATAATGAAAGTGTTCACCTGTGGCCAAGCTTAGCAATACTTCATGGAATTATCTGTCTAAAAGTGAATGTTTTAAGAACAATTAATTTTCAAGATTGACTTTACCTGCAGCAAAAATTTTTTATATAATATAATTTATCTTAATATTAACTAAAGTCTGTAATAAATTTAAATGAGTATATTAGCTTTCTTATATTAAAAGTTGCCAAAGAAGCTTTTCAAGTAATTATCAAAATTTTGAGTTATCAGAACTGAATGAGATATTTAGATTTAAACTAATTAATACAAAAGCGGTAAATTACTTTTTTCTGTTGTCAAGGCATGAATTTATGTCATATTCTAGCAGATTAGTTTAGCAGATTATATAAACTATATTGCAATAGTTTATATTGCAATATAGATGAATCTAGTAAGACTAATTGGTAGTTTACAATGATGGTGATATCAAAGACTTGCATGAGAAACACAGAAGCTAAACATACATGTGCACATACACAAACACAAGCTGTATAATCATGGGGACCTGTGCTCCTCACCTGTGCATGTTGTGCCATTAAATACTTCACCAGCGGGACACACACATTGTTTTACCATCTTGCCAGTTCCGCATTTCTTGTTCCCTTCCTCGCCGCTATGGCCTTTTCCCTGAGGAAAACATTTATTTTCAAAGGTTTTTATTGTTAATTTAGTTGTTGTAACCGTACACACACTCGTCAGTTGTATGACAAACCGACAACTGAAGTTCTCAACGTGAGCATTTTGTATTTCCTTATCATAACTTTATATTATATTAACCACTAATCTGTCTTCCATGATTATTTCGCTGCAAAATGTAATTGTTTAAGAGGTTTCCATCTAGCTGTATTGTTAGTTAGCTTTGTTGTCTACGTTAAAAATAAAATCCCAGATCACTGTGTCTTTGAACTGTGTGGAGATAGATAATTTAACACAAAGGTAATTATTATATCATGTATTATACATACATTTAGGACACTTGGAAAATAAAAACTGTGGTTAAATTATTTGGTTGAGTCATAATGCAAACTGTTGTTTTTGTTAGATTTATTGATCAGTATTGGTCTATTATTACCAGATAATTGAATTGAAATTATCAATATACATGAAATTATCTCAAAGTTAATCATATTTGAATGTGTATATCTCAATAAAGTTCTTGATTGATCTAATCTCTTATGATAACTTAAGGGGCCATATCAACCGAAAATCCGAAGAAAAATGGAATATTTACGAAAAATTACGAAAAATACAACAACGTTCTGGCAACACTGTGGTCCAAACCGTTTAATGATATCTTGAAAAATAACGTAATTAGAGTCAAATTTCCCGCTGCAACTTTCGTGAATCTGGTCCTCGCGGCGTGAGTGCGCCGCGGGGTATTGTATCTTACGTTGTAGAAGTCTTATTTTTCGTAATAGCATTGAAAATAACATGTTATGCATAAAATGAATATAAACTCACTCATTGGCAACAGTATCGTGTGAGAGAGAGGGTGGTACATGGCTCAGCCCATCAGTGACTGTATGTCTCTCGTGGGGAGTGGTTCTATCGCTGACACGCTCTCACAATATCTCCCAGAACTCATACTATTATTGTTATTTGTACTGCAATATGACTTACCAAACGAACAAGAGACAAGCATTGAAAGCTAGATGCATGCGAGCTCTCCATAGAAGGTACGAGCTGCCCGCAATGCGTAAATCACGCATTGTCACGGGTGACCGCGAGTAGAGTAACTTGTCGCGCGCTACGCAACTCCAACTTTTACAACTAGATCTGGTTTCACAGCCTTTATTTATTATTCAATTTACATGAAACTTGGACATTATATGTAGAGTTTACGCCTCTATAAACGGATGTCATTATTCTTATCTACGTAGATTTATTGATTTTATAAATAATGATACACTTCATTTTGTTGCATACGTTTTTGGGAAACTTTTATAAATCTGTATTATTGCACTAAATACATCTGGGATAATGATGTGACATGCAAATCTTTATTATATAGTAAGGTCATACCTGCGTGTCGTAGAAATGATTTTGGTTCACAATTGTGGGCTGTGAAATCAATTGAACATGGTTGAAAAATTCATTTTTTTTTTCTCCGTCTCTATTTAGGCTGAGATGCTGAAACTTGGCCTAGGTGCAGCACCTTTCACATGTATCAGGATAATAAATTATGAATACCCTACAACAATTTCTTATATCCTGGTACGATGGCCCCTTAAAGTTAAATACAGAAAGTCGCATAGGGCTATGGATACAATAATTACAAAGTAATAAGAACTAACAGATATACAAACTCATGGGTCTGTGGCGGAGACTTACGTCACTCATGACGCCAACTGTGATGAGCAGTACTATGGCTGCCACAAGCACTGTACACCGCATGTTGATCATCTCGGCACTGTCTCGTGTACTGGCACACTAGCTGGGCACTGGGGAGACACCAGACTGTTACTGACTGTACACTGGGGAGACACCAGACTGGTACTGCCTGGACACTGGGGAGACACCAGACTTTTACTGCCTGGACACTGGGGAGACACCAGACTGTTACTGACTGTACACTGGGGAGACACCAGACTGGTACTGCCTGGACACTGGGGAGACACCAGACTGTTACTGCCTGGACACTGGGGAGACACCAGACTGTTACTGCCTGGACACTGGGGAGACACCAGACTGTTACTGACTGTACACTGGGGAGACACCAGACTGTTACTGCCTGGACACTGGGGAGACACCAGACTTTTACTGCCTGGACACTGGGGAGACACCAGACTTTTACTGCCTGGACACTGGGGAGACACCAGACTGTTACTGCCTGGACACTGGGGAGACACCAGACTTTTACTGCCTGGACACTGGGGAGACACCAGACTGTTACTGCCTGGATACTGGGGAGACACCAGACTGTTACTGCCTGGACACTGGGGAGACACCAGACTGTTACTTCCTGGACACTGGGGAGACACTAGACTTTTACTTCCTGGACACTGGGGAGACACCAGACTGTTACTTCCTGGACACTGGGGAGACACTAGACTTTTACTTCCTGGACACTGGGGAGACACCAGACTTTTACTTCCTGGACACTGGGGAGACACTAGACTTTTACTTCCTGGACACTGGGGAGACACCAGACTGTTACTTCCTGGACACTGGGGAGACACTAGACTTTTACTTCCTGGACACTGGGGAGACACCAGACTTTTACTGCCTGGACACTGGGGAGACACCAGACTGTTACTTCCTGGACACTGGGGAGACACCAGACTTTTACTTCCTGGACACTGGGGAGACACCAGACTGTTACTGCCTGGACACTGGGGAGACGTCTTTGCGGCAGCATCTGCACGCTCTTCTAAGGAAACGTCAATATTGCTGGGAACCCAACAAAACTCGACTGTCCTAAATCTACTGGAGATACGAAACGTCCAATACTGAATTTCGACAACCATAGTATGGACAGAATTGAAAAACTCCCTAACCACTGCCTTCCCTTCATATCTGAACTCAAAACTTTTACCAATACCTTTCGTCCTCTTGACATTAAACTCGCCTTTCGACAAACTAACACACTTCGTAGCAATCTAGTTCACACTGCTCCTCCTGCTTCTAATGCTGCTGGTGTCTACTCTATTTCCTGTTCATCTTGTCCTCTCCAATACTTTGGCGAAACTGGCCGTACACTGAATGACAGACTTAAAGAACACAAAAGAAGTGTTAAGTCTGCAGACACTAACAATGCTCTCTTCTGCCATGTGAGGGATTCTAATCATCCCATTGATTGGTCTTCCTCCAAAATAATCTTTCCTGCCTCTACTCTACACAGACGCCGTCTTGTAGAATCGGCTCTTATAAACAATGTACCCAACATGAACTTGAGTCCTGGCTTTGTTGCTGTGGACTCTTCCCTTTCACAGTATATACTCAAATGCTCTAATCTTTCTAACAAACGCGACTTAACATAAGCTTTCCCCCTTCCATTTCTTTCTTTCTCTTTCCTTTTCTTTCTCTCTTCTCCCCTTTTTCTGTTCATTGTCTTCTCCTACGCTCTCTTGCTATCCTCTTCTTTTTCCTATTACTATCTCCTTCGGTGGTTATAATAGGAGCTGCCTCGTATGGGCCAAAAGGCCTGCTGCAGTTCTCATTACTACTATCCCCAACACCTGACTTTCCTCCTCAGCTCTCTCTTGCCTATTTATTGCCTGTCCCTACCTCCTCATCACAATCGACTTGAGAATGGTCCAGGACGGATCGAAACGTCGTCGTCCCTTCAATTTCTAGTGTGTGGTCTGGTCAACATAGAACCACGAGTTAATAACCGACCACTTACCTACCTCTCTGATGTTGTTTTGCAGCGTGAGCCATTAAGTCCAGCTCATCTGATGTATGGGAGACCTCTCAAAACACTTGTGTCCCTTACGGACGAGGAACCAGAGGATCCTTCATATGTCCAAGAGAGTGATTTGGTTCAACGTTTCAAACATCTATCGGGGGTGATAAGTCGGTGGAATGATGTATGGACTCGAGAATACCTTACAGCTCTGAGGAAGTATCATTACGGGGCAAACAACCCCTATAACAGAATTAACTTGAACCCTGGTGACATAGTTCTGGTGGATAGTGATGGACCATGCTCAGAGTGGCCTATAGGTCAAATAGTCTCTGTTCATCCAGACAGCCAGGGTATCTTGAGAATAGTGAAAGTAAAATGCCGAGGCAACACTACTCTCAAAACTTTAGAGAAATTAATTCCTTTAGAACTGGCAAGGAAAGAAGACGTTCAACGACTTCCAGCACCCGATACGCCAGTACAGGATACATCGTCTCCAAAGGACTGCAGGCACAACAATGTAAACTCAAATTAAAGCAGCACTATAATTCTGAAGGAGAAGAATAAAGTGATCGCAGTCCTTACCGGGACTTCGACCCATGTTCTTCCCCCCCGGAATTATGTCAGAATCCTACACACACATAATAACATAGTATCCCCTTAGATAGTATTCCCTTAATAATAGAGAATGGGTGATCCTGTGACATCAGAGACAACACGTATATATTTACATTATTATAATACTGTTATACAGCAGTCTCGTGTCTAAATTTAAGAAAAAAGTACTCAATAAGACTGAATATAATTACTAACACCAAAATATAGCTTGACTCCCTTGTTAATGTAAATTTAAGTTCAGAAGTAGAACCAGCAAAACATTGGAACATTGAGGGTGGGAGCCTCACTCTCAGACCTACATCAACAACAAAATGCGCTGTAGAGAGCTCCAGAAGCTGATTCCCCAGACACCCAAATTACGTGTCAGCAACCAGCAACACAGCCTCTCAACATCACAGCAATGACCATATCCATCTTACCAAGTATTTGTATATTAAATCTGTGCACAGTTTAATAACAATAGGTAGGCGGTTATGATGTTTGGATAACACCCCACAAAAGTACGTGTACCCCATTTAACACCACATATACCATGTCATACCTGTAATTATATATTTAGGGAAGGTTTGTTAATTCCTTGTATCCCATACAAGTAATTTGTGATTTGGAGTAGCAAGAAGCTGAGCAGACAGTTGAGCCTTACACATAATTTACCTAGCTGCATGCCAGGGCTTGTAGTCTCCACAGCCACCATTACGTGGCACAGAGAGGCACAGGGCCACACCCATATTGATGCTACAATTACACAGCCTTAGCAGGCCCCTTCAACAGGATCAGCTAAGCCCCTTTTAGTTATAGTAGTATTAGTATTCATAATTAGTAATTATTACTAGTAGATTAGACCACCATATGTGGTATGATATAATTATATTAATACGGTAAACAATTTGTGGTTTAAGAATGAGCCATCTCAAAGTGGTGTAAGCTACAAATTGTCCCCCCAACTGTGTGAGATAATTTCAGGCAGTTTTAATCAAGTACATACAGTCCACTCAATTAATTTCTTACTTACTAAGAAAATAAATAAGACAAACTTTATCATATTAAAGTCAATTTAAAAAAAAAGAGAATAGCTGCCCGGAGTTTTCCCCACACAGAATGAGTAAGGTGGTGAAAGGAATAGGGCCCACCAGAGGTGTGAAGGTCAATATACGCCATCATATTATAGGGACCGCATAAGGTAGCGAAGACAGTAGTGATCATTGCGATCCTCTAGAGACAGTATGCCTGTTTCAACATACCGGCTCTGGGTAGGAGTCGAACAAAAGACACCAGAGCTGAGGCGTAACCAAATATTGTGAAAAAAATAAGACGACGAAGAGTTGAGGGAGGCAGACGAGTAAGCAGGACAGCTATGATCGAGTTTTTAAAGAGCAGAACATGCGCCTATCAGCTCCCCAGGAAGTATGGCACAAGAATTTAAGTAAGTTAAGGGCCTTTTAGCACTGAACTCTGAGGTAAGAGATATGGGGCGACCAAGAATCGGTCGCCCCATTGTCAGTGTCAGAGAATAACCCCACAAGTTAGGAAGAATCTTAATACAAAAAAGGATTACCATAAAGCAACATAGGAGGGAGGGTCGAATAACCACCTGCTTCCGAGTAAAAGACATAGCACAAGTCACAGTTGTAGACAATATAAAACCCATGATTGGTGGCCCAGGACGACAAATCATCAATCGCAAGTTGAAACCGCCGTTGGAGGAAAGGCGAGTCATCACCTTGACAGCAGAAGGTAATATTGTCAACATAGAGAACTGAGAAAATGCCAGAGGGAAGGGAGGAAAGAAAACCATTGAGGGCAACCAAGAAAAGTGTAATGTTCAGAACACGGCCATAGGGTACACCTTCGCATTGCCGAAAAAGAGTCAGAGAGTGGTACCAAGCCTCACTCTAAAGGAATGATTAGAAAGGAAGCTTTGGAGGAAGACAGGGATAATATCAAGAAGGCCAAAATAATGGAGTTGGGACAGAATATGGTATCTGCAGGTGGTGTCATATGCCTTTTCCAGGTCAAAAAGGACAGCAAGAACGGGTCTTCTCAGCTAAAATATAGACCTACACTTTCACTAACATTTCAGTCGTGTTCGACCTTGTCGACACTGTGACAATTGAGACAGGAAGAGGTGGTGAAAGTGCTTTAAAAAACACATCAGTCGGACAATGACCATACATTCAAAAATTTTGCAGACGCAACTCGTTAGTGCAATGGAGCAGAAACCTTTATCTGATGACCCTAGAGAACCAGATTTCCGAGCAGGAAGAACAAATTCAAGCCAGTCCTCAGGGACTAACGACGGCTCCCAGACACCTTACATTTTCATTACCTTGTGTACCTTCCGGGGATCAATTGCCCCTAGACCCGGTCTCCGACCATGTCTCCCGGTTGGTCATCTGGTCAACCAGATTTTTGGACGTGGCTGCACGCAGCCTGATGTACGAAATACAACCTGAGTGATCAGGTATTATAACTGATCATGATCCGGGTTGGTCGGCATGTCAACCAGGCTGTTGGGCACGGCTGCTTGCAGCCTGACGTATAAATATTTAGTAAATACTAAAACGTGCATGGAGGGAGATGGCGAAGCATCTCATAATGAATATCCTCTGAACCCGCAGCCATAGAACTGCATAGGGTCAGGGCCAAACTAGAGTTCTGAAAGATAGAAAGGATTGTTGTAGGGAAGTTGAAGACGAATGCAAAAATCTAAGGGCCAAGATCCAAGAAGGGGCTTACGATTAAGGAAAAAAGGAAGAACATGAGAACCGGCGCCAACAGTCGAAAAGTGTGAACTCAGTTAGGTCACGACCGACACCGGATCCACCACAATAGAACAAAAATATCCATTGTTCCATGGCACTGTTCCATGGACTCGCCAGTCCCTCATCGGTGATAAGGGACTGGCGAGACATTTGGGACAAACTTACACCGCTATCTTATGGACTTTCTTCCAGATCAGGGGCAAGAGAGAGTCAGTTGTAATGGTAAATACACAAGATTTCCAACTCTCATGCTTAACCGAGAGAGTGCAAGTAGGGCGAGTGCGAATAGGGTGAGTGTGAGTAGAGCATGTGCAAATAGGGGGAGTACGAGTAGGGCGAGTGCAAGTAGGGCAAGTGCGAGTAGGATAAGTGCGAGTGGGGCAAGTGCAAGTAGGGCAAGTGTGAGTAGAGCGAGAGCGAGTAGGGCAAGTGCGAATAGAGTGAGAGCGAGTAGAGCCTTCCAAAATAAAATAACAGAATCGGGCGTTCGTTGGCGTCAGTGTTTTTCCCAGGCTGCACGCTTAATGCACAGTCTGCATTCCACCAGGGAATGCACTTCTGTGTGCCCTGGGATATAGAACAAGGAACAGAGCAGAGGGCAACATCGATAACGGTGCATGGAAAAAGGAGGAGGGCTCAAGGGAGAGGCAGGTCAGAGAAATCAGAAAGAGTAGCGCATAAGGTGAATAGCTTCCAGTCAGACTTGACAAACTGCCACCAAGGAAGGTGAGGGGAAGGTGAAAAGAGAAAAAGGTGACAAGCATGAGGAAATGGTCACTTATGAGGTATTCAAGAACCCACAATGTGAAGTCTAAATAAAGAGAAGATGAGCAGAGAGAAAGAGAGAGAGACAGGAAAGGGTGTGAGTGCAGGTGACAACATGAGTGGGTTCACCAGAATTCAGAAGAGACAGATAAGTAGAGAAGACAAATGGTTCAAGAAGGCGGTCCCTTGTGTTTGTCAGCACATCTCCCCAGATGGAATGCCAACAGTTAAAATCACCCAAAAGTGGCACAGGCTCTGGTAAGGAGTCGAGCAGATGTTTAGGATCAGAAAGAGAAGGTGGGACATTTGAGGGAGATAAATGGAACAGACTGTATTCCATTTACTCACAAAGATACAGGACGCAGAACACTGAATGGGCGACTGAAAAAGTAGGTTACGAAAGGAAAATCATGACAGATTAAGAGAGCACTAGAGTTATGGGCCGCAGCAAAGCTGGAGGGGGAAAGAGAAAGGAATAACCACGGAAGCGACCAGGACGAGTGCCACCCATTGGCCCCTGAAGACAAACACAGCTGCGTGATCAGAAGTTGGAATTCATGGATTTGGCATAAAAACCACGAAAATTCCATTGAAGAACAGACAAAAGAAGAGAGAACAGAAACAGAGATAACAAGGGAAGGAAGGAACTATCAGCGGAAAGCGCAAAACCATTATGTCTATATAGCACTGGGAAGGAGTCAGGATAAGGATTTCGGATGGGACGGGGCGGAAGGAATGGTGCCCAACCACCTGGATGGTAGGGGATTGAACGCCGACTTGCATGAAGCAATACCGTCATAAGGGAGAAACAAAGGCAAAGAACACAATAGACTAAGAAACATCAGGACCAGTATCAATGAAATCAGGGTGATGGGACATAAACAAAGCTCGCAAAGATAATGGAGGCAAAGGGACGGGAGAACAGACCAGAGGCGGAATGACAGAGTCTGGAGCGGGAAGAGGCATCAGAGAAGGGCAGTCAAGGGAATTGGGGGCTGGAAGGACAGAAACAGGAGAGGGCACCGGATCAATGGCAGCATCCAAGAGAGGATCAAGGACTAAGGGAATCTGCATAGCAGAGACCGGTGGCTGCCACTGATATGGAAGGGGAAGCAGGGATAGTGTCGAGTCGGAAGGTGAGGAATATTTTGAAACCTTCTTACCCTCCGGGGAGGACGAAAGAGAAAAGCCAGGCTTACGGTTCTGACTTAGAGAGACAGGTGTACCACCAGCAATGTATTGGGCGACCGTCTCGATTATTTCAACAGAAGGAGAACGGGAACGGTGAAGATGAAGAAGGCTAGGAGGAGGATGGATAACGGCCCGAATAGATAGGCGGTGAAGAGGGGCAAGAGAAAGAGGGGAGGGCTGAGAAGAAGAAGTGGTTGAGAAGGGAAAGAGGGCACAGGAGACAAGGAAGACCGGGAATGAAAGAAGGAAACACCAGACAAAGAATCAGGAGGAAGACCCTGTGGCCCAGAACGCAAGGAGCAGGCGAGATGGTATAGGAGGTGTCAAGGTCCAGGGCCTGGAAACGGCTGCGAAACTAGGAAAGCGGGAGAGGGCAAGAAGGCAAATGCAACACGAGCATAAGACATGCCAGAGAAAGAGGGAAGACGACGAATCTGGCGTCTTGCCTCAGGAAAAGACAAAAAAGATGTTTTGATCACCATGTTTCAAATTGAGGCTGATTTCCTCAGATTTGTAGTGCACACATGCATGGGAAAAGGCAGGGTGAGCGTCACCGCAATTAATGCAGAGAGCTTGGGATGAAGGGCACTCCATCTTAGAATAACCCGAGGTTCCACACTAGGGGACATAGAGAACCTCAATGGTGCACCTGCAGGGACCATGCCCAAGTCTCCAGCACCTGTTGCAGAGGGGAGGAGAGGGGATGTACTCCTGAACGGAGCATCTGGCACTAGCAAGGATGACAGAAGGTGGATGGGACCGACCACCAAATGTGACCTTCACAACGCGAAAAGGTTGACGACGACGACCACGAGGGGGTCGAGTAAATGTGTCTGTCTGGAGGATAGAATAGTTTTGGACCTCAAGGATATATTATTATCATCGTGGAAGTCTTTCAGTTCCCTGTCACCAGTCGTGCATAGTGCAGGAAAAGAACTATGCCAATTCTGGCCTTAAACCGGGCATTTTTGCAGATCCGAACAAGGATTTCGCCAGTGTAGGACAATGAAGCCAAGCAGTCAGGCGCTTCCTGAGAGGGGGCTGCAACAACACAGGTACCAGTACAGGTTGGGTTAAAAGTGACAAATTTATTCACCGAATCAATAAGGTGCTTATGGAGGAATATATCATCAGGATGAGTAGGGTAAACATGACTAAGATCATAATACTTAGTCCACTTAGCAAGACTAAACAAAGCCTGGAAAGTATTTGATTGGGAAGGAATCATGCGAGTGCTGAGGTGACCGAGTTTTTCACGTGAGGGAAATCTTCGAAACCTCTTTACCAATTGCTTTGAAATTTTGACACAACGTTGCATTCGAATAAGAACGTCTTTTTATATATCTACTATATACATGCCTCACCTGTGAGACGAAAAAACAGCACCATCTGTTGGATGTAAGAGCAACATGCACGCTATACTAAATATGTCAACAATTCCATTTCAATGTTTCCCATTGCATTGATAAATTTATTTTCATAGATTTGATTTATTTTCATTTTGATTTATTTATTTTGTGTGAATTGCATTAGAATTGAGCTGTGTCGTTTACCGTACCGTTCATTTCGTGAGTATAGTATATTTTTTTTATTTTTTCATATTTTCATTTCCTTTTTTAACTGTTTTTCTTATATTTCAGTGATGGGAACATCAGATCACTTGATGTTTCCAATTTTCAGATGGGAACATCAGACCATTTGGGAAGGCATCGGATGAGGGAGTGGGGAATGGTGGGGGCAGAGGTGAGAGATGGTGGGGAGGAAAAGGGGGGACAAGGTAGGGGGGAATGGAGAATGGTGGGGAGGATGAGGGGACGGTGGAGTTGGGAATGGTTGGGAAGCCGGGGAGACAGGTGAGGGGAGGACTGGGGGGACAGGGAAGGATGCTGTGGCTCAGCAACACACATGCGTTGCTGAGCCATAGCAACACGTGGCCGGGTACTGCTAGTAGTAAATATATGTTAAACACAATTTGAATAATTAATAATTCCCACCCTATTTTGGGTCTATGCAATAGATTAAATGTTTGTTAGGCTGTACATTTCAGAGTACTGTGCTAGCTAAATGAGCATCCTACCCTTGTTGGGTTAGTACATAGAAAGAGATTGGGCTAGGTTAAGCATTATTCAGTTCGGCTTTAGTCTAAAATTGTCCAAACCATATCTAAGGATTGCGAAGAAAATGATATCATATAGTAATGTGCAGAAATGTAATAGTGCTAATTTGAGTTTTGTTTTGTTTTAGATGGGAAATTTACACAATTCATAATTGGGAAATATATACACAATTATGTTTGGCATTCTTGTCACAACCTCTTATGATAATTTATAGTATTGACTAGTTTTTTGGTCACATATGCTCTGGATTCACTAGTGAGGTGGACTCCATCTGGAGAAATATTCTCATGGAATGGTCGAGCTGTGAAATGGATATACATGGCTCCCAACCATAACCTCCTCCTAAGACGATAATTAGTGTAATTAGCTGTGCGGTTATAAAACTCTGAACCAACACCCCCAACGATTATTTCTTGTTGGTTGGCGAGATTCTATTAGCGTAAACACTACAGCCGAGTTATTCTCCTTGAAGAAATTATACTCAAAAGGTGGTTAATTGTCTCAGCTGGGTTGGGAGATGGGTGTATGTCATGGCCACCTAGATAAATTATAGTTAAATGATTTTGCCACTCCAAAGCTGTTGTTAATACTGGGTTATTATAAATTATGAACCATAGCTCATGGTAACCTGATTATTTGTATATTTCAGGTATGTTGGTTAATTCTGTGGGTAATTGGCTGTCGTCAACTATTGTTACTCTAAACATTAGGCTTTATTGCCTAGCTGCTGTGGAGCTGCCTCCTTAAATTATTAATGGAGGTTGGCCAAGTTAGGCCTGGAATTATGGCTGGTAATTTGCTGCCATTGTTAATAATTAAATTTAAGAGTAGCCTCATTGTGATTATTCGTAACAAAAGGACTATATTTTATTAAAGTATATTTTGTGCGCTGTTTTTTTATGGATAGTCTAATTTTCACTATCCGGTTCATTTAGGACCATAAAATATGTGAGAAGTTTCTCAGCAGAAATTAGTTAGTTTTACTGATTTTATTAAAATGAACTTAAAACAAGTGTACTGTATTATTTCATTTTAGCTTCTGCTGCGTGTTTCCCTGAACACATATCCTGGGGGTGGGGGTTATTCAATGGTAATTATAATCAATGATTGTAATTAATGATACAATGTTATAGAGTTAGTTGCGAGCTACTGAAACTATTGTAAGCCTTAGCTGATTAGGTTTCAATATGAATCACCAGGAGAACATCAAGAGGGTCAGGCAAGGCAGGCATCTCATGGCCGGGCACTCGAATCACGTGTTGCCACAGAAGGTAACCCCAGGTTTTCAGCTGATCACCGCCCTCTACCGAAAGTTTACAACGTAAACACTGTAAAGCAAATATCCTCACAGCTAATCTCAAATCAGTAGCAATAATTTCCTAACTATACATGTGCTCACCATGGAAATTTTAATTTCCGTGCAGTTTAACTGATCGGCCACTCAAATACCTTAATACATGGCCATCTATCAATAACTGATTATATATAACCGACTGGATACTGTGTGCTTTGTAGTCTGAATGCTGCAGTACAGTTGGAAGACCACAGGTGACGTTGATATCTGTCGCTACTAATTTGCTTCCTTCATGATCGAGACTTTATTGTATCATATCTTTTGCACAAGTGTCTCTTCCATCCCCTATCAAGGTATGGATCACAATAATAGTGACGCTACTAAGTTTAACTCGTTCATTAACTAGAACAGTTAGGCTTTATTTTACACATGAAGTAATTGATTCCAAATCCACAAAAAGGTTTGATATTTTTCCTAACGCTGGGCTAGATGTTTGTAAGATTTAAAGCACACTTGATATGGGCTAAGCTCGTGGCGTGACTATTCCACTGGTAGTGAGAGAGCATTGACAACTGTGGTAATTTACCTCGGGTGGAGGATTGCATTAATTCCTTCTAAGTTTTCGTTAATTCCAGTCTAAAATAACGTTTTCTAATTTAAAGAAATAATTGACAGGAAATATTAATAATATAGGAATATTAATAATATTGTTGCTTCGATGCTGGCTGACGAATCATCTTATACGTTTTCTGAGTGATTTGTAGATGTTTCCTAACAGGAAATTAATATAGTAAGTAGAGTTAATTTTCTAATACAACGACTTTAACTAGTCGTATCAGGTGTTAGTAGTTTGGGAGTGGAAAATTTCCGACAAACAGCAGCAGTATCATAAGGCTTCAAAAGGATAAAGAACAAACAGTTCCAAAGAACAAGCAGTGGTGTGCATCTGCAGCAGATGCACACTAATCCCCCTCACGACGGCAACAGGCTGAAAAGGGAGGGGGATTATATCTTTCAGTGAACCGATTCTTGGTCTAGTTAATATCTTGAAGAACATGCAGGCAGTAATCCCTTGTTTCCCTTATTTCAATCGATGTTGGTTTGGTTTCTAGTTTTATGTTCAGTATTTTACTCCATCTGTGAGTAACTGTTATGACACGCTTTGTATCATTTTTAATAGCCTCAACTTTAGCCGACTGGCCAGTAGAAAGTCAGTAAGACAGGCACTGCATAATCAACAAATTGAGTTGCTTTCAGCAGAGATGCTGTGATGTAGGAAAAACGGCAAGTTTTTGATGGATTTCAGCACTGGGACAAGTTTTCTGTTATGGATCATATGCATGCCAAAGGTTGACCCAGTCGTTAAATAAATGTTCTTCATAATTGCAAAAAATCTGAAGAAATATTTAATTAGCCCTAAATTGCATGGCTATTATTCTCTAACAACCCTGTGGTACGTTGGCAAAATAAATATAAGTACATTAATTCCTGTAATATTGTTAAAAATGCGTGCCCTGGTCACAGAAAAAAATATGACCTAGTTTGGTCGTAATGGAGCGAGGGACTCTTTGTATTTTATGGGAGTTTACACATGAATTGCCCACAGTGGTCTGCTCCCAACCCGTCCTCCTGAATAGTACATCACATTTTAACTAATAATTTCACTAACCTATAACCTCTTGTACTAAAAATGGTAGTGGCTCGCCAAATTGGCGTGATGTCCAGTTATCTGTTTCTGAGTTCTCGGGTAGGTTAGGTTTGGGCAATTTACTACACTAATTTAGTGACGTTGGAAACGTTCCGGAGAACGGCCTCCTGCTATTGGAGCAGCAGCCCATTCTCAGGAGTTGCGGCGAAGACATTTTTACTGATTTACTCCAATGTCTTTGTATTATTTTTTCTCTAGTTTTTTAGTGATATTATTCAAGTGTGTAATATGATAAATTTATATAATATGTGGATCGTTGTTATATGTAAAAAACATGGTGCGCATATTAGTTACACGATTCTTCTCAGAAAAAGAAAACTCTGATTTTGCTGTTAATCTAGTGCCTTCATGCTAGTTATGTATAAAACTATGTACATTTTTGTGCACCATAATGAACCACTAAGTTGATGTGGTGGGTTCAAACACAG
This sequence comes from Procambarus clarkii, assembly GCF_040958095.1. NCBI lineage: Eukaryota > Metazoa > Arthropoda > Malacostraca > Decapoda > Cambaridae > Procambarus > Procambarus clarkii. Next base: position 8,573,004 of record NC_091211.1, read on the forward strand.
CATAGCATCAACATGTTAGTCAGCTGAAGCGACACCACCTTACTAGACATTGTTCGCTGATATTTGAACATTGCAGACAGTTTTTATCACAGAATCTTCAGTGATATTATCATCGCAAAATAATAGATTACTTATATATTTAATCATTTTTTTGGATGCTTTGGACACGCTGAACAGCGATGCTGTTTGCTCATGCTGCATGCGCCATCTTGGTGGCTCACTCAGCACTGAGGCCTTCAAACCCTTGGAACGGTGTCTATGTTTTTGCTTTCAATTAGCATCTGTTTTAGAGGTCTGAGGAAGTTGATATGAGCCCCTCTACCCACGGGAATTTTATCACTTTCTCACTACTCTAAATCACACATGTATGACTCACGCAGAGAAAGGGTTAGACTGCATATTAATCTTCGTTGATCACGATGGAAACATGATTGGAATGTAGTTTTATAGTTTAACATTACTATCTCTACTTTGAGTTAGAGAAATAGTTCACTTAGAGAAGCAGAATTTTAATGAATAACAACTGCAAAGTTCATGAATAATTATATATCACTATTTGCGGTAATTTTAAAAATTCAAGTCGGTTGAGTTATATAATTATAAAGAGAATGTTTGTCAGCTCATCACAAGCAAGCTGTAGCTTACCTGGGTGAATATACAGGAGGTTGGTACTGGTGTTGACTGGTTGGTGGCTGACGGCTGACTGTACTCGGCCAGCACCTGAGGCCACCTTATATACCACATGCTGAGGCTTCCCAGTTGTACCTCCAATTATCAGACTTGGCTTCTATGTTAATGTATAAACTATAATAATGCATAATGTATAAAATAAACAAATTGTTATGCGTGATTATTTCAATACGTATTTCCAGTTATATTATTGCACTTGACGGCCATCAAATGCTGGATTTATTTCATAACATATAATGACAACTGGCAACATTTAACCCAAGCCAATTACAAATTTACAGATAGTGGGCACAGCCAATCAGAACAGGACATGCACCATGAATAAATATTTTCAGTATAACTGGAATTAATGGTGCATTTCTGAGTGTGTGCGTGTGTGTGTGTGTACTCACCTATTTGTACTCACCTATTTGTGTCTGCAGGATCGAGCATTGACTCTTGGAGCCCGCCTTTCGAACCTCGGTTGTTTACTGCAATAACTCCGGTCCTATTTCCCTATCATACCTAGTTTTAAAATTATGAATAGTATTTGCTTAAACAACCTGTTCCTTAAGTGCATTCCATTTTTCCACTACTCTCACTCTAAAAGAAAACTTCCTAACATCTCTGTGACTCATCTGAGTTTCCAGCTTCCACCCATGTCCCCTCGTTCTTTTACTATTCCGTGTGAACATTTCATCAATGTCCACTCTGTCAATTCCCATGAGTATTTTATACGTTCCTATCATGTCTCCCTATCCCTTCTTTTTTCTAGTGTCGTAAGGCAAAGTTCCTTTAGGCGCTCCTCATACCTCATCCCTCGTAACTCTGGGACGAGTCTCGTTGCAAACCTCTGAACCTTTTCCAGTTTCCTAATATGCTTCTTTAGAAGGGGATTCCTAGATGAGGAGGTATACTCTAAGGCTGGCCTCACATAGGCAGTGAAAAGTGCCCTAAATGCCTCCTTACTTAGGCTTCTGAATGATCAGTATTCTTCTGAATACTCTACACTTTTGCCAGTGTAGAGTCCGCTGCTGTCGTTATCCTATTTATATGTGCTTCAAGAGATTAGAGTTACGTTCACTCCCAGGTCTCTTTCTCGCGTCGTCCCAGGTAGGTAGTTCCCATTTATTGTGTACTGTCCCTTTGGTCTCCATTACCTAGTCCCATTTCCATAACTTTACATTTGCTCGTGTTGAACGCCAGTAGCCATTTCTCTGACCATCTCTGCAACCAGTTCATGATATCTTGGAGAATCCTGCAATCCTCATCTGTCACAACTCTTCTCATCAACTTTGCGTCATCCAGTACATAGACATGTAGGACTCTACTCCTGTAAACATGTCGTTAACATATATTAGAAATAGAATTGGACCCAGTACCGATCCTCGAGGTACTCCACTCGTTACTGTTCGCCAGTCCGCCTTCTTGCCCCTTACCGTAATTCTTTGGCTCCATCCTGTTAGGTGTGTGTGTGTGTGTGTGATGTTACTCAATTAGGTGCGCTTGCAAGATCTTACTTTGCTGTTAACAGCGCCTCTAGAACGTTCTTATGTGAATGCAACAACACGGCTCCTCCGTGTGAATATATATATATATATTTTTTATGTATATATATATATATATATATATATATATATATATATATATATATATATATATATATATATATACATATATATATGTATATATATATATATATATATATATATATATATATATATATATATATATATATATATATATATATATATATATATGCAAACAAGCCTGAATGGTCCCCAGGACTATATACAACTGAAAACTCACACCACAGAAGTGACTCGAACCCATACTGCCAGGAGCAACGCAACTGGTATGTACAGGGACGCCTTAATCCGCTTGACCATCACGACCGGACATAAGGAAGTGATAGCCGAAGCTATTTGAACCACTCCCCCGCCGGCACTCGGATGGTAATCTTGGGCATAGCATTTTATCAAATCACCTCATTCTTTGGGGCACACGTGAGGAACACAAATGCAAACAAGCCTGAATGGTCCCCAGGACTATATACAACTGAAAACTCACACCCCAGAAGTGACTCGAACCCATACTGCCAGGAGCAACGCAACTGGTATGTACAGGGACGCCTTAATCCGCTTCCCTGTACATACCAGTTGCGTTGCTCCTGGCAGTATGAGTTCGAGTCACTTCTGGGGTGTGAGTTTTCAGTTTTATATAGTCCTGGGGACCATTCAGGCTTGTTTGCATTTGTGTTCCTCACGTGTGCCCCAAAGAATGAGGTGATTTGATAAAATGCTATGCCCAAGATTACCATCCGAGTGCCGGTGGGGGAGTGGTTCAAATAGCTTCGGCTATCACTTCCTTATGTCCGGTCGTGATGGTCAAGCGGATTAAGGCGTCCCTGTACATACCAGTTGCGTTGCTCCTGGCAGTATGGGTTCGAGTCACTTCTGGGGTGTGAGTTTTCAGTTATATATATATATATATATATATATATATATATATATATATATATATATATATATATATATATATATATATATATAAATGTGTCGTACCTAATAGCCAGAACGCACTTCTCAGCCTACTATTCAAGGCCCGATTTGCCTAATAAGCCAAGTTTTCATGAATTAATGTTTTTTCGTCTACCTAACCTACCTAACCTAACCTAGCTTTTTTTGGCTACCTAACCTAACCTTACCTATAAATATAGGTTAGGTTAGGTTAGGTAGGGTTGGTTAGGTTCGGTCATATATCTACGTTAATTTTAACTCCAATAAAAAAAATTGACGTCATACATAGAGATAAGGGTTGCTTTATCATTTCATAAGAAAAAAATTATAGTAAATATATTAATTCAGGAAAACTTGGCTTATTAGGCAAATCGGGCCTTGAATAGTAGGCTGAGAAGTGAGTTCTGGCTATTAGGTACGACATATATATATATATATATATATATATATATATATATATATATATATATATATATATATATATATATATATATATATATATATATATATATATATATATATATATATATATATATATATATATATATATATGTAGTACCTAGTAGCCAGAACGCACTTCTCAGACTACTATGCAAGGCCCGATTTGCCTAATAAGCCAAGTTTTAATGAATTAATTGTTTTTCGACTACCTAACCTAACTTTATCGGCTACCTAACCTAACCTAACCTATAAAAATAGGTTAGGTTAGGTTAGGTAGGGTTGGTTAGGTTCGGTCATATATCTACGTTAATTTTAACTCCAATAACAAAAATTGACCTCATACATAATGAAATGGGTAGCTTTATCATTTCATAAGAAAAAAATTTGAGAAAATATATTATTTCAGGAAAACTTGGCTTATTAGGCAAATCGGACCTTGCATAGCTGGCCGAGTACCATAGCAGGCCCACTGGGATAACCCCATAATGGAAAGACTGTCACAGCAATGATTGACAATGCTGATGCTGAAAACAATGCCCGCATCCTAACGGTAACAGCACCCCACGCTGGGTATTTTTTATTTGCTGTGCCCAATGCAGCCCTAGGAACTCGCCTCAGTCATGACGCTCTCCGCATTGGAGTTGCTTTTCGCCTTGCCGCCCCCATCCTCACCGAACATAGGTGCATCTATGGAACTGTGATGGCAGACCAATATGGTCGTCATGGTCTGGTATGTCGTAAATCACAGGGTAAAATTGCAAGACATGAAGAAGTCAACGACATCATCAAGAGGAGCCTCGCCACAGCCCGCTGACCGGCATAAAGAGAACCGAACTTATCCAGACCTAACGACCCTCAGAAGCGCCCCAGATGGGGTCACCTTGCTACCTTGGAAGGATGGTAAGCAAGTGATGTGGAACTACACGTGCGCTGCCACACTGGCCAGTACCTACCTCCACTACAGCACACGTGAAAGCGGCTGTGCTGCTTCTTTCAGGGAATCGAAGAAAATTATTAAATACAGAGGTCTAGCACACTGCTACAGCTTTGTTCCAATCGGCTCGGAGACCCTCGGTTCGTGGGGGAAATGTGCATTGAAGTTCCTGAAGGAATTAGGGGACAAATTGTTCAGCGCTACAAATGACCAGAGAGCAAAAAGTTTCTTGTTCCAGCGCCTCAGTGTTGCGATTCAGAGGGGAAATGCCTGTTGCGTCTTGGGCACTAGTCCAACTTCAGAGGAATTCGAAGAAGTGTTTGACTTGCAACAATGATCGAACCCGTCTGTGACATTCATCAATGTTTCCCATTGTCGTGTTTTTCAAGAGATCCATAACCTTTAAGCACCATTTTGTATTATTATTTTTGTATCAACCCATGTATATTTTGAAACCATCAAATATATATATGAATATATATGTCGTACTTAGTAGCCAGAACGCACTTCTCAGCCTACAATGCAAGGTCCGATTTGCCTAATTAGCCAAGTTTTCCTGAATTAATATATTTTCTCTAATTTTTTTCTTATGAAATGATAAAGCTACCCATTTCATTATGTATGAGGTCAATTATTTTTATTGGACTTAAAATTAACGTAGATATATGACCGCACCTAACCAACCCTACCTAACCTAACCTAACCTATCTTTATAGGTTAGGATGGGTTAGGTAGCCTAAAAAGTTAGGTTAAGTTAGGTTAGGTAGTCGAAAAAAAACATTAATTCATGATATATATATATATATATATATATATATATATATATATATATATATATATATATATATATATATATATATATATATATATATATATATATATGTCATACCTAGTAGCCAGAACGCACTTCTCAGCCTACTATGCAAGGCCCGATTTGCCTAATAAGCCAAGTTTTCATGAATTAATATATTTTCTCAATTTTTTTTCTTATGAAATGATAAAGCTACCCATTTCATTATGTATGAGGTCAATTTTTTTTTATTGGATTTAAAATTAACGTAGATATATGACCGAACCTAACCAACCCTACCTAACCTAACCTAACCTATCTTTATAGGTTAGGTTAGGTTAGGTAGCCGAAAAAGTTAGGTTAGGTTAGGTTAGGTAGGTTAGGTAGTCGAAAAACAATTAATTCATGAAAACTTGGCTTATTAGGCAAATTGGGCCTTGCATAGTAGGCATAGAAGTGCGTTCTGGCTACTAGGTACGACATATATATATATATATATATATATATATATATATATATATATATATATATATATATATATATATATATATATATATGTCGTACCTAGTAGCCAGAATGCACTTTTCGGCCTACTATGCAAGGCCCGATTTGCCAAATAAGCCAAGTTTTCCTGAATTAATATATTTTCTCTAATTTTCTTCTAATGAAATGATAAAGCTACCCATTTCATTATGTATGAGGTTAATTTTTTTTATTGGCGTTAAAATTAACGTAGATATATGACTGAACCTAACCAACCCTATCTAACCTAACCTAACCTATCTTTATAGGTTAGGTTAGGTTAGGTAGACGAAAAAGTTAGGTTAGGTTAGGTTAGGTAGGTTAGGTAGTCGAAAAACAATTAATTCATGAAAACTTGGCTTATTAGGCAAATCGGGCCTTGCATAGTAGGCTGAGAAGTGAGTTCTGGCTACTAGGTACGACATATATATATATATATATATATATATATATATATATATATATATATATATATATATATATATATATGTCGTACCTAATAGCCAGAACGCACTTCTCAGCCAACTATGCATGGCTCAATTTGCCTAATAAGCCAAGTTTTCATGAATTAATGTTTTTTCGACTACCTAACCTACCTAACCTAACCTAACCTAACTTTTTCTGCTACCTAACCTAACTTAACCAATAGAGATAGGTTAGGTTAGGTTAGGTAGGGTTGGTTAGGTTCGGTCATATATCTACGTTAATTTTAACTCCAATAAAAAAAAATTTGCCTCATACATAATGAAATGGGTAGTTTTATCATTTCATAAGAAAAAAATTAGAAAAAATATATTAATTCAGGAAAACTTGGCTTATTAGGCAAATTGAGCCATGCATAGTTGGTTAGCTACCAACCTATGCAAGGCCCGATTTGCCTAATAAGACAAGTTTTCACGAATTAATTGTTTTTCGACTACCTAACCTACCCTAACCTAACTTTTTCGGCTACCTAACCTAACCTAACCTATAAAGATAGGTTAGGTTAGGTTAGGTAGGGTTGGTTAGGTTCGGTCATATATCTACGTTAATTTTAACTCTAATAAAAACAAATTGACCTCATACATAATGAATTGGGTAGCTTTATCATTTCATCAGAAAAAAAATTGAGAAAATATATTAATTCAGGAAAACTTGGCTTATTAGGCAAATCGGGCCTTGCATAGTAGGCTGAGAAGTGCGTTCTGGCTACTAGGTACGACATATATATATATATATATATATATATATATATATATATATATATATATATATATATATATATATATATATATATATATATATATATATATATATATATATATATATATATATATATATATATTGTCATAAATTAGGTAGAATTGAGGTGGGAAAAGGCTTAAATTTTGTCAAACTTTAATTTAATTAAATCTAGCTTTGGACATGCTAGGTCAGGTTAGGTAAGGTTGTGTAAGGTAGATAGGACTAGATGAAAATGTAGGTAAAAATGGGTTTTGGTTGTGCTATGTTACAAAACATTTGGATATATTTGGTTGAAATTGTCTTAAATTAGGTTGAATTTAGGTGGGAATAGCTTAAATTTTGCCAACTTTTATTCAAATCAGGCTCTCGATGTGCTAAGTCAAATGGTGGAGTTAGGGTACTGGGAAGTGGTGGAGTTAGGGTACTGGGAGATGGAGGAGTTAGGGTATGGGGAGGTGGTGGAGTTAGGGTACTGGAAGGTGGTGGAGTTAGGGTACTTGGAGGTGGTGGAGTTAGGGTACTGGGAGGTGGAGGAGTTAGTCTACGGGGAGGTGGTGGAGTTAGGGTACTGGGAGGTGGAGGAGTTAGGGTTCTGAGAGGTGGAGGAGTTAGTGTATTGGGAAGTGGTTGAGTTAGGATACTGGCAGGTGATGGAGTTAGGATGCTGGAAGGTGGTGGACGTAGGGTAATAGGAAGTGGTGGAGTTAGGGTACTGGAAGGTGATGGAGTTAGGATACGGGGAGGTGGTGTACGTAGGGTAATAGGAAGTGGTGGAGTTAGGGTACTGGGAAGTGGTGGAGTTAGGGTACTGGGAAGTGGTGGAGTTAGGGTACTGGGAAGTGGTGGAGTTAGGGTACTGGGAAGTGGTGGAGTTAGGGTACTGGGAAGTGGTGGAGTTAGGGTACTGGGAAGTGGTGGAGTTAGGGTACTGGCAAGTGGTGGAGTTTGGGTACTGGCAAGTGGTGTAGTTAGTATACTGGGATGGGGTGGTGTTAGAGTATTTGGAAGTGGTGGAGTTCGGATAATAGGACTGAGAGGCAGAGTAAGGGTATATTGGAAGGTGGAGGATGTAAGGTACTGGGAGGTTGTGGATTTAGGGGACTGGGAGAGGTGGGGTTAGGGGACTGGGAGGTGATGGTATTTAAGAACTGGAAGGTGGTGGAGTTAGGGAATTAGGAGGTAGTGTAGTTTGGGTACTTGGTATTGTTGGTATTGGGGTAGTAGGAGGTGCTAAACTTAAGGTACTGGGAGGAGTTGGAGTTAGGGCTCAGGGAAGTGGAGGAATTAGGGTACTGGGAGGTGGTAGAGTCAAGATACTGGGAGATAGGAAAGTTAGGGTACTAGAATGTGATGGAGTTATGGTTCTGGAAGGTTGTGGAGTTAGGGTAATGGGAGATGGAGGATTTTGGGTACTGGGAGGTGGGGAAGTTATGGTAATGGGAGATGGTGGAGTTAGGATACTGAGGGATTGGGAGGTAAGGGTACTAGGAGGTGGTGGAGTTAATGTAATATGAGTTTGTGGAGTTAGGGTGTTGGGAGATGTTGGAGTTAAGTTACTGGAATTTGGTGTAGTTAGCATACTTGAAGGTGGTGAAGTTTGGGTTCTGTAAGGTGCAGGAGTTAGGGTATTGGGAGGAGGTGGCGTTAGGTTACTGGGAGGCGGTGTCATTAGGGTACTAGGAGCTGGTGGAATTATGATACTGAGAGGTGGTGGAGTTAGAGTATATTGGGAGGTGGAGGATGTAAGGTACTGGGAGGTGGTGCAGTTAGGGAACCGGGAGGGGGTTCAGTTAGGGTATAGGGAAGGGGATAAGTTAGGGTACTTAGAGGTGAGGAGTTTAGGTACTGGGAAGTGCTGGAGTCATGGTACTGGGAGGTGCTGGAGCTAGGGTACTGGAAGGTTGAGGAGTTAGGGTTCTGGAAAGTGGTGGAGTTAGGGAAATAGGAAGTGGTGGAGTTAGAGTACTGTGAGTTAGTGGAGTTAAGATTCTTGGAGCTGCTGGAGTTAGGGTACTGGGGGTTGGTGGAGTTAAGGTGAACAGGGTTCAGAGTGAGGAAGACTGGCAGTACTGATTGATAGTTAGTGGTAAATGGGTTGCAACTGGTGGTAAGGAGGGGAATAGTATATGTAGTTAATGGTCAATGGATTGCAATTGGTTGGTAGTATGGAGGCGTACATGTTTTTAATGGTCAATGGGTGACGGTTGTTTATGGAAATGAATTGGTGTTAATAGGGAAGGAAGATGTTATATTTCTTGTGTGCTTGTTATAGAGAAGGTTTTGGATCTACTCATGGTCCGTGTTTCTTGTCTGTTCTCTATGATTATAAAACTTCCTTGAACGTTAATATATTTTATTGTTAGAAACGACTCATGGGTGATTACAAAAGTCATATCATAAAGTAAATTTAAGTAGACAGTGGTACAAAAGTGTGAATGCTTATGTTCGTTAACAATCCATAATAAAAAATCCTAATCATTACGCACATCAATAATTAAAAAAAAAAGATAAATCAAATAATTATATAAAATGTAACTACATTTTACATAATTGTGTAAAATGTAATTAGCTAGGGATAAGCTGCACAATAAATTATTTTATATGTATTATTTTCCAAAACCTTTATAATATGATAATTTATGTGAAACTGTGGAATTTTATTTCCATTGCAAAAACCAAAATGTGATTGTTTGGGGGAGTGGTGGCACCATGGATTCTCCTACCAGTGGTGGCACCATGGAGTCTCCTACCAGTGGTGGCACTATGGAGTCTCCTACCAGTGGTGGCACTATGGAGTCTCCTACCAGTTGTGGCACTATGGTGCCACCACTGGTAGTTGAACCACTATGGTGCCACCACTGGTAGGAGACTTCATGGGGCCACCACTGGTAGGAGACTCTATGGTGATACCACTGGTAGGTGAGACGCAATTGTGCCACCACTGGTAGGTGAGACGCAATGGTGCCGTCACTGGTAGATAGACTCTATGGTGCCACTACTGGTAGTTGAGTCACTATGGTGCCACCACTGGTAGGTGAGACTCCATGGTGCCACCACTGGTAGGTGAAACTCGATGGTGCCACCACTGGTAGGTGAGTCTCCATGGTGCCAACACTGGTAGGTGAGACTTCATGGTGCCACCACTGGTAGGTGTGATACTATGGTTCCACCACTGGTAGGTGAGACTCCATGGTGCCACCACTGGTAGGTGAGACTCGATGGTGCCACCACTGGTAGGTGAGTCTCCATGGTGCCACCACTGGTAGGTGAGACTCCATGGTGCCACCACTGGTAGGTGAGACTCCATGGTGCCACCACTGGTAGGTGAGTCTCCATGGTGCCACCACTGGTAGGTGAGTCTCCATGGTGCCACCACTGGTAGGTGAGACTCCATGGTGCCACCACTGGTAGGTGAGACACTATGGTTCTACCACTGGTAGGTGAGACTCCATGGTGCCACCACTGGTTATCTTGAGGTTATCTTGAGATGATTTCGGGGCTTTTAGTGTCCCCGCGGCCCGGTCCTCGACCAGGCCTTCTCCACCCCCCTTCCCCCAGGAAGCAGCCCGTGAGAGCTGACTAACACCCAGGTACCTATTTTATTGCTAGGTAAAAGGGGCATAGGGTGAAAGAAACTCTGCCTATTGTTTCTTGCCGGTGCCCGGGATCGAACCCGGGACCACAGGATCACAAGTCCAGTGTGCTGTCCGGTCTCGGCCGACCGGTTCCCTAGGTGAGAGGTGAGAGGTCTCTCCCTGGTAGGTGAGAGTCCATGGTGCCAACACTGGTAGGTGAGACACCATGGTGCCACCACTGGTAGGTGTAACTCCATGGTGCCACCACTGGTAGGTGAGACTCCATAGTGCCACCACTGGTAGGTGAGAGTCCATGGTGCCACCACTGGAAGTTGAGCCACTATGGTTTCTCCACTAGTAGGTGTGACTCCATGGAGCCACCACTGGTAGGTGAGACTCCATGGTGCCACCACTGGTAGGTGAGAGTCCATGGTGCCACCACTGGAAGTTGAGCCACTATGGTTTCTCCACTGGTAGGTGTGACTCCATGGAGCCACCACTGGTAGGTGAGACTCCATGGTGCCACCACTGGTAGGTGTGACTCCATGGTGTCACCACTGGTAGGTGTGACTCCATGGTGCCACCACTGGTAGGTGTAACTCCATGGTGTCACCACTGGTAGGTGTAACTCCATGGTGTCACCACAGGTAGATCTCTACCTAATGTGTCTCGGGATGTCTTTAGTCTGCAATAGGGAGTCTAAAAATCTACCATGATGAACCTAACCGGATATCACGTAACACGTAAACATGCTTCATTTTATGTTATCGCATAAAAATATATTTTTACAGAATTATTTTGGCTCTTTGCATTTCTCCGGTGAAGCGTTATAAATGAAAAGATTGATGTTAGGGCACACGTGTGGTTTATGTGAAGTTTAGGACGTGCTGGACAGTGTGCCGCTTATATCCCCTACACACACATGCACAATATTTCTTGTATATACATGTAGGATGAACAAACCTCTGGTCAAAAAATGAAGAAACCTCGACGTTTCGGGTCGTCCTGGTAAGTTCATTGTTCATATAAACATTATTTGTCAAATTACCCCATTAAAACCATAGTGAGAAAGTGCTCCGTGTGCCAGGTGTAGAATATCGGGCCGTAGGCTGGTGGGAACCACTAGTTGTTCGACATTTGCCCAATCGTCATCCTCTTTCAGCTTACTGGGTCTGTACCTGCGGTAGAGCAACTGATTCTCTAGGAAGAACTCAGGGATACTGTCAGTTTGAGTCTCAGCCTGGAAGAATAATGGTGTTAATGAAGTATCCTTCCTCTCTAACCTACAGAACTCCAACATAGTAAGATTCGGTGGTAGATTCTGATGGTCTTGAGGGACAGCGGTTGCAGTAGAGTCAGCTGGTTGCGGGCGTGTAGCTTGTGCACGGGTGGTCACCAAAACCGGTGGAGAAACTTCATCGCTTTCTTGGACCTCTGCTGGAACATACTTAAAGATGGGATTGTCCACTACAGAGTTACACACCTGGGGTTTGTCCATGATGATCAGGTTGGAAGGCTGCAGATCTTCTGACAAGTCGTTGCTCAGGAAAAGTTGCACTTCAGACATGGGAAAAGGCTTTTCCCTGATGGCGACTTGGACTTCACCGGTCACGAAAGGATAATCCAGGTGGACTCAGGCGAGTGGATACGGAGTGGTAGCAGTGAGGTCAGTGATAAGGACGGTTTCCCCGGTGTAGGTGATGTTTGGCACAGCCGATTTCAATATTATGGATTGAAGAGCCGCTATGTCCATCAAGATCTTCAATTTGAAACGTCCCTCCGAATCTGTACTGCTGGTAGAGACAGTTCCAGGATATAGGTGTTTGCTAAAGAGAGAAAGATCATTAATAGGAACACCAACATTCATCACAGGCTTACCGGACTTAAGAGGAGTCGGTTTGGGTTTAGGAGTTTCATTGCCTATGTATTGAGCTTTTCCACATTTATCCATGGTATGTCCATAGAGTTTGCAATACTTACAATACAATTGAGAGCTCGCTTGATCGGTACTCACTTTATCATAACTATACCAAGACTTCTTACTGAAAGGTGGATCTGGTGTTTGCCGATGGATGGGGCTGTAGGTGTCAGCCGACTTCGCACATTTGATGTAGTCGGTTTCTTGTTTGTCTGCTAAATATAAACGGATAGAAGGGGGAACACGTCTAAAGAATTCTTCAACTAGAATGAGGTTGACGAGTTCTGAAAATGTAGAGACATATATGCTGCTTCCAGCCATTTCATAAAATATCTTTTCTTTATACTGGCAAATTGTATAAAGGTGGTGGTACTTGCCTTAAGATAATCACGAAATTTTCGTCCGTAGCTTTCGGTGGAGAGAAGGTAGGCGTCCAAAACTGCTTGCTTCAGGGTCTGGTAGTCATTCTCAGACACTAAGGTACTGAGAGTAACTGCAGCCCTACTTGTGAGATGCACTGTGAGAAGGGTAGACCATTGATCTGCATGCCAGCTAAGTTTTTTAGCTAGGGTCTCAAAAGTGGTGAAAAACACGTCTATCTCTGTCTCAACGAATGGTGGCATTAACTTACTTGCATGAGAGATATTGAAATTTACGGGAAGACTAGCTGTAGTTTGTTGACGCTGAGTGTGGTGTGTAGTTTCCAAAGCGATTTCTTGCCTACGATATTCGAGCGCACTATCAGCTAGCTGTTTACTGTGCTCACGTTGTATCTCCAGGTCACGTTTTCTTGCTTCAAGCTGCTCTCGCTCCCGCTCACGGAGTTGGGTGGACTCACGTTACCTTTCTTCTTTCCTCATGGCAGCCTCTTCTTTCTTTATGGCAGCCTCTCTTTCTTGTTGTTCTTTCCTTAGGGCAGCCTCTTCCTTCTTTTGTTCCCGCTCGAGTTTTGCAAGTTCGAGCTTCAACTTCATAGTTGCCAGAGCATGTCTATCTGCAATAGAATAATTTTCGTGAGATTCAGAGTCAATCTTCCCTTCATCTAAGAGGTGATCCATTATTAAATTGTGCAAGTAATTTTTGTTGGCTCCTTGGGGAACATCTAGTTGATACTTGTGTGCAAGAGTTTGTAATTCGGTCTTCTTGGCATGACTTAAGTTCCCTTTTTCACCTGCTGGATCATTACGAAAAGCTTGGAGACAAAACATGGTGAAAAATAGCAAATAAATGTACAACGAATATATTTGTGATATGGTAAGTATCAGTAACAGGATGATGTGGCAACTGGTAACTATCCTGTGGAATTAACGTTAATTTTATTATGGTAAATACCGGTCATGTACCCGGTATTCAATGTAAGAGAATAAGGGCAAGAAAATCCTACTAAGTAAATGACACCGATAGTTTCTAAAACAAATGAAACATTTAATTGTTTCAAAAGTGAATAAGATAGTCGAAGAATGTAGGCATACCTTGCCGAGTCTCTATAGGACATAAGCAAGGGTTTTCCCACTGAATGAAATATGATACTTACAAAATTAGCGATCTCTGTGCTCTGAAAAAAATGCTAATTCTCTACCTAAGTAAATATCATCATCTCTGACCGACGTGTAGGAATGCGAGTGTCAACTGGTGACGAAAACTGCTGCTGAGATCCCAACTCAGCAACGTAGTCCATGTTAGAGGAACTATGGCCCTCTGTATCCTCCTTTGTTCGGATTGCAGAAGATAGGGTGCTTTGACCCGAAGACAAACCAAAGTACCAGGGTACCAAAATAATGATCTATCTGATATTGAGAAATATCCTAGGTAAAAAAAGTGGAAAACACGAGTAATAACACGGATGGAGGGATGACCAATTAAGAGAATGACTGAGGCGTCCAGTCACCACATAATCCAAAGTTATCCAACACTCCCAATATGCTACTCTCGGAATGCACAATACACACAGCACCATATAAATATTAAAAGTAATGAAAATATTGAAAAGCAACTGTAGTACATTCTTTATATATATATATATATATATATATATATATATATATATATATATATATATATATATATATATATATATATATATATATATATATATATATATATATATATATATATATATGTCGTACCTAGCAGCCAGAACGCACTTCTCAGCCTACTATGCAAGGCTCGATTTGCATAATAAGCCAACTTTTCATGAAATAATTCTTTTACGACTACCTAACCTACCTAACCTAACCTAACCTAGCTTTTTCGGCTACCTAACCGAACCTAACCTATAAAGATAGATTAGGTTAGGTTAGGTAGGGTTGGTTAGGTTCGGTCATATATCAACGTTAATATTAACTCCAATAAAAAAAAATTGACCTCATACATAATGAAATGGGTAGCTTTATCATTTCATTAGAAAAAAATTAGAGAAAATATATTAATTCAGGAAAACTTGGCTTAGTAGGCAAATCAGGCCTTGCATAGTAGGCTGAGAAGTGCGTTCTGGCTACTAGGTACGACATATATATATATATAATATATATATATATATATATATATATATATATATATATATATATATATATATATATATATATATATATATATATATATATATATATATATATTATATATATATATGTCGTACCTAGTAGCCAGAACGCACTTCTCAGCCTACTATGCAAGGCCCAATTTGCCTACTAAGCCAAGTTTTCATGAATTAATGTTTTTTCGACTACCTAACCTACCTAACCTAACCTAACCTACCTTTTTCGGCTACCTAACCCAACATAACCTATAAAGATAGGTTAGGTTAGGTTTGGTAGGTTTGGTTAGGTTCGGCCATATATCTACGTTAATTTAAACTCCAATAAAAAAAATTGACCTCATACATAATAAAATGGGTAGCTTTATCATTTCATAAGAAAAAAATTAGAGAAAATATATTAATTCAGGAAATCTTGGCTTATTAGGCAAATTTGGCCTTGCATAGTAGGCCGAGAAGTGCGTTCTGGCTACTAGGTACGACATATATATATATATATATATATATATATATATATATATATATATATATATATATATATATATATATATATATGTATATATATATGTATATATATATATATATATATATATATATATATATATATATATATATATATATATATATATATATATATATGTCGTACCTAGTAGCCAGAACGCACTTCTCGGCCTACTATGCAAGGCCAAATTTGCCTAATATAGGTTAGGCAACATATATATATATATATATATATATATATATATATATATATATATATATATATATATATATATATATACATATATATGTATATATATATGTATATATATATATATATATATATATATATATATATATATATATATATATATATATATATATATATATGTCGTACCTAGTAGCCAGAACGCACTTCTCGGCCTACTATGCAAGGCCAAATTTGCCTAATAAGCCAAGATTTCCTGAATTAATATATTTTCTCTAATTTTTTTCTTATGAAATGATAAAGCTACCCATTTTATTATGTATGAGGTCAATTTTTTTTATTGGAGTTTAAATTAACGTAGATATATGGCCGAACCTAACCAAACCTACCAAACCTAACCTAACCTATCTTTATAGGTTATGTTGGGTTAGGTAGCCGAAAAAGGTAGGTTAGGTTAGGTTAGGTAGGTTAGGTAGTCGAAAAAACATTAATTCATGAAAACTTGGCTTAGTAGGCAAATTGGGCCTTGCATAGTAGGCTGAGAAGTGCGTTCTGGCTACTAGGTACGACATATATATATATATAATATATATATATATATATATATATATATATATATATATATGTTGTACCTAGTAGCCAGAACGTCGTACTCGGCCTGCTATGCAAGGCCCGATTTGCCTAATAAGCCAAGTTTTCCTGAATTAATATATTTACTATAATTTTTTTCTTATGAAATGATAAAGCAACCCTTTTCTCTATGTATGAGGTCAATTTTTTTTTATTGGAGTTAAAATTAACGTAGATATATGACCGAACCTAACCAACCCTACCTAACCTAACCTAACCTATATTTATAGGTAAGGTTAGGTTAGGTAGCCAAAAAAAGCTAGGTTAGGTTAGGTTAGGTAGGTTAGGTAGACGAAAAAACATTAATTCATGAAAACTTGGCTTATTAGGCAAATCGGGCCTTGAATAGTTGGCTGAGAAGTGCGTTCTGGCTATTAGGTACGACATATATATATATATATATATATATATGTCGTACCTAATAGCCAGAACGCACTTCTCAGCCTACTACGCAAGGCCCAATTTGCCTAATAAGCCTAGTTTTCATGAATTAATTGTTTTTCGACTACCTAACCTACCTAACCTAACCTAACCTAACTTTTTCGGCTACCTAACCTAACCTAACCTATAAAGATAGGTTAGGTTAGGTTAGGTAGGGTTGGTTAGGTTCGGTCATATATCTACGTTAATTTTAACTCCAATAAAAAAAATTGACTTCATACATAATGAAATGGGTAGCTTTATCATTTCATCAGAAAAAAGTTAGAGTAAATATATTAATTCAGGAAAACTTGGCTTATTAGGCAAATCGGGCCTTGCATAGTATGCCGAGAAGTGCATTCTGGCTACTAGGTACGACATATATATATATATATATATATATATATATTATATATATATATATGTCGTACCTAGTAGCCAGAACGCACTTCTCGGCCTACTATGCAAGGCCAAATTTGCCTAATAAGCCAAGATTTCCTGAATTAATATATTTTCTCTAATTTTTTTCTTATGAAATGATAAAGCTACCCATTTTATTATGTATGAGGTCAATTTTTTTTATTCAAGTTAAAATTAACGTAGATATATGACCGAACCTAACCAACCCTACCTAACCTAACCTAACCTATCTTTATAGGTTAGGTTAGGTTGGGTAGCCGAAAAAGTTAGGTTAGGTTAGGTTAGGTAGGTTAGGTAGATGAAAAACAATTAATTCACGAAAACTTGGCTTAATAGGCAAATCGGGCTTTGCATAGTAGGCTGAGAAGTGCGTTCTGGCTACTAGGTACGACATTATATATATATATATATATATATATATATATATATATATATATATAT
This sequence comes from Procambarus clarkii, assembly GCF_040958095.1. Taxonomy (NCBI): domain Eukaryota; kingdom Metazoa; phylum Arthropoda; class Malacostraca; order Decapoda; family Cambaridae; genus Procambarus; species Procambarus clarkii. The sequence goes on from NC_091211.1 coordinate 8,590,728, forward strand.
ATATATATGTCGTACCTAGTAGCCAGAACGCACTTCTCTGCCTACTATGCAAGGCCCGATTTGCCTAATAAGCCAAGTTTTCATGAATTAATTGTTTTTCGACTACCTAACCTACCTAACCTAACCTAACCTAACTTTTTCGGCTACCTAACCTAACCTAATCTATAGAGATAGGTTAGGTTAGGTTAGGTAGGGTTGGTTAGGTTCGGTCATATATCTACGTTAATTTTAACTCCAATAAAAAAAAATTGACCTCATACATAATGAAATGGGTAGCTTTATCATTTCGTAAGAAAAAAATTAGAGAAAATATATTAATTCAGGAAAACTTGGCTTATAAGGCAAATCGGGCCTTAAATAGTAGGCCCAGAAGTGCGTTCTGGCTAATAGGTACGACATATATATATATATATATATATGTCGTACCTAATAGCCAGAACGCACTTCTCAGCCTACTATTCAAGGCCCGATTTGCCTAATAAGCCAAGTTTTCATGAATTAATGTTTTTTCGTCTACCTAACCTACCTAACCTAACCTAACCTAGCTTTTTTTGGCTACCTAACCTAACCTTACCTATAAATATAGGTTAGGTTAGGTTAGGTAGGGCTGGTTAGGTTCGGTCATATATCTACGTTAATTTTAACTCCAATAAAAAAAATTGACCTCATACATAGAGAAAAGGGTTGCTTTATCATTTCATAAGAAAAAAATTATAGTAAATATATTAATTCAGGAAAACTTGGCTTATTAGGCAAATCGGGCCTTGAATAGTAGGCTGAGAAGTGAGTTCTGGCTACTAGGTACGACATATATATATATATATATATATATATATATATATATATATTGCTTTGATTGCTTTGAAATTTTCACACAATGTTCCATTCGCTTCCGAGCCGGTTTTTATATACATTCTATATCGATGTCACGTCAATGACGGTAAAAAAAACATGCTTTAAAAAAAAAAAATTCAGGTTTTTTCATGTGAAGGAAATCTTCGAAACCTCTTTATCAATTGCTTTGAAATTTTGACACAACGTTGCATGCAAATTGGTGCGTCTTATTATATATCTACTATATGCATGCCTCTCCTGTGACAGGAAAAAACATGCGTTTTGGAAAACCAGTGCCATCTGTTGGATGTAAGGGCAACACATGCTGTAATCTCCAAAAGGTCTTCACCAATTGCTTTTAAAGTTTGACACAACGTTGCATTCGAATAGGCGCGTGTTTTTACATACCTACTATATAGCTGCCCCCTCTGTGACTAGTAAAAACATGCGTTTTTGAAAAACAGCTCCATCTGTTGCACATAATGGCAGCATGTATGCTATACTAAATTTGTCACGAATTCCATTTCAATGTTTCCGATTGCATTGATAAATTTTATTTTCATAGATTTCGATTTATTTTATTTTTTAGTGAATTATTTTGTGTGACATTATGTTGGAATTGAGTTGTGTTTTTACCATACTGTTCATTTCGTAAGTATACGTATAGATGCCACACCTGTGACAGGTAAAACTATGCTTTTCTTGAAAAACAGCGCCATCTGTTGCATGTAAGAGCAACACTCATGCTATAATAGATATGTTACAATTCTATTTCCATGTTCCTGATTACATTGATAATTTGAATTTTCTTAGACTTTGATTTATTTTCATATTGATTTAATTATTTTGTGTGAATTGTGTTGGAATTGAGCTATGTTGTTTACCAGACTATTAATTTCATGAGAATAGTTTATTTTTATATTTTTTCATATTTTCATTTCATTTTTAACCGTTTAGTAATGGAGGGGGTAATATTGGGGGAAGGACGAGGGGATGTGGGAGTTTGGGATGGTTGGGACGAGGGGATGGGGGAATGGAGAATGGTGGGGAGGACAAAGGGTGTGGGGCATAGTGGGGAGGACGAAGGGACAGGGGAGTGGGGCATGGTGGGAAGGAAAAGGGGATGGTGGAGTGGGGAATGATGGGGAGGACGAGGGGACGGTGGAGTGGGGAATGGTTGGGAGCCTGAGGAGACGGGTGAAGGGGGGAATGGTGGGGAGGACTGGGGGACAGAGAAGGTTGCTGTGGCTCAGCAAAACACATGTGTTGCTGAGTCACAGCAAAGCGTGGCCGGGTACTGCATTCGAATAGGCGAGTGTTTTTATATATCTACTATATACAAGCCTCACCTGTGACCGGAAAAAGCATGCTTTTTTGAAAAACCACGCCATCTGTAGGACGTAAGAGCAACAGACGGTCTAATCTCCGAAAGTTCTTCACCGATTGCTTTGAAATTTTGACACAACGTTCCATTCGAACATGTACGGTTTTTTTATTTGCATACTATTTAGATGTGACACCTGTGCCAGGTCAAAACATGCGTTTTTTTAAAAACTGCGCCATCTGTTGCATGTAAGAGCAACACATGATATACAAAATATGTTACGATTCAATTTCAATGTTCCCGAGTTCACTGATAAATTTAATTTTCATAGAATTTGATTTATTTTCATTTTGATATAATTGTTTTGTGTGACATTGCGTTGGAATTGAGCTGTGTTGTTTACCATACCGTTCATTTTGTGGGTATAGCTTATTTTTTTTTCATTGTTTTTCATTTCTTTTCCTAACTGCTCTTATTTTTCAGTGCAATTGATGTGAATTTGAGCTATGTCGATTGTTCTGCATTTGAATTGAAATATTTTGTTAGGGTTTTTTGTTTTTGCTTTGAAAACAAGAAAATGGACAACACATTTATTTCACAGCTGCAAATGTGCAAGAAACAGCCATGAATCCACCTGCTACAACGTTAACTGCTTTCTTCACGTTATGTCTAAATGATGCGTTTGCGAAAACATTTCTGTATTCAGCTGTAAGTGCCTACGTATTACACATAGAATGCGAGTAGAAAATCATTTGAACTGTGCAAACAAGGAGAGCGAGTCGATGGACAACCTGGAATATTCATATAAACTATGATAGGCAGACTGCATATGGTGCACCCCAATCAAGATGAATGCTTCTTTCTTCGCATGTTGTTGGTCAATGTGCCCGGTCCAATGTCTTTCCAGCCATTGAGATTTGTCAACGGCATAACTTAGGTCACTTGCCATAGTGCATGTCAAGCTCTTAATTTATTGGAGAACGACCGACACTGGGATGTATGAATAAAAGACGCGTCCAACACGTTACATCCAAATGAAATCTGAGCATTGTTTACATCCATATTGACCACCTGCTCTCATTCGTCTCCATCAGAGTTATGGGAGAAATATAAATCGCACATGGCTGAAGATATTATCCGTCGAATACGCAAGAAAAATTCAAATATGAACATAGATTTCACATCAGAAATCTACAACGAACCGTTGATAATGACTGAAGTTTTGTGCTATGTAATCGCAAACAATGTTCTAAATCAATTGGAAATGCCATCACTGAATCGATCTGCTGCTGCTTTGTTCGATGTAGAACTGCGTCGTGAACAAAATTACAACACGGGTGATCTGTTGTCGTATGTGCAGTCAAACATTCCTAAGCTACCGCTTTAGCGAAAAGGCATTTACAATCAAATAATTCCAACTGTCAATAACGGGTTTAGAGAAATCTTTTTAGATGCGCCAGGAGGAACTGTAAAACCTTCCTAATTAGATTGATTCTGGCAGCATTTCTATCCCAAAATGGCATAACCTTAGCTCTTGCATCATCCGGAATAGTTGCGACATTGCTACCAGGTGGAAGAACTGCTACTTCAGCTATGAAATTGCCATTGAACATGCATTCCATTGAAACTCCCACGTGCAATATTTTCCAAACCATCCGGCATGGGAAAAGCATTGCACGAATGTAAACTTATTGTCTGGGATGAATGCACAATGGCCCACAAAAAATCGCTCGAGGTTCTTGATCGATCATTGACAAGATTTGCGTGGAAACATCACACCATTTGGGAATGCAATAATAATGCTTGCAGGAGATTTCAGGCAAACATTACCTGTAATTACTCGATCGACACCAGCGGACGAAATAAATGCTCGCCTGAAATACTCTACTTTGTGGCGCCACATAAAGACGTTAAAAATAATTAGAAATATGCGTGTCCAGCAGCAAAATGATCCATCACCTGGAATATTCTCACATCACTTTCTGGAAATTGAGAACGGAAACGGGCCGGTTGATCCGACCTCAAGACGAATTTCATTGCCTTATAACTTCTACAATTTAGTGACGTCAAAAGAATAATTTTTTTGAAAATGTATTTCCCAATATTCAAACCAATTATAAGAATCACGATTGGCTGAGTGAATGAGCTCTTCTTGCAGCCAAGAACAAAGACGTCTGCGAACTTAACAATTTTGTTCAGTCTAACATTCAAAGCAAGGCAGTCACATACAAGTCCGTCGACACTATTGAGAAAGCAGATGAAGCAGTTAATTATCCAACAGATTTTTTTAATTCACTCGATCTGCCAGAAATACCATCACACGTACGACAATTGAAAATCGGCGTGTCAATTACGATGTTGCGAAATATCATCCAGCCAAAACTTTGCAACGCCAAGCGCCTTACAGGAAAAAAATTAATCAGCAACATCATAGAAGCAACGATCTTGAAACGAGCTTTCCAAAGTGAAGATGTCTTCATACATCGCATTCCTGAGATTCCAACATATATGCCATTTCAATTTAAGAGATTGTAATTTCCAATTAGAATGGTGTTTGGAATTACCATCAACAAAGCTTAGGGCCAATCTTTAGAATTATGCAGTTTATATCTAGACAAGGATTGCTTCTAGCATGGACAATTATATGTTGCGTGTTCTAGAGTCGGCAAACCAGACAATCTCTATATCTCCAGATAAAATGGAACAAAAAAAAATATTGTATACCCGCAAGTGAAATTAAACATATTAGAAACGTGCACTTTCTATTTTCTTTCTTTTCCATTTAATGAGACTGAGCCACAGCAAGGCGTGGTGGGTATAGCTAGTATATATATATATATATATATATATATATATATATATATATATATATATATATATATATATATATATATATATATAGATATATATAGATATATATATATATATATATATATATATATATATATAGATATATATATATATATATATATATATATATATATATAGATATATATATATATATATATATATATATATATATATATATATATATATATATATATACATATATATATACATATATATATATACATATATATATACATATATATATACATATACATATATATATACATATATATATATATATATATATATATATATATATATATATATATATATATATATATATATGTATATATATATATATATATATATATATATATATATATATATATATATATATATATATATATATATATATATATATATATATATATATATATATATATATATATATTTAAGATGAATAGGAAAACCAAGGATATACTGAACATCTTGTATCAGAATCTTTACTTTAAAAAACATAACGTTTCGAATACTTCTCGTATTCATCATCAGATCTAAAAGAAAAAACAGAAATCACAATCAAATAGCTGGTAAACAAAGAACTCATACTGAATATAATTGCCTATCAAAGAAAGGAAAATGCTTAAAAAACAAAACACTTAAGCGCACTTAAAGTGATCAATACAATAAAACTTATTAACTGTCACATATATTAAAAACTAATTTTTTTTCAAGGCGTTAGGTAACGGGGCTCTCTTTCAGCTGGGCATCCAGCTGTAGTGAGGCTCCTCTTGATGATGTCGTTAACTTCACTGTGCCTCGAGTGCCATCCCCCTGTGCTTTGGCAGAGTAGGCCATGGTGACCGTACCTGTCAGCCACCACCTCGCCGCAAATACACCTATATCTGGTGTGGATTGGGGCAGCAAGGCGGAGGGCCACAGCAATTCGGAGGGCGTGTGGTGTGAGACGCGTGCCAGTTGCCGACATTGGGGTTGCTAACAGGAAATCCCCTGCATGTGGTGCTGCTACTGCTGTGAGGCGAGCAATGTCGTGTTGTGTTGTTGCAGCACCCAGGCACTCTGCAGCAACTTGGTCTACAATGGGACCATCCCAGCTGGATTGCTTGTGGGATTTTGGGGATGGTGGTTGAGGTGATTGGCCTGCACGAGAGGCCCACTCTGTGGCACAGCGTGTAAAATTGGGATCATGTACACCTGCCAGCTGATGTAAGTGGGCAGGTAGAATTTCCTTCACAAGGTCGTCGGATGCTGATAAGGAGGACAGGAAGGCTGGAACAGCGATTTGCGTTGCTGTTCGAACTCCGAGGCCCCCAAGTCTTACGGGAAGAGAGGCTTGTTTCCACTGTAGGTCATCGAGAGAGAGGTTAAGGGCTTTTTCTAGCATTGATTTCAGTAACCGGTCATACTCACTTAGTTTTTGGCTACTGTAAGATGGTGAACACCTCAGAAAGTAGGTTAACCTGGGGAGGGACAGACATCTGGTGATGAGGTGGAGTGCATCATGAGCATCAATATCCTCAATCCTCCCATCCATCCTCTTAAGGTCGGCGATTTTCTTATCAAGGACCTCATCGATGGCTTTCAACCCCAGGGGAGCCCCTAGGAGTGTGCTGTCTTCAGGTTTAGTTTTATGGATATTTGGCAGAAGACCCTCTATTCTCTCTACGATGCCCTGGTTGGAACATATTATTTCACATTTAGAAGGGTTCAGGGTGAGGCCTAAAACTGCACCTTGCTCCTGGATTTTTCTGATGTCCTCCAGGAGGGAGTCTTGGGAACCAGCTAGGGTACCATCATCCAAGAACCAGATGTTAAGCTCGCTGGACAGGACCTCTGTGACTTGTTTGATGACTAAGCAGAAAAGGAGAGGAGCGAGGGGGTCACCCTGTTGGACGCCTTCTCGCGAGTCAATTTCATGTTCGCCAAAAAGTAGCTTAAGATCCATACTGTAGCATGAATGTACAAAAGGGAAGAGGGAAGGGAAATGACTATGAACCGCACGGAGTACAGCATCCCTCCGCACCAAATTGAAGGCATTTTTGAAATCTAGCTTGATAAGGGCCTTTTCGTCTGTGATGTTGGCGATGAAGGCTCGAGCTGCATGGGCTGCCGCCTCACACCCTTGTTGAATGCCAAACCCGAGCTGTTTTGGCTTCAGCATGTTGGCCGCTGCATCACTAACTGTTCTTGCAGCTGCCTTTGCGACGAGACGCCGGAGAGAATTGCCCACAGCTATTGGCCTGATCCCTCCATCCTTTTTCTTTAGAGCACAGAGAGATGCTCCAAAAAAGATAGGTCTTATGGACGCTGGTATGTTGCCAGCTAGACATGTGTTGGTGAATCTGGTTAGTTCCACCAAGAGGTTCTTTGCAATGTCACCCAGTGCAGGGTTGAGCATTTGCTTGAGGTGGTTGGGTTTTAGTCCTGTGAACCCACCTGCTGATCCTGTAGGGAAGGACATGGCTGCTTTATGGACCACAGATTCAGCCACCCAGAGAGGTTCTGCTCCGGTAGCCCCCACTTGTACAATGTCGTCCTCACGCGGAGCCCTGGGTGGGTGTTTCTCCCTTAGGGCTTGAGCTGTTGCGGCATCTCTGTCGGCAATTGAGTCCTCACTGGTGATGACTCTTATTGCGCCAATAGTGTTTCCTTCTTCTATTTTCTTGGTGACTGATGTTCTGATTTTTGATGTCTCGGATATGCCACTGTTGCTCTTCCTGCCGTGGGTGTTTCTCGCGCGAGTGGGAAGGCGCACCTGGTTGTCCTCCCTGGGAAAATCATTTATAGCTTTGATGACTGAGGCAGCTGAGGTTTTGTCTCTCCTTGCAGGGGTGGCTAGACATATGTTGCCAAACATTAGGAGGTTGTGCCATGCTTGGGTCGTTCCAGGAGAGTCGTTGACCTTTCTCAGGAGGGCAGATAATTTGGCTGCTGCATGGGGGCGGGCTGCTTTAGGGATGTGTTGCAAGGTTCTGGCCGATGTTGCTTTGATAGCTTCTAATAAATTTTCTGTGGGAATGAAGGTCTGGGAGGTGTTTTGCCTTACGGGCGGTGTGGGCTGTTGATTGGTGTTCTCCCTGGGAGGGCGCCCAGAACCCAAACACCTGGCTCCGTCGTGGTAATGAATGCGCACATTATCGTCACTCAACCGGATATAGCATACCCGGTCACACGTCTGACATCTACCTTGTCTACCCCTGTTTGATGGCTCATCTTGGCTTGGAGAAGCCTGGCTATCTGTTGGGAGCTGCGACATGGGCGGGCGCTGGGCGGGCGCTGGGCGGGCGCTGGGCGGGAATGTGGACGGCGGGTGGAGACTGGAGGGTGGGCGGCGGTTGGAGGCTGGGGGGGGGGGGGTGATCAGCTGGCCGTGGCACTTACTACTCAGGTGGGTGGTAATACATATACCACCTCTATACAAAGTGTGGGTATACACCCACTACACAATATGTGGGTATACATTGGGTGGGTGGGTAGCGTAGACACACATGGGAGCCTCCCGGCTTCTATGGGCGGGTGGCAAGGTGGCCTCGTGGGTGGGGAGGCGACGTGGTGGGGTGGGTAGGAGGGGGAAGAGCAGGTACTTCCCGGCCTGGGCGCTGGGTGGGGGCGGGGGTCAGGGCGACACTAACACTGGTATAATTTCCCCGTATATCACTGCACAATAATGAATGAATCACACACTTGTAATCTGACTCACTGCACGTGTGATGTACTCACAATATGATAGATATGTTGCGCCAATTATCGCTGACAACGTAACTTGTTCAGCAAAACTTTCAAAAAAGAAAAACACAAAACACTGTTTGGCACACGCGTAACCCACACCTCTCTCTCCTGACCACACAACACCCCTCACTCACCCCCCACCTCCCCTCACTATGGGAAGCCTGCAGGGTCCATCCTGGCCCCTCACTCCAGCCTCCATGACTCCACACTGCCAACCCACCTGTTTTGATAAGTTTTCACATAGATGGTACACCGTAGGCACTTCCGGCCACTCCCACGTCTGCTTGGTGTATTCACGGTGAATATGGTTGAGTCTTGGTACGGTGAGGCCAAGATGTCTCAGGGTAATGGCTGAGAAGGCAGCAGCTCCTCCGCCACACGTCCGTCCCCTAGGCCTCTCCCTCGTATACATATATATATATATGTCGTACCTAGTAGCCAGAACTCACTTCTCAGCGTACTATGCAAGGCCCGATTTGCCTAATAAGCCAAGTTTTCCTGAATTAATATATTTTCTCTAATATTTTTCTTATGAACTGATAAAGCTACCCATTTCATTATGTATGAGGTAAATTTTTTTTAATTGGAGTTAAAATTAACGTAGATATATGACCGAACCTAACCAACCCTACCTAACCTAACCTAACCTATCTTTATAGGTTAGGTTAGGTTAGGTAGCCGAAAAAGTTAGGTTAGGTTAGGTTAGGTAGGTTAGGTAGTCGAAAAAATATTAATTCATGAAAACTTGGCTTATTAGGCAAATCGGGCCTTGCATAGTAGGCTGAGAAGTGCGTTCTGGCTACTAGGTACGACATATATATATATATATGTCGTTCCTAGTAGCCAGAACGCACTTCTCAGCCTACTACGCAAGGCCCGATTTGCCTAATAAGCCAAGTTTTCATGAATTAATTGTTTTTCGACTACCTAACCCAACTTTTTCGGCCACCTAACCTAACCTAACCTAACCTATAGAGATAGGTTAGGTTAGGTTAGGTAGGGTTGGTTAGGTTCGTTTGACGATTGTGACGATAATCTTCTTCAAGAGATTGAGCCTGCTCTTCCCTCCAAAAGACGGCGATATAAACATCTATATAAAACTACTATGGAAGAAAAATCCAACAACGACAACACCAGCAAGGTTTGCCAGAGCGCAAAACGTATGCAGCCAGGAACACCTGCTCCCTCTCAAACCGCCAAACTACCGGTCTTGTCGCCGGCTCATCGCTGATTGGCTACGTGTCTAGCTGCAACTGCACTCCACCCACAATACTACTTGATGTCTGGAGCCGCCACGACCTCAGTCTTCAGAATATCCCGTGCTTTCGACAGGTTAACACGTCTCGTTGGTAGACTAAAGCCCCAGGCTTACGTGTACTAAGAGAAGTGATAGCTTGAAACCAATATTCCGGCACCTATTTCCATTGTTTGCCATACTCTTGTTATTTGTTCATTTGTCTTAACGTAACTTTTCATTTTACCATTTAATTATTCTTATTATTTTGATTGCTTTTATTATACGAATTTGTGTGTCCATTTTATTTATGTTTTGCTTTCTTTAACGTAATTAAAATTTCATTGTTAAAATTTACTTGTGTTTTGTGTGTCTTCTACTTACCTTACCACAGACGAAGTTCCAGATTTTCTATTTTTTTTTTTTCTATATGTGACGAGGCCATACCCCTAGCTTTTGAACAGCCGAACAAAAACGCGTTACCGTCACAATATATATATATATATGTCGTACCTTGTAGCCAGAACGCACTTCTCAGCCTACTACGCAAGGCCCGATTTGCCTAATAAGCCAAGTTTTCATGAATTAATTGTTTTTCGACTACCTAACCTACCTAACCTAACCTAACCTATAGAGATAGGTTAGGTTAGGTTAGGTAGGGTTGGTTAGGTTCGGTCATATATCTACGTTAATTTTATCTCAAATAAAAACAAATTGACCTCATACACAATGAAATGAGTAGCTTTATCATTTCACAAGAAAAAAATTTGAGAAAATATATTAATTCAGGAAAACTTGGCTTATTAGGCAAATCGGGCCTTGTATAGTAGGCCGAGAAGTGTGTTCTGGCTACTAGGTACGACATATATATATATATATATATATATATATATATATATATATATATATATATATATATATATATATATTTATTGTGGCGGGAATGTGTAGGAGTGTAAATGTTCGGCAGTCCTCCTTATGGCTGGTGTCAATGCCTGTCACATTTACAAAAAAAAAAAAAGACTGCTTGGCTGTTGTCTGTGGTAGAGTAAGGGAAGACTCGCAAAACACATAGTATGAACAATGAAACTTTAATTAACTGGAAAGCAATTTTAAAAACAAAGACAATCCCTTGGCTATGTACAATGCAAACAAACAAGTCACATAAACTAAGAACAGCGATAAATTACTCTAGGAATAATATAAAGACAAAATGACATAAACAGGTGCTGAGAATATAGCGCTAGCTGGGAACCTCCACCAATAAATAGGACGTGTATCAGTTGGTTGTTCAGAGCTTGAGAGCACAAGGATATTCTGACTTGAATGGCTGGTTCAAGCCCAGACATCGACTTAGGTAGAGGGTGCTGAGGTGCAGAGGTGCAGGTGTGCAGACGGCGGGTCACCAACCAAAAGCAGGCAGGCTGGAATGGTAGTTTGCTGGTTGACGACGGGCGAGCTGGCATGGAGGGAGTGTGGAGAGGGGGTTTAGGGTACATTTTGCCTCCTGGTCAAAATGTTTTGTGCTACTGGTAGACGTATCCTGAAGGTAGCATCTTATTCTTGCATATGTGTAAGTAACTTTATGTAGGTAAGAGCAGGCTCAATCTCTCTTGAAAGAGATTATCGTCACAACTCTCCCCCGAAGCCTGCGCTTATGAGTGAAGTTACGTCTTCAGGTGGTAGAGTAGTAGGTGGAGGTGCCTCTACCTCATAGACTCTGGAGAGGGCGTCTGCTATGATGTTGTCAGAACCCTTGATGTAGAAAATCTCCAGGTTGAAATTCTGCAGATATAAAGCCCATCGTAGAAGTCGTTGATTGTTGAATTGGGCTTGCTGCAAGAAGCGTAGGGGATTGTGGTCCGAGTAGATGGTGGTAGACCGAGCACCTTGTAGATACGATGCAAAGTGCTGTAAATTCAGGACGATGGAGAGTAACTCCTTTTCGATAGTGCTGTAATTCGTCTGGCGTGGTTTTAACTTGAAGCTGTAGTAGCTGACAGGTAGAACCTCCTCGCCTCATTGTTTAATCATGACGCCTCCGATGCTGGTACCACTGGCGTCGACAAGGAGGATGAACGCCTTCGTGATATCTGGCGAGGCGATAATGGGATTAGAACAGAGCAGCAATTTAAAATGTTCAAAAGCAATGGTTTGCTAAATGGTCCAATGATACCGTTGCTTGGGGCTGGTTAAAGTGATCAATGGTGTCGCTACCGTACTAAAGTTCTTCACAAACCTACGGTAGTAGGAGGCAAGACTAAGGAAACGCAGGAGCTGCTTCCTGGTGGTAGGCTGTGGGTAATGCTGGATGGCTTGAGTGTGTATTTTAACGGAGCTAGGCTGCCACTCCCTATCACATGACCAAGATAACGCACTTTACCGTGAGCAAAGGTGGACTTGCCCAAGTTGATGGTGAGGCCGGCTGTCAGGAGCTTGGCGAACAATCGTTGCAGCTGGAGCAGATGTTCGTCCCAGGTGTTAGTTGCTACAACGATATCATCCAAGTAGGCGTAGGTGTTATCTAAGCCATGGATGTCGCGGTTGACAGCTCGCTGGAAGGTGTCCGGGGCATTACATAGTCCAAATGGAAGGCGTTCATATCTGTAAAGGCCAAAAGGAGTGGTGAAGGCAGATATTTCCTTAGCTCGCTCTGTCAAACATACTTGGTATTAACCTTTGAGTAAGTCTAGCTTGGACAAATACCGAGCATTACCAATGGCGTCAAGGACGTCATCTATTCTAGGTAATGGGTAAGCATCCTTGACAGTCACAAGATTCAATTTCATGTAGTCGGTACACAGCCTCATTTTACCGTGCGGTTTCGGCACCAAGATGCAGGGTGAGGCCCAAGGGGACTCACAAGGGGTGGCCAGCCCATGATCCAGGAGGTACTGTACTTCAGCACGCATAACTTCCTTTTTGTTCAGGCTGATTCGGTAGAAAGGTTGACTAACCGGCCGGGTATCAGGGAGTAGCTGGATGTCGTGCTGAACCACATTACACTCCTGTGGATCTTCGCTGAACAACTTCTGATGTTCCTTGAAGATTCTGATGAGAGGAGCACTATTACTGTCCTGTAAATAGGTATGAAGATCAGTTAGGATTTCCGAGTTGGAAGGCACTGACTCAGTGTTAGTGCTTTCGGGAGGAGAAGAAGGGAAGGTCTCACTGTGGAGGTATGGACCTTTAAATGTGGATAATGATACCAATACAGTGGGGGGAGTACCTTGATACTGCTTCAGGAGGTTGACGTGGCACAACTGGGTCTTCCGCCGCCTATCTGGAGTCTCAAGAACGTAGTTGTGGTTGTTTCTGCACTCCTTGATGCGGTAGGGTCCTGAAATCTTGTTTTGCAATGGAGAACCTGGGACAGGAAAGTATGCCAACACGAAGTTTAAATTTCCTTAATTTGCTGCTTTGGTCAAAATGATTCTTTATCCTCTCCTGAGCTTTCAATAGATTGTCATTAGCAAATTTACGTACTCTCTCTAGAATGTGTTTTAAGTTTTGAAGAAACTGGGGCACATTCTGAGGGTCACTGAAGGTGGCATTACGTAGAGAGTCTTTAAAAACTTTGAGAGGAGTACGGCACTTATGTCCGTTGAGCATCTCATAAGGAGATACTCCTAGAGACTCATTGGGGAGACTTCTGAAAATGCACATAATGAGATCAAGTTGTTTATCCCAGTCCTTCAGGGTGTTATTGCAAAATTTCTTTAGGAGTGCTTTAATAGTCTGATGACTACGTTCAAGAGAACCCTGTGAAGCAGGATGATAGGGGCTGGACAATACCTGTGTGATGTTAAACTCTTCCAGTGTCTTCTTGAAGAGATCACTGGTAAAGTTGGTGCCACAGTTACTTTGAATCTCTCTTGGAAATCCATACTGGGTGAAGATCTTCAATAGTTGTTTCACCACAGTAACAGCCGTAATGTTCTTTACTGGAACTGCTATGGGGAATCTGGTGGTAGGACAAAGGATAGTTAGTATATAGGCGTTGCCAGAACTGGTCCGGGGTAAAGGACCAACACAGTCTATGATGAGTCTGTGGAAAGGTTCCGCAGGCACTGGGATAGGATTCAACGGTGCCTTAGGAATAGAGATGTTAGGTTTACCTGCCATCTGACATGTATGACACTGTTGCACATAACTTTTGACGTCTTTAACCATACCTGGCCAGTAGTAGTCTTGTCTGATTTCGTGATAGGTTTTGTTAAAACCATAGTGAGAAAGTGCTCCGTGGGCCAGGTGTAGAATATCGGGCCGTAGTCTGGTGGGAATCACTAGTTGTTCGACATTTGCCCAATCGTCATCCTCCTTCAGCTTACTGGGTCTGTACCTGCGGTAGAGCAACTGATTCTCTAGGAAGAACTCAGGGATACTGTCAGGTTGAGTCTCAGCCTGGAAGAATAATGGTGTTAATGATGGATCCTCCCTCTGTAACTTACGGAACTCCAAACTCCAAACTAGTAAGATTCGGTGGTAGATTCTGAGGGTCTTGAGGGACAGCGGTAGCAGTAGAGTCTGCTGTTTGCGGGCGTGCAGCTTGTGCACGGGTGGTCACCAAAACCGGAGGAGAAACTTCATCACTTTCTTGGACCACTGCTGAAACATACTTAAAGATAGGATTGTGCACTACAGAGTTACACACCTGGGGTTTGTCCATGATGATCAGGTTGGACGGTTGCAGATCTTCTGCCAAGTCGTTGCCCAGGAGAAGTTGCACTCCAGACATGGGAAAAGGCTTTTCCCTGATGGCTACTTGGACTTCACTGGTCACAAAAGGACAATCCAGGTGGACTCTGGCGAGTGGATACGGAATGGAAGCAGTGAGGTCAGTGATAAGGACGGTTTCCCCGGTATAGGTGCACAGCTGATTTCAATAATATTGACTGAAGAGCCGCTGTGTCCCTCAAGATCTTCAATTTGAAACGTCCCTCCGAATCTGTACCGTTGGTAGAGACAGTTCCAGGATACAGGTGTTTGCTGAAGAGAGAAAGATCATTAACAGGAACACCAACATTCATCACAGGCTTACCGGACTTAGGAGTCGGTTTGGGTTTAGTAGTTTCACTGCCTTTGTATTGAGCCTTCCCACATTTATCTATGGTATGTCCATAGAGTTTGCTATAATTACAATACAATTTGAGCTCACTTGATCGCCACTCACTTTATCATAACTATACCAAGACTTCTTACTGGGAGGTGGTTCTGGTGTAAGCCGGTGGATGAGGCTGTAGGTGTCAGCTGACTTCGCACATCTGATGTAGTCGGTTTCTTCTTTATCTGCTAAATATAAACGGACGGAAGGGGGAACACGTCTCAAGAATTCCTCAACTAGCATGAGGTTGACGAGTTCTGAAAATGTAGAGACATGTGCTGCTTCCAGCCATTTCATGAAATATCTTTTCTTTGTACTGGCAAATTCTAGAAAGGTGGTGGTACTTGCCATTAGATCACAGGATTTTCGTCTGTAGCTTTCGGTGGAGAGAAGGTAGGCGTCCAAAACTGCTTGCTTCAGGGTCTGGTAGTCATTCTCAGACGCTAAGGTACTGAGAGTAACTGCAGCTCTTCCTGTGAGATGCGCTCTGAGAAGGGTAGCCCATTGATTTGCAGGCCAGCTAAGTTTTTTAGCTAGGGTCTCAAAAGTGGTGAAAAATACATCGATCTCTGTCTCAACGAATGGTGGCATTAACTTACTTGCATGGGAGACATTGAAACATACGGGAAGACTAGCTGTAGCTTGTTGACGCTAAGTGTGGTGTGTAGTTTCCAAAGCGATTTCTTGTCGACGATATTCGAGCGCACTATCAGCTAGCTGTTTACTGTGCTCACGTTGTATCTCCAGGTCACGTTTTCTTGCTTCAAGCTGCTCTAGCTCACGCTCACGGAGTTGGGTGGACTCACGTTCCTTAAGGGCCATTTCGTGTTCTTGTTGTTCTTTCTTTATGGCCGCTTCTTCTTTCCTTAGGGCCGCCTCTTCTTTCTTTAGGGCCGCCTCTCGTTCTTGTTCTTCTTTCCTTAGGGCCGCCTCTCTTTCCCTCATTTGTAGAGCTTCTTTTTGTTGTTATCACTTGATCTTGGCAAGTTCGAGCTTCAATATATTAGCTGTCAGAGCATTTTTATCTGCAATAGAATAATTTTCGTGAGTTTCAGAGTCAATCTTCCCTTCATCTAAGAGGTGATCCAATATTTAATTGTACAAGTCATTTTTGTTGCCTCCAGGGGGAGCATCTAGTTGATACTCGTGTGCAAGAGTTTGTAATTCGGTCCTCTTGGCACGACTTAAGTTCCCTATTTCACCTGCTGGATCGTTACGAAAAGCTACTCAATCTAAGAGAATAAAGGCAAGAAAATCCTACTAAATAAATGAAACCGATAATTTCTAAAACAAATGAAACATTTAAATGTTTCAAAAGTGAATAAGGTAGTCGAAGAATGTAGGCATACCTTGCCGAGTCTCTATAGGACAGAAGCAAGGGTTTTCCCACTAAATGAAATATGATACAGAATTAGCGAACTTTGTGCTCTGAAAAAAGAAAGCTAATTCCCTACCTAAGTAAATATCATCATCTCTGACCGACGTGTAGAGGTGCGAGTGTCAACTGGTAACCGAGAACTGCTGTTGAGGTCCCAACTCAGCAACTTAGTCCGTGCTAGAGGAACTATGGCCCTCTGTATCCTCCTTCGGTCGGATTGCAGAAGATAGGGTGCTTTGACCCGAAGACAAACCAAAGTACTAGGGAACCAAAATGATGATCTGTCTGAGATTGAGAATTATCCTGAATTGGTTGATCAGTCCAGCAACCAGGAGGCCTGGTCGACGACCAGGCCGCGGGGACGCTAAGCCCCGGAAGCACCTCAAGGTAACCTCAAGGTAAGGTATCCTAGGGACAAAAGGTGAAAAACACGAGTAATAGCACGGAGGGAGGGATGACCAATTAAGAGAACGACTGTGGCCTACGGGCACCACGTAATCCAAAGTTATCCAACACTCACAATATGCTACTCTCGGAATGCACAATACACACTGCACATATAAATATTAAAAGTAATGAAAATATTGAAAAGCAACTGTATCAAAGCCAAGTACACTTACAATAAATTGATGTTCTAGTACTAGTACCTGAGTGAGGCTCCCGGACAGGCCCCCATTAAATGTGATGGGAATGTGTAGGAGTGTAGATGTTCGGTAGTCCTCCTTATGGCTGGTGTCAATGCCTGTCACATTTACAAAAAAAAGAGACTGCTTGGCTGTTGTCTGTGGTAGAGTAGGGGAAGACACACAAAACACAAGTCATAAAAATTAAGAACAGGGATAAATTACTCTAGGAATAATATAAAGACAAAATGACATAAACAGGTGCTGAGAATATAGCGCTAGCTGGGAACCTCCACCAATAAATAGGACGTGTATCAGTTGGTTGTTCACAGCTTGAGAGCACAAGGATATTCTGACTTCAATGGCTGGTTCAAGCCCAGACATCGACTTAGGTAGAGGGCGCTGAGATGCAGAGGTGCAGGTGTGCCGACGGCGGGTCACCAACCAGAAGCAGGCAGGCTGGAATGGTAGTTTGCTGGTCGATGATGGACAAGCCAGCATGGAGGGAGTGTGGAGTGGGGGTTTAGGGAACGTTTTACTTCCTGGTCAAAACGTTTTGTGCTACTGGTAGACGTATCCTAAAGGTAGCATCTTATTCTTGTATATGTGTAAGTAACTTTATGTAGGAAAGAGCAGGCTCAATCTCTCTTGAAAGAGATTATCGTCACAAATATATATATATATATATATATATATATATATATATATATATATATATATATATATATATATATATATATATATATATATATATATGTCGTACCTAGTAGCCAGAACTCACTTCTCAGCCTACAATGCAAGGCCCGATTTGCCTAATAAGCCAAGTTTTCATGAATTAATATATTTTCTATAATTTTTTTCTTATGAAATGATAAAGCTACCCATTTCATTATGTAAGAGGTCAATTTTGTTTTATTGGAGTTAAAATTAACGTAGATATATGACCGAACCTAACCAACCCTACCTAACCTAACCTAACCTATCTTAATAGGTTAGGTTAGGTTAGGTAGCCGAAAAAGTTAGGTTAGGTTAGGTTAGGTAGGTTAGGTAGTTGAAAAGCAATTAATTCATGAAAACTTTGATTATTAGGCAAATCGGGCCTTTCATAGTAGGCTGAGAAGTGAGTTCTGGCTACTAGGTACGACATATATATACATATATATATATATATATATATATATATATATATATATATATCTATATCTATATATATATATATATATATATATATATATATATATATATATATATATATATATATATATATATGTCGTACCAAGTAGCCAGAACGCACTTCTCAGCCTACTATGCAAGGCCCGGTTTGCCTAATAAGCCAAGTTTTCCTTTATTAATATATTTTCTCTAATTTTTTTCTTATGAAATGATAAAGCTACCCATTTTATTACGTATGAGGTCAATTTTTTTTATTGCAGTTAAAATTAACGTAGATATATGACCGAACCTAACCAACCCTACCTAACCTAACCTAACCTATCTTTATAGGTTAGGTTAGGTTAGGTAGCCGAAAAAGTTACGTTAGGTTAGGTTAGGTAGGTTAGGTAGTCGAAAAACAATTAGTTCATGAAAACTTGGCTTATTAGGCAAATCGGGCCTTGCATAGTAGGCTGAGAAGTGCGTTCTGGCTACTAGGTACGACATATATATATATATATATATATATATATATATATATATATATATATATATATATATATATATATATATATATATATATATATATATATATATATGTCGTACCTAGTAGCCAGAACGCACTTCTGAGCCTACTATGCAAAGCCCGATTTGCCTAATAAGCCAAGTTTTCATGAATTAATTGTTTTTCGGCTTCCTAACCTACCTAACCTAACCTAACCTAACTTTTTCGGCTACCTAACCTAACCTAACCTTTAAAGATAGGTTAGGTTAGGTTAAGTAGGGTTGGTTAGGTTCGGTCATATATCTATGTTAATTTTAACTCCAATAAAAAAAAATTGACCTCATACATAATGAAATGGGTAGCTTTATCATTTCATAAGAAAAAAATTATAGAAAATATATTAATTCAGGAAAACTTGGCTTATTAGGCAAATCGGGCCTTGCATAATAGGCTGAGAAGTGCGTTCTGGCTACTAGGTACGACATATATACATATATATATATACGACAGTGTCAGACCACGGAGGAAAATTTAAACAGGAATTTCCTTAAGTACCTTCGTATATTAATAGATCTTCAGCAGGAGTGAAACTCCTTCTTAATTAAACTTAAAGCTTAGTGAAGCTAGCGGTGCAGCTTAAACTTCACCACTATGGTGTTTGAGGCCTTGCTCTGGACTATATGCGTTCCTATTTCAGTAACGGACACTAATATGTAGTCATCAATAACATAACCTCCCTCCCTCTACCGTTGACAGTAGGGGTGCCACAAGCCAGCATCTCGGGACCTCTCCAATTTCTTATATAAATCAATGATTTGCCTAACATTTATAACAATCTTAAACCTATACTATTTTCCGACGATACTTCCTTTGTCTATTCTGACCCTAACTCCCACACACTATATAATATTGTCAACAGTGAATTAAATAATTTCCACTCGTGGATGTCAAACAACAAACTTATACTAATTATAGAACAGACCTTCTACATTTGAAATTGCTAGGTAATCATAACATCAGATTGACAATGTTAACATTACAAATAAAAATAAGGAGAAGCTCCTTGGCCTATACATAGACAAGAGACTGAACGTCTGCACCCACATACAACACATAGCCAAAAAAATCTCAAAAATGGTCGGTATATTTACTAAAATTATATATTATGTTCCCCACTCTTCTCTCCTCCCATTATACTACGCACTAATCTATCCCTAGCTCACATAAGGTATCTGTGCATGGGGTTCAACCACTGCAAATTACTTGAAGCCCATCATCACTCAGTCAAACTCTGCTATAAGAACTATAACAAACTCTGTCTTCAGAAAACACACAGCCCCTCTATTTAGAACCCTTAACATACTAAACTAACACGCACTCCATACATTCTCATGTGCTATATACATGTACAAAGCCTTGTTACTAAATGCTAATCTTGATCTGAAACTTATCCTTCATAGGTGTTATAGAACCCATGAGCACCACACCAGAAATAGATATCTCTTTGATATCCCCAGGGTCAGATTAAATCTGTGCAAACACTTCATGCAAGTAAAAGGGCCCACCAGTCTTTGAAACTCATTCCCAGAAGAATTAAAAAATTGTCCAACCCATGACGGGTTCAAATGTAAAATAAAAATGTACCAGATTTCATCCTCATTGTTTCTTACCTTGTGCTTCTAACTCGCACTGTGTCTTGTACTATCCACTTCCCCCAAATTATTACTTAAGACCTGTATATCCTTACCAGTTATATCCTTACCAGTGTAATGACCTAAGTCAACTTATGTTGTATTTATTTATTGATACATTACCTTGCTACAATGTTCCCCTTTCATCTTACCTGCCATGTTAGTTAAAAGACCTGCCAGAAACGATATTCGTGTTAATGGATTTGCATGAAGACAAAAATACCAATCTTATATAATCTCACCAACCCAGTGTTCCTTCTTGCATTGTATTATTATGATTAATATTATAATTATTATTATTTATTATTATTATTATTATTATTATTATTATTATTATTATTATTATTATTATTATTATTATCATTATTATTATCACACAGCCTCGCCATCTCCTCCCCACATGCAGGAACTATCAGTCTCAAAGCAGCACACACCCTCCCCGTCACCCCCACACGAAGGTACTACCAGCTTACCAGCAACACACAGCCTCCCCGTCCCCCCTACAAGCAGGCTCTACAAGTCTGCCAGAAGCACACGCAACATTCCCGTATCAATGACAACCAGTCTACCAGCAGCACTCAGCCTCCCCGTCCCTTCACAAGCACTACCTGTCAACCAGCACACTGCTTCCCCATTTCCTCAACAAGCATGCACTACCAGACTTCCAGCAGTACACAGCTTCCCAGTTACCTCCTCATGCAGGCACTACCAGTCTACCAGCAAAACAGAGCCTCTCTGTCTTCCTCACAAGCACTCAAAACCAGTCTACCAGCAGTACATGCCCTCCCCTAGGCATGTTATGGAGTGAAAAGTGGCGTTATCAACGCCATCTATGGACCTGCACTCCAACTCAAGGCTTTGAGCCAAAACAACGCCATCAGTTGGAGGGAGGTTTGGCGTCTGTTAATTTCATACCTACAGTTAGGAGGTGAGGTCGATGATCATGACCTCTGATGAGTGAAGTTATGATATCAACTCCATCTAGCTTGTGCATTCGATTTCATTTTCAGATCCCAGGTGAAAGATTGTTCTCCTATGTTCTCCATGTAAACGTTTTGTCTAGCAAATGACTTTTATGTCCACAAAGATGACGTGAAAAGTAGATTGTGTTGTGGAAATCAGTTCACCTCGGTCAGTCCTGAACTAATGAATTGTTCCTGTTAGAGGACAAGTGGCCGCCGTCGATAGTAGACAGTGTGTTGGCTGTTGTACTTGTGCAGTGATTGTGTTGACTGACGTACCTGGGATTTGGCCAAGAGGAGTTACAAGACGACAGTATTGGCCGTCTGATGAGAAGTGCTGCTAGCGCCACTAACACCTTAGCTGACTTCTGCTATGGTGTTAGTGGTGACCCCTGGACGTATTATTTGTGATCTCAGCGTGTTACTGACGACCTCTGCCAGTGTGTTTCTGGAGAGCAGATATGGGGTGTTTGGACATCATGAAGATACGATGTGTGAACTGGCCCATGTAGAGGAAGGTGAACTCCCTAGTAATTACCAATGAATGTGAACGTCGTATACTTGATGATAGTGATCTCACCGGGTTTTGAAGACCGCTACAGAAATATTGAGTGTCCTGGGTGAAAGCGACACTGTGTACATAAGTATAGTCATACTTCAATAGATAATATATTGGTGAAGGTGTAATTGTATATTGTTTACCCCCCCCCCATTTTATTCCAAGAACAAATAATTCCTACCGCCAATTCTTGATAACCTACCAGTGACTTGGAGTATCATTAAAGAAAGGGCTCTAAGGCACATTACGCAGAAAGAACTCTGTAACTGGCTGAAGCAGGCCGTAACAAGCAAGCACTACCAGTCTACCAGCAGCACATAACCTCCCTGTCTTCCCCACAAGCAAGCACTACCAGTCTACCAGCAACACACAACCTCCCTGTCTTCCCCACAAGCAGGCACTACCAGTCTACCAGCAACACACAGCCTCCTCTACAAGCAGGCAATACAAGTTTACCAGAGTCACACACTTCCACCCCCCACCCCGGCTTCTCACAAGCAGGCACTACCAGTCTACCAGTAACACCAGTCTACCAGTCTACCAGTCTACTCCCTGACAAGGACACACCACCAATCCCCAAAGAAAGCATTGGTTTATATTAACATTAACTTTCTATCATGGGATGGGAAAGGAAGGTCTCACTTTGACCATTACCCACTTGATGAACATTTGAGCAAACTGCATATATCGCAAAGTAGATGATGGTGATGATCGAATTATTTTAACTATCATTTAAATTATTTATTAGTTAACATCCGGAGATATAAGAGTGCCGGTGTTGGTGACAATCATTACCTGGCAATCGTGTCATAGCCACATTCATCATACCTCACACATTAGTTGCAGCTACAGTGAAAAAGTGAAGCTTCCCTGGAACACATCTTAACTAGAAGGAAGTCTCTGTTGTTGATCTCGATATATCTACGTATCTGCCCTAAGGAAAACTTGCTAATGTTCATAATCAGAATAATTATATTTAATTCATTAATAAAAAAAATGGGAGACAGATATATTGTTTGATGGCTGTTTTAGTGAGAACAATTTCAGAGAACATTACTTCATTTCTCAGTTACTTTGGTAAGACATATATTGATACCTAGCAATTACATGGCATACTTTGTGGCAAACAATTATCTTAAAAGATTGTATGTTTAACATTGTCAAATAATTTTGAAGCATTATGAAACGGAGAGAGAACAGAACTACAATATGATTTGTACTGAATAGTTGCTGCCATCACAAAGCTATTAAGCCTACTTGAATAAGCAGTTTGCCATGAAAATTGACGGTCTGAGGTGTCTAGTATGTCAGCCAGAAAGTCAAGAAGTATTTAATCAAACAATTCGTTTAATAAGGTTGTTAGGGCAAAGTTTTTCAACATTTATTATTTACTGTCTATCTTGAGATCTGTTGAAGAAGTTAATAGTGGTTTTAGCTGTGTTACATAAGAAGTACTAAGGTAAGTATTTTGTGCCATGCTGATGATCTAGTTCCATTGCGCTGACTAAAGGTGATGTGGGAAAATTTAAAAAAATATTGAAAGATTTAGAGCTGGATAAACCTCACGTTTCTATCCTGCCGCATGTGCGCAGCTGCTTTTGATTTATGTTCAGCCATAACTACTAGCCACAGTTATTACAGTAAAGATTTCGGAAAAATATCAGGGACATAGTTCAACCTCAAAGGCCCACTTTTCATTTTATGGTAGCTATCGGAGACTTGCAAGTTTGCACATAATCTTTTCACGAGGACATTTTTTAATTCCTGGTCGTAAGGTATTTAATTTAATAGTCAATGTTGAGCTTGCATAGATTTGAGAGAAAGGAAATTCTGAGCTTGGTAAACTGAATTATGAATGGAGAAAATGTTCAAGACTTACCATAATAGTCCTTCGTCACACTCCTTGCCACCTCCTATCATACCTGATATCCACAACCACACGTAAGGAAATAATTTAGTTAAGAGAGATATATTTTTATCGGAACTAAATCACACATCCTAAACACACAATAGGTTAACAAATTTGTCACTTTGCTCTCCAGGGGGCCGGATTCAGGAAGGTACTTACGAAGGTGTTTCCTCTTAGCTAAGAACGTTTTCCCTCTTAGCACCTTCGTGGCGGCTACGTCCGTATTCAAGCAGGTACACTAAGTGGAAAAACCTTCGTAAGTTCATTTCGGGATTTAAGTGTGGTTTCGACCACTCGTAGCTTTACATAAACTGGATATAAGTCATTTTTTCTCTACTACATAACACTGGGATCGATTTATGATATTGGAACATGACCAAAATATTATAGCTGGTGAATCTAGTGAAGAGGAGTCCTTCGTGTTAGTTATATATACATTCTCTGCTTGAAACTTGAAGTAAATATATGTTTGATGATAGTAGAATTAGTTTTATAATAGCAACATATTATACCCGTAGTTATTAAGTAAATAAATACTGGTGAACATGAAATATGAGAGAAGGTGATGAGCCCTGCCTGATGGGATCATTTATTATCACCAAATGCCCCTGTTCACCTAGTAGTAAGGGTGTACCTTAGCTATACATACCCATTTCTAATTTATTTAATTTGGTTTTATTTTGAAATTAAATCTGGGTGAGACATAAAATAAAAATATGCAGCACAAATGATGTTAGGTAAGGAGAAGGGTAAAAATGTCAAAAACTTTATTCATTGAATACTTAAAGCTATAATTATGACTATATAGACTATTAAAAAAGAGAGAGGGAAGTAGGGGTCCAAGACCTCTTCCTGTTATACAATTTGGGTGTGGAACAAGTAATTATCAAAAGAAGGCACCATGCCGGGAAAGCTATGTAGCAGTAAGGCAGTGAGGTGAGGCAGCTACTTATTTGAGAAATGCTTATTTTATTTACCTTATAAGCTGAGGCAACTTATTTTATTTGAGGAATACTCAGCTGATTCCTCTACATTTAGCATGGAACAAATTTGTGTCCAAGACCTCTTCCTGTTACACAATTTGGTTGTGTGTAACCAAACTAGAAGTGCTCTACAAATCAAGGGACCCAGAATGTGGAATGACCTCTCGAATCCTGTCAAAGGCTGTACCTCTCTCAACCAGTTTAAGAGTTAAACCAAGTACTGCCTAATTAACTCCATGTAACCTAACTTACCTCCTAAATGTCAACCCATGTCTTGCTATTTTTTAAACAACGCTGTTCACCAACATGTGCAATTGCTGATTTATGCTATGTTAACCCCCCTTTTTGTATTTTTTATTCCTTCTTTCAACACAATTTATACCTAATCCCGATTACTATTAAGTTTTAGTCTGTGTTTTTTTCCCCCACACCTTGCCCGAAATGCTATGAGTATTAGTGGCTTTACTTATTGTATGTACTAGCTCTGTCTATAAATCCAACATTATGTTTGTAAATCAACTGTATGAACTTTTCCTGAATAAAATGTATTTATTATTTATTTTTTAATCAGTAAGTATTAAAAGAAGGCACCAAGCTGGGAAGGCTATGTAGCACCATTGTGTGTAACAATAAACCAAATTTTTTTTAGCAAATAATGCACCTGTATGGTAAAACAAATCCTGTCAGCTGTAAAAATATTGATGCAGTTATTTAAATGAAAAATATAATGAAAGAAATATTATTGGTTAATTTTTATCCTATCTTTTTGTACTGTACAGTATATCCGAGGAAGTGAAAAATTGAGACATAATGCACAATTTAATGAATGATTAGCATGGATTAGCAGTTCAAAAGAAATATGACTATTACATATCAACATGAGATCTTAATGATCCATGGTCAACATGATTTAATAAGGATAATACAGTACTGTATTTGTAATAATACAAACTTTAATTTAAAATCTTTATTACTTTTTTTTTATTAAGAAGATTAGGTATACACACCAATGTGCTGCTACCCTATTCTATATGGAGTATTACACAGTGTAGATAACAAACTAGCTATAAGTTTATCCAATACTCCCATCTCACAGGATGGTTAGACATACAGTACTGTACTTGGAATCAATTTAGAAAATACCAGCCTCAATACAAAAAACAAATCAACTCTGACTAAGCAACTCTTCGCGATTTTCACAAGAGGTAAGCACTGAATCATGGAAACATTATATTATAATTACTCTTACCAGTTTCTACAAGACTCCTCTCAAACAATGTATTTTTAAACATGTTTAGGTATACACAACAATGTGCTGCTTCCCTATTCTGTATAAAGGACCACACAGTGTAGATCAAAAACCAGCTACAAGCTCATCAAACATCCTCACCTCACAGGATGGCCAGGCATACATGGAATTAGGAGAGAACAAAATACTTAATGCTGATCTATTAGCCTCCACTGGCAAAATCTGGGTGCAGCACAAGAATATCTTCCAATATTCCTGAGTGTATGAAGTAATTACAGAGCTCAAAATACATCATACCATTTGGTATGAAGTCACTGATAACAAGGCAATCACAGATATAGTGTTGGAGAGTATGTTCTCTCAAGTAGGACTGAAAACAGATGTTTTTTTCCACCAAGAGGGCTATAAACCCATGGAACCGTCTACCCGCTAAAGCCGTAAATGCAAAATTCCAGCTAAAAAAATATCATTAAGACAATTGGTGGGCCCTTTAACAAGCCGCCGGCTTTCTGTCCTCTTCGAGGGCACTAGATAGTTAGTGGCCCTTGGGTAAATTCAGTAAATATATACAATAATTGTCAGCGCATCTTCCGAGCAACAAGGACAGCTACACAGTATCTCTTAGAAATACGTAGGTAAACAACAAATGTAACATATTTGTTTACTACAATGTCGGTGCTGGCTGTAGAAGTTGAAAAAACATTGTTTTACTTCGAAATATACTAATTTTATAAGAAAATTCGACGTAAATAGGAGGCAGTAGAGCTCCGATAAGCCAGCGCTAAATCTTCAATATGAAGAATGTTGCTGCTCTCTGATTGGCCAAACGAAACAGAGTAGTGACCTCTATCGGCACGCAGGTGAACCAACAAATTTCTTCCTAAGTGGACCTTATTGAATCGCACCTAAGCATCTTCTTAGGGCGCACTTAGGAACCTTCGTAGCAAACCCACTTACGAAGAAATACACAGAGCTTCCTAAATCTAGGTCCAGATGTTTGCTCCCGACACAGCTCTAATCATTCTATTACATCACTGACAATAAATACACTGTGTATTATTATAGATTATACGCCATAATTAATAAGATTGTTATATTAAGATATTCTCATATGTAAACAATATACATTAACACAAGCTCACCACCATGTGAAACACCTCCTAATGACACAGACGACGAAGTGAGACACATCACCATGGAAGACACACCGCAATGTGTCTCATTGAAAAACACTCTTATGCAACACACAACTACAAGAGAAAAACAATACCAAGTGAGGCACATCATCACATGAAACACATACCACACAAGCACACACCACTAAGGGGCATAAGTTAATTTCTTAAAAGTTGTTTAATGTCACCAAATCTTTTTTGACTAGTTGTATATAAAAGGGGCTGCAACTATTCCAAGTTTCAGTATCACAGCCTAAAGGTAAAGGGAGAATTTATTTTTTTGTTTTTTTGCAACGAATGTTTTACATTTTCAATAAGCCTCTACAACCACAAGTTTCAAATGAAATTACTTCCATGACACTTTTCTATCACATTAGCGTATAATAAAGAATCTGTATGAGCTAATTTTCTAAAATATCTTTAGTTTTACTAATACAAATAGTCAAATTTCCCCCCCCCCCACAAAAAAAAAAAAAAAAAAAATGAAACGATAGCATGTTTAGGACTATTATAAAACCGATAAATGAACGTAGGAGAAAACGCTTCGTACAGATTGTAGAGACATAAACTCTACATATAAGGTGTAAGTTTCATGTAAATTAAATCAAAAATGAAAGAGTAAAAATTACATTTATATTACTTAAAAATTTTAATTAAAAAGTAAAATCTAAGGTGCTCCTATTTGTGGCTGAGGCTGACATTAACGAATTTCCTCCAAAATTGGCACCCTCACAAACAGGCTTACGTGCAGTCAGGTATATAAGTTTCATGCAAATCATCCCATAAACAAATAAGAAAAAAATTGAAAAAACAAAAAATCTATTTTGTTTTACTATTTTTTTTTAAATAAATAATAAATTTTTGTATTATATGTTATTGTGATAGCTGAGAGTCATAGACATGATTTCAGTGTACACTTGTTTCGATGTTAATTTTTGACCATTTTGGAAAATTTTTGACACACATAATTCAATATTTTTTTCTCCTCTCTATGCTACGATGCTGAGACTTGGACCAGACGAAACGCTTTTCATATGCAACTAGTCATAAAGTTTGGTTGAAATCGAACTAGTTTTCATTTATTGCATATTTTTAGCCTATTTGGAACTAATGCCCCTAAGATAGACAACTCAAAGTGAGACACAAATACATGTGAAATACAACACGATGGGGAATACTCCACTGAGTATTCCACAAGTGAAACTCACCTATGAGAAACATCACTGTATAACTAATACCTCCAAGTTAAACACATTACCATGTGACACACACAACAACACCATCAAACGAGACTCATTACCATGTGACACCAAAGAGACACATTACCATGTGACATAAAAACACCTCCAAACGAGACCAATTACCATGTGACACACACCAATACCACCAAATGTGACACGTTACCATATGAGACACACCAACACCACCAAAGGAGACAAATTACCATGTGACAAGTAGTGTAATATGTGACTAGAACCGCGCGTGCCATCTGCCCAGGTGGCTCTATGAGAGCCAGCTGGGCAGGTGGCGCACGTGGTACTAGTCACAAAGGGTTTGGAGGGATTTTCCCGGAAATTTGGCGGGTGTCGGACGCGTGTGAGCGTCCGGTGTTTGGGTATGCGGTCAGGAAAGATGGGGGGTTATGTTGTTGGGGGGTATGAGAGTATGTGGGCTATGTGGTAGAGTAAGAAATACGAGGATATGAGTGGAATATGTGGAAAGAGTAGTTAAATATGTATGTGTGTTTGCCGTAGACTTAATCCTGTGTGTAGATAATAGTTTTGATTAAAGATGATAGTAAGTAAGCTATGTAGAGGCTGAGTGTAGGTGTGAGGGGGTCCCAACATAGGCGGATATGTTGTTTGGGGTGGGGGAAGGGTGAGGGAGGGGTGAGGGGGAACTTCTCCTCGGCGTGAGAGTGCTTAGGGTCATTTGTGGTATTTTGACATCCATTATTTTCTTGGAGCTATGCACACAGCTGGAAGTGAGAGGAGGAGGGTAGGAGAGAGCAGAGTCCAGCAGGAGGGATGTGGTCCATTTGCCTTAATGGTTTTTCGATGTCTTCAGAGTGGTCTGGAGATGTTCACCTCAGCATGGCTCTCCATCCACTGCGGATTCGTTAAGGAGGGGCGACGTTCTTACTTCTGCCAGCAGGCCCTCACCTGCCAACCATCAATCACCCCCACCCCTCATCCCCCTCCTCTCCCCATACCATCAGAGGTCCCCTCTCCCTCCCCTCCATTACCTTCTAGAGTGGGGCACCCCTCTCCCCTTACCTTCTAGGGTGGTACGGACCAGGACCACATACCGTCACATCGACCTGAGAAGTGTCACCACATGGCACATCACTTAGTAAACTCAGTCAATGTCAGTAGGTTAGCGTTTACTAAAAGAGGGAAACATTTTTTGGCAGGGAGCGAGCCTGAGGTGTACCATCTCTCTCTCCTGACACTCTCACTGGGAAATAGCAAAGGCGTGCCATGGGCACAACATACAAATTCCATCAAGAACTACCTACATGTTGCTAAACAGTGCAATCTCACACAAGGCAGTCATATGGGCAGTAAAGGCTTGCAGAGACGCATAAAGGAGTCCAGGACTGAACCCCAAAATTCATTTTTAGCTAAGCAAGTTACAATCATGACGAGCTAGTTACAAAATTCAATATAAGTCAACCCATCGTCACGGGAAACGCGATCTCTACCTACAAATTGTTCTTGTTAACTGTAATCACATCATCTGCTGGCCCAAATAAATATCATTGAAATGTATGCGTGTCTACTCAATCTCCTTCACCTCTTCTTCCTACACCCATTACTGCTGTGCAGACCTTGTAACACACAACGGCGTTATCATAGCAAGACAATGTCACAGAATGTTCAAGACTCCTGAATGAGTGAAACAGCAATCCGTCTCGTTAGGGTCTAACCTTCGTGGTGGTTTGAGGCGTAGTGAGATGGACGAGGTACTGGGATGTCCTTACCCTCTCCTCATCCACCACCACCAATCCCCTACCCCCCTCCCCCCCCCTCCCTTCCAAGTCCAAACCATCAAGCATCACTTCACCCTTCCCAGACCGGATGTTCTGTGCAAAGCCTTTAGTATTATTTCTGATCATATGTGTAACCTTGTATCGCAGTGTGACCAACATGCTATCATCATTCTTTGCTCAAATAGCATTTTTTAAGAATATCGAGTCATAAGCGGGTCTTCAATCTTATTATTATAACAAATCATAATTTGTTGTAAACACAACTGCATGAGATACACATAGCAGTCAGTGGTTTCTCTCTCTCGCTCTATTCAGATCATTTTATAGTTGGGGGAAAAGTAACATCAATTCCTTTCTCCTGCCGCCGCTGTTCACATATCTTTTTTCATTTCACTTAGACTGACAGCGCACCAGAGGATGGAAGACTAATATCAATTTTCGAGCCCCCATCACTCTCACCCTAATAACCTTGTAACGTAACACGACCAACATGATGACATCGTTCTTTGCCCAAATATCATTAATGTAACATGACCAATATGGTAACTTCGTTCTTTGCCCAAATATCATTTTAAGAGCAACGAGCAACTTTCTGTCCGATGTCTGAATATTGAAATGTGAACCCCATTTAGCCAAACACAATATCTCCATTACATCTCATACCATATAAATATTACGGTCTGCAAGTTTTAGACCACTGTAACACATCGTAACTTAAAGCAAATCAATTTTCTGCAGTCTATAATGTCATTTTGAAATGAAAAGTGAGACTTTGTCTATCCCCATTTTATCTCTTACCATATAAATATTGGTGTCCACCAGTTTTAGACCTCTGTAACACATTGTAATGTAACGCATATCAACATTCTGCAGTCCAAATAACATTATGAAAGTATGACTTACTCCATCTACATTACATCTCCTACCACATAATTATTACTGTCTGCCAGTTTTTGCCCTCTGTAACACAATGTAACGGAACGTAACGCAGAAATCATCAACTTTCTGCAGTCTAAAATGTCATTTTGAAATGAAAAGTGAGACTTAGTCTATCCCCATTTTATCTCTTACCATATAAATATTGGTGTCCACCAGTTTTAGCCTCTGTAACACATTGTAACGTAACGCAAATCAACTTTCTGCAGTCCAAATAACATTATGAAAGTATGACTTAGTCCATCTCCATTACATCTCCTACCATATAAATATTACTGTGTGACAGTTTTAGCCCTCTGTAACACGTTGTAACGTAACGCAAACCAACTTTCTGCAGTCCAAATAACATTATGAAAGTATGACTTAGTCCATCTCCATTACATCTCTTATCAAATATAAGTATTACTGTCTACAAATTTTAGCCTCTGTAATACATTGTAACGTAACGCGGAAATCAAATTTCTACAGACTAAAATAACATTTTTAAATCAAAGTATGACTTAGTCCATCTCCATTACATCTCCTACTATATAAATATTACTGTCTACCAGTTTTAGCCCTCTGTAACACAATGTAACGTAGTGTAACTCAGAAATCATCAACTTTCTGCAGTCCAAAATGACATTTTGAAATGAAAAGTGAGACTTAGTCCATCTCCATTACATCTCTTACCATATAAATATTGGTGTCCACCAGTTTTAGCCTCTGTAACACATTGTAACGTAACGCGGAAATCATCAAATTTCTAAAGACGAAAAGAACATTTTTAAATGAAAGTATGACTTAGTCCATCTCCATTACATCTCCTACCATATAAATATTAGTGTCTACCAGTTTTAGCCTCTGTAACACATTGTAATGTATCGTGGAAATCAACTTTGTCTGATGACCAAATAACATCGTTGAAAATGTCAACCATGTTTAGCCATTACATCCAAACACAAAGAAAAATATTACCGGTTTTCTTTGAGAAACTTATATGTGGTGATCATATCTCCAGAGTCCACACAATAAGCCACACATCACCCATCTTCTGTTTTCAAATCACAGCTCGCATCTAATTTAATGTTATTTTTTTTTTTGCAGAAACTATGTTTTGAGAATATGCTCAATGTCAGCAATTACTATTCATATCAACAAAGTCTTTTCAGTCATCAAACAAGCATAGGTGCCGCATAAACTACCAAAGATCTGATGAATGCAAGGTACATCATTTTGACAATTCTGACACCGACCCGCCTTAGCGAGATGACTGTGCGCAACAGTAGCCCCAGCGAAAACATAGACTTTTAATAGCAAGACAATGACACAGAATGTTCAGCACTCTTAATAATTTTATTCAAGCACTGGTAACGTAGCATAATGTAGGATTTTTTTCACATTTCATATAGCATGTGTAGATTTAGTTTTAACAAAAAGTGAAACACGAGAGCATGAACTAATAGGGTTGAGATGGGAGGAAAGGCTTTGCGGAAGATAGAAGAGCTGAGGAGACATGGTCGCTACCTACATTACTATTATTTCTTGCAGACTTTCAGACCTGACCAGAAAAGCAGTCAGTCAGTCATTCAGTCAAACATTTTTATAGTTAAAAGTTTTTCATCTTAAGAAACAGGGACTACTAGTCTTCATTTTTTTCTTCTACCAAATCAAATAGGGGCGAGGGCCACTACCACATGACTGCGGGAGCGAGCATTCGAGTGGTGTATCTATTGTTGTTGTCTGTCTATTCGCACGACTAGGTTAAGGACCACAATATCCCACACCATACCTGCTACGGGCTCTCACTAGTCAATAAACACAATTTTGTATCATTTCTCGACTAAATAGCACTCCGAAACATCTTTATACATTTATATTTTTACATTGTCACGTGCACAGCCATCAAAGGGGAATCTCACTACTGCACGGATGTTGTGTGTGTGTGTGTGTGTGTGTGTGTGTGTGTGTGTGTGTGTGTGTGTGTGTGTGTGTGTGTGTGTGTGTGTGTGTGTGTGTGTGTGTGTTAAATAAAAGGTCCTTACATAGCTTATCATTTTCTTTGAGAAACTTATATGTGGTGATCATATCTCCCGAGTCCACACAAATAACCCACACCAACCCACATCCATATTGAGGAAGAGAGAGAAGGCAAACATAGCTTGGTTATTGCATCTAGTTTTAAAAAGGGGTAAGAATAAGAAGAGTCATGTTTCATAAAAATACTTTACAGCATCCATTATTTATGTGCAGTAAGAGGGAAACGGGATCCGCACATACAATTTCCAAGCATTACAGCGCTAACGAGGTAAACATAACATAAAGACAATAATGTAGTAGTAGTAGTATGCTATTAATCAGCTAGTCAAAACTTAACATAACAGATATGATTTTACAGAGTTTTTAACCTTTGCAAGTTAATGGTTGAGCCACCCAATACATGGTTTGTGATAGTAATATTTTATTTTTTTATGATGGAGAAACTTTAAACTAAAAAATGAGGTTGCATGGAGGGATATCTATGTTCAGTAAACAGTTACTGATTTGTAAACTGAATGGTAGAGCCACCCAATATCTGGTTAGTGATAATAGTATTTCACGATGGAAAAAACTTATCCTAAACTAAAAATGAGCTCACGTGAAGTGATTTTCACTTACTGAGTTGCTAACTGAATGCCTGAGCTATCCAATACATAGTTGGTGATAGTAGTATTAATTTAAGATGGAAAACTTTAAACTAAACTAAAATGAGCACACATGAAGTGATTCTTACGTTCATTAAACACTTACTAAGTTGTTAACTGAATGTCTGAGACATCCAATACATGGTTGATGATAGTAGTAATAATGACAATGATAATAAGAGGCGTTGAACTAGATACTGGCAGCGGGACAACAAAGCTGTGATATTGAAAAGAATCTGAACTGAATTTGAAAATTGATTAATATATGTAATGTGAAGCTAGTCTACTGGAAAACAGTAAGCAAACTTTATTTGAAAAGAATATGAGAAGACTAAAAAGCTGGGGGCAAGAAAAATGTTAAAAATAAGATGTAATGATCTTCATAAACATAACATAACATATCCATGACCATAATTAATACAGTGTGAACTCTCTTAAACTATGCTCACCGTGAAATCTCGACACTATGCATAACTTGTCACTCTGCGAAACAATTACTGACTATAGTGCATCAGTGAGAATAAAAATTACCACTTATGTTTTGGAGTGCTATTTTAGTCAAGAAATACTGTAAAGGATAAATACTGACTAAAGGGAATTTTGCGGACTGTTGGTGTTTGATGTGTTGAACTGCTTAAAGGAAGTATATTTGCTAGAAAAAAATCCTGTGAAATAATGCGTGTTATATGTTTTGACTATCTAGCTAATAGCATATTGCCTGACTAATAATGAAATGTCACATTTTGTCTGACTCACTTAGCACAAGTGAAGAGAAAACATTGAAAAACTTGCAAAGGTTAAAAACTCTGTAAAATCATATCTGTTATGTTAAGTTTTGACTAGCTGATTAATAGCATACTACTACTACATTATTGTCTTTATGTTATGTTTACCTCGATAGCATTGTAATGCTTGGAAATTGTATGTGCGGATCTCGTTTCCCTCTTACTGCACATAAATAATGGATGCTGTAAAGTATTTTTATGGAATATGAATCTTCTTATTCTTACCCGTTTTTAAAACTAGATGCAATAACCAAGCTATCTTTGCCTTCTCTCTCTTTCTCAATATGGATGTGGGTTATTTGTGTGGACTCGGGAGATATGATCACCACATATAAGTTTCTCAAAGAAAATGATAAGCTATGTAAGGACCTTTTATTTAACACACACACACACACACACACAACATCCGTGCAGTAGTGAGATTCCCCTTTGATGGCTGTGCACGTGACAATGTAAAAATTTAAATGTGTAAAGATGTTTCGGAGTGCTAATTAGTCGAGAAATGATACAAAATTGTGTTTATTGACTAGTGAGAGCCCGTAGCAGGTATGGTGTGGGATATTGTGGTCCTTAACCTAGTCGTGCGAATAGACAGACAACAACAATAGGTACACCGCTCGAATCCTCGCTCCCGCAGTCATGTGGTAGTGGCCCTCGCCCCTATTTGATTTGGTAGAAGAAAAAAACGAAGACTAGTAGTCCCTGTTTCTTAAGATGAAAAACTTTTAACTATAAAAATGTTTGACTGAGCGACTGACTGACTGCTTTTCTGGTCAGGTCTGAAAGTCTGCAAGAAATAATAGTAATGTAGGTAGCGAACATGTCTCGTCAGCTCTTCTATCTTCCGCAAGGCCTTTCCTCCCATCTTAACCCTATTAGTTCATGCTCTCGTGTTTCACTTTTTGTTAAAACTAAATCTACACATGCTATATGAAATGTGAAAAAAAAAATCCTACATTATGCTACGTTACCAGTGTTTGAGTAAAATTGTTAAGAGTGCTGAACATTCTGTGTCATTGTCTTGCTATTAAAAGTCTATGTTTTCTCTGGGGCTACTGTTGCGCACAGTCATCTCGCTAAGGCGGGTCGGTGTCAGAATTGTCAAAATGATGTACCTTGCATACATCAGATCTTTAGTGGTTTATGCGGCACCTCTGCTTGTTTGATAACTGAAAGGACTTTGATGATATGAATAGTAATTGCTGACATTGAGCATATTCTCAAAACATAGTTTCTGCAAAAAAAAAAAATAACATTAAATTAGATGCGAGCTGTAATTAGAAAACAGAAGATGGGTGATGTGTGGCTTTTTGTGTGGACTCTGGAGATATGATCACCACATATAAGTTTCTCAAAGAAAACCGGTAATATTTTTCTTTGTGTTTGGATGTAATGGCTAAACATGGTTGACATTTTCAATAATGTTATTTGGTCATCAGACAAAGTTGATTTCCACGTTACGTTACAATGTGTTACAGAGGCTAAAACTGGTAGACACTAATATTTATATGGTAGGAGATGTAATGGAAATGGAATAAGTCATACTTTCATTTAAAAATGTTATTTTCGTCTGTAGAAATTTGATGATTTCTGCATTACGTTACAATGTGTTACAGAGGCTAAAACTGGTGGACACCAATATTTATATGGTAAGAGATGTAATGGAGATGGACTAAGTCTCACTTTTCATTTCAAAATGTCATTTTGGACTGCAGAAAGTTGATGATTTCTAAGTTACGCTATGTTACACTGTGTTACAGAGGGCTAAAACTGGTAGACAGTAATATTTATATGGTAGGAGATGTAATGGAGATGGACTAAGTCATACTTTGATTTAACAATGTTATTTTAGTCTGTAGAAATTTGATTTCCGCGTTACGTTACAATGTATTACAGAGGCTAAAATTTGTAGACAGTAATATTTATATTTGATAAGAGATGTAATGGAGATGGACTAAGTCATACTTTCATAATGTTATTTGGACTGCAGAAAGTTGATTTGCGTTACGTTACAATGTGTTACAGAGAGCTAAAACTGTCACACAGTAATATTTATATGGTAGGAGATGTAATGGAGATGGAATAAGTCATACTTTCATAATGTTATTTGGACTGCAGAAATTTGATTTGCGTTACGTTACAAGTGTTACAGGGGCTAAAACTGGTAGACACCAATATTTATATGGTAAGAGATGTAATGGAGATGGACTAAGTCATACTTTCATAATGTTATTTGGACTGCAGAAAGTTGATTTGCGTTACGTTACAATGTATTACAGAGGTTAAAACTGGTAGACAGTAATATTTATATGGTAAGAGATGTAATGGAGATGGACTAAGTTATACTTTCATAATGTTATTTGGACTGCAGATAGTTGATTTGCGTTACGTTACAATGTGTTATAGAGGTCTAAAACTTGCAGACCGTAATATTTATATGGTATGAGATGTAATGGAGATATTGTGTTTGGGTAAATGGGGTTCACATTTCAATATGCAGACATCGGACAGAAAGTTGCTCATTATTCTTAAAATGATATTTGGGCAAAGAACGAAGTTAGCATATTGGTCACGTTACATTAATGATATTTGGGCAAAGAACGATGTCATCATGTTGGTCGTGTTACATTACAAGGTTATAAGGGTGAGAGTGATGGGGGCTCGAAAAATTGACATTCGTCTTCCATCCTCTGGTGCGCTGTCAGTCTAAGTGAAATGAAAAAAGATATGTGAACAGCGGTGGCAGTAGAAAGGAATTGATGTTACTTTTCCCCCAACTACAAAATGATCTGAATAGAGCGAGAGAGAGAAACCACTGACTGCTATGTGTATCTCATGCAGTTGTGTTTACAACAAATTATGATTTGTTATAATAATAAGATTGAAGACCAGCTTATGACTCTCGATATTCTTAAAAAAATGCTATATGAGCAAAGAATGATGATAGCATGTTGGTCACATTGCGATACAAGGTTACACATATGATCAGAAATAATACTAAAGGCTTTGCACAGAACATCCGGTCTGGGAAGGGTGAAGTGATGCTTGATGGTTTGGGCTTGGAAGGGGGGTGTGAGGGGTGTAGGGGTTTGGTGGGGGTGGATGGGGAGAGGGTAAGGCCATCCCAGTACCTCGTCCATCTCACTACGCCTCAAACCGCCACGAAGGTTAAACCTTAACGAGACGGATTTTTTTTGCTGTTTCATTCATTCAGGAGTCTTGAACATTCTGTGACATTGTCTTGCTATGATAACGCCGTTGTGTGTTAAAAGGTCTGCACAGCAGTAATGGGTGTAGGAAGAAGAGGTGAAGGAGATTGAGTAGACATGCATACA
The DNA here is from genome assembly GCF_040958095.1 of Procambarus clarkii. Lineage (NCBI taxonomy): Eukaryota > Metazoa > Arthropoda > Malacostraca > Decapoda > Cambaridae > Procambarus > Procambarus clarkii. The sequence goes on from NC_091211.1 coordinate 8,628,700, forward strand.
TTTCAATGATATTTATTTGGGCCAGCAGATGTTGTGATCACAGTTAACAAGAACAATTTGTAGGTAGAGATCGCGTCTCCCGTGACGATGGGTTGACTTATATTGAATTTTGTAACTAGCTCGTCATGATTGTAAATTTTCTTAGCTAAAAATGAATTGTGGGGTTCAGTCCTGGACTCCTTTATGCGTCTCTGCAAGCCTTTACTGCTCATATGACTGCCCTGTGGGAGATTAGACTGTTTAGCAACATGTAGGTAGTTCTTGATGGAATTTGTATGTTGTGATCATGGCATGCCTTTGGTATGTCCCAGTGTGAGTGTCAGGGGAGAGAGAGAGAGAGAGAGAGAGAGAGAGAGAGAGAGAGAGAGAGAGAGAGAGAGAGAGAGAGAGAGAGAGAGAGAGAGAGAGAGAGAGAGAGAGAGAGAGAGAGAGAGAGAGAGAGAGAGAGAGAGAGAGAGAGAGAGAGAGAGAGAGAGAGAGAGAGAGAGAGAGAGAGAGAGAGAGAGAGAGAGAGAGAGAGAGAGAGAGAGAGAGAGAGAGAGAGAGAGAGAGAGAGAGAGAGAGAGAGAGAGAGAGAGAGAGAGAGAGAGAGAGAGAGAGAGAGAGAGAGAGAGAGAGAGAGAGAGAGAGAGAGAGAGAGAGAGAGAGAGAGAGAGAGAGAGAGAGAGAGAGAGAGAGAGAGAGAGAGAGAGAGAGAGAGAGAGAGAGAGAGAGAGAGAGAGAGAGAGAGAGAGAGAGAGAGAGAGAGAGAGAGAGAGAGAGAGAGAGAGAGAGAGAGAGAGAGAGAGAGAGAGAGAGAGAGAGAGAGAGAGAGAGAGAGAGAGAGAGAGAGAGAGAGAGAGAGAGAGAGAGAGAGAGAGAGAGAGAGAGAGAGAGAGAGAGAGAGAGAGAGAGAGAGAGAGAGAGAGAGAGAGAGAGAGAGAGAGAGAGAGAGAGAGAGAGAGAGAGAGAGAGAGAGAGAGAGAGAGAGAGAGAGAGAGAGAGAGAGAGAGAGAGAGAGAGAGAGAGAGAGAGAGAGAGAGAGAGAGAGAGAGAGAGAGAGAGAGAGAGAGAGAGAGAGAGAGAGAGAGAGAGAGAGAGAGAGAGAGAGAGAGAGAGAGAGAGAGAGAGAGAGAGAGAGAGAGAGAGAGAGAGAGAGAGAGAGAGAGAGAGAGAGAGAGAGAGAGAGAGAGAGAGAGAGAGAGAGAGAGAGAGAGAGAGAGAGAGAGAGAGAGAGAGAGAGAGAGAGAGAGAGAGAGAGAGAGAGAGAGAAGAGAGAGAGAGAGAGAGAGAGAGAGAGAGAGAGAGAGAGAGAGAGAGAGAGAGAGAGAGAGAGAGAGAGAGAGAGAGAGAGAGAGAGAGAGAGAGAGAGAGAGAGAGAGAGAGAGAGAGAGAGAGAGAGAGAGAGAGAGAGAGAGAGAGAGAGAGAGAGAGAGAGAGAGAGAGAGAGAGAGAGAGAGAGAGAGAGAGAGAGAGAGAGAGAGAGAGAGAGAGAGAGAGAGAGAGAGAGAGAGAGAGAGAGAGAGAGAGAGAGAGAGAGAGAGAGAGAGAGAGAGAGAGAGAGAGAGAGAGAGAGAGAGAGAGAGAGAGAGAGAGAGAGAGAGAGAGAGAGAGAGAGAGAGAGAGAGAGAGAGAGAGAGAGAGAGAGAGAGAGAGAGAGAGAGAGAGAGAGAGAGAGAGAGATGGTACACCTCAGGCTCGCTCCGTGCCAAAAAATGTTTCTCTTTTTTAGTAAACGCTAACCTACAGACTTTGACTGAGTTTACTAAGTGATGTGCCATGTGGTGACACTTCTCAGGTCGATGTGAGGGTATGTGGTCCTGGTCAGTACAACTCTAGAAGGTAAAGGGGGGTGGGGGGTGGGGGGGGGGTGCCCCACTCCAGAAGGTAATGGAGGGGAGGGAGAGGGGGCCCTGATGGTATGGGGAGAGGAGGGGATGAGGGGTGGGAGTGACTGACGATGACAGGTGTGGACCTGCCGGCAGTAGTAAGAACGTTGCCCCTCCTTAACGAATCCACAGTGGATGGAGAGCCATGCTGGGGTGAACATCTCCAGACCACTCTGAAGACATCGAAAAACCATTAAGGCAAATGGACCACATCCCTCCTGCTGGACTCTGCTCTCTCCTACCCTCCTCCTCTCACTTCCGGCTGTGTGCATAGCTCCAAGAAAATAATGGATGTCAAAAAACCACAAATGACCCTAAGCACTCTCATGCCAAGGGGAAGCTCCCCTCACCCCTCCCCCACCCCAAACAACATATCTGCCGATGTTGGGACCCCTCACACCTATATTCAGCCTCTACATAGTTTACTTACTATCATCTTTTAATCAAAACTATTATCTACACACAGGATTAAATCTACGGCAAACACACATACATATTTAACTACTCTTTCCACATATTCCACTCATATCCTCGTATTTCTTACTCTACCACATACCCCACATACTCTCTTACACCCCCAACAACATGACCCCCCATCTTTCCTGATCACATACTCAAACACCGGACGCTCACACGTGTCAAACTTCCGGGAAAATCCCCCCAAACCCTTTGTGACTAGACACCTGTGCGCCACCTGCTCAGCTGGCTCTCTTAGAGCCACCTGGGCAGATGACGCACGTGGTTCTAGTCACATATTACACTACTGTGGCACACACCAACACTACCAACGAAACACAATGTCATGTGTTGGGAATTCACTCTAACACATAATAATATTCAATAATTTATGAGGACCATAAAAGTTGTTATGGACTCGGAGAACCAGTGATCTATTGATCTCAAATAATATATTTAAAAATTAATTAAAAAATTAATTTAGAGAAGTGGACTGTAAAATTTCTATTTAAATTAAAGCAATTCCCTTTTACATCTTTTTTTTGGGGGAGGGGGGGGGGTAAATTCTGTAATGTTAGTCTACATATAATAGAGAATAATATTAATGGATCATCAAAAATTAATTAATGCATGGATTAATAAACTAACTACTGAATGGAAACAATTAGAGGTTTAGCTGCCAATGTTAAACGAAGATTATGAGACACATCGTCATGTGACAAATTTCAAAACCACCAAATGAGATACGTTACCATGTGACACACACATAGCAACACCACCAAACGAGACACATTACCATGTGACACACTCCAACACCATCAAACGAGACATATTACCATGTGACACACTCCAACACCACCAAACGAGACACATTGTCATGTGACACACACACCAACATCATCAAACGCAACACATTGCCTTGTGACACAAACCAACAAGCAAACGAGACACATTACAATGTGACACACATTAACACCAACAAACGACACATTACCATGTGACATATACAAACACCACAAAACGAGACACATTATCATGTGACACACACAACAATATCACCAAATGAGACATTACCATATGACACATTCCAATACCACGAAAGGAGACATTTTCATGTGACACACACAACACTCGGGTGTTCTGTCTCCCTTGTTCGCCTTAGAGTAAGGGGCAGTTTTTGCACTGGTATGGCGCAAGGTACTGTGCAGCTTGTCTTTACCAATCATAGCGGCCGGCTCTGTTCCGCTTGGGTACGCTGTCCTCTTGCGGGGTTTTCTTTTTCTTTTTGTTTATCTACCTGGTGGGGGGTCTGCCTTCGTTCTTGCCCCTTGTGTCCCTTATGTTCTGAGTATTTTCTGGTGGTACCCCCTGCTAGGTCCCCATGAGTGTACACGTCCCGGGGGTTCAGCTCTTAGAAAGTTGCTTGGTAGCTTTGGGTGCCGGTTTGCAGTACCCTGCTTGGGATTACCTGAGCGCGAGTCCTCTTATAGTAAACGCTCGGGACCCTGGGAAACCCCTGGGGGCGCGCGGGTCCTATGGATGTGACCCCAGAGTCCCCCACCCCTCGCTTCCAGCGAGTTTGAGGGTTGCTCTCACCCTTTGTCTCTGGGTGACTCTCTGTTTTGCCTCCGTCTGCTGCCTGTGGGGTCGGTGACACCTTCGACCCAGAGTCCTGCGAGTTTGGTTGCTCGTTGTGGCTCGGTTACCCAGTTGTGCTGACAAAGCGGGTGCGGGCGGCAGGGGCGTTGCACTTGAGCCTTGGTGGTGGCAACGTTCTCGTGGTTTCCTCTGCGGGAGCCCCGGGGCTGCCCCGTTGTAGTTCGTTTTGGGACTTGGGGGTGTTGGTTGCTTCGGTTCCATCCACGCCCCCTTGTCTTTCCCCTGGATCACCCTTCCTGCCTGCATCCGGTTCCTTACCGTCTGTAGGTTCGGGGCGGGGTTTTTGATGGTGTTGAGACTCGGGCAGTCTTGGGGAATTCCCCTTCCGGGGTAGTGACGGGGGCATTTGAGCCTGTTCCTCCAGCCGTGTTGTATGAGTCTGCCAGTGGGCTCCCTTCCTTAGTGTTTTCATGGCTGCCCCGGTTTTCTGGTATGGCCGGGGCTTTGGGGAAACGGCTCGGCCCCGGGGCTGGGGAGGGGCTGACTTGGGGGGCCTTGGCCCCGTTGGACCCCGTGATACCCCTCTAGGCGGGACTTGTGGTTACGCAGAGTGGGGTCTTTCCTTCCCACTCGCAGTACGTGCTGTTGGGCGCCGGCCCCTCCCCGGGCTCGGTTCCTTGGCCTTTGAGTCGGTTGGTTTCGTCCTGTGGGTGGATGTTTCCTCCCACCCTTTTTTGGGCCGGTGTTTTCGTCATGTTTCCCCGTTCGATGGGGTTCTACGTGACTTCTGAACTCGGGTGCGCCTTCGTGTGCCTTTGGGACTAGTGTTGGCTTCTGTGTTCTCGTGGGACCGGGAAGGTTTTTCGCTACTTCCCGCATTATTGGAACGTCTGTCGGCTCCTCGTCCTTGTCGCCGTTTTGGGCTACTTGTGGCCCGGTTGGGCTACTTGTGAGCCGGTTGGGCTACTTGTCGCCTTGTTGGGCTACTTGTCGCCCTGTTGGGCTACTTGTCGCCCGGTTGGGCTACTTGTCGCCCGGTTGGGTTCCTTTTTGGGCTCTATGCTTCTTTGGCCGGTTTTATTGTTCCTGCTTCCTCTTTTGGCTACTTTTCTCGTGCAGTAGTCCTGGCTGGCGCCTTCCCGAAGAGAGGGTGTGCAGTTCGGCCAGCGTGTTATGTGTATGCGCCGTGGAGTTTGTTTTGGTCTGGGCGGTGTTTCAGTGCTGGTGTTTTGCGCCCTTTTTGCTACAGTGCTTCGCCTCTCGTTCTTCTCCCTGGCTGCAGTATGTGCCCCTTCGCGCCGGGGGTGCCCTGGTTCCTAGTTGTGGGGAGGACACCGCGGTTTTCCATGTGTCATGGGTGTGGACCGCCTCCTTCGCCTCTCCCTGCTCTCCTGCGGGTCCGGCAGGGTCCGCTCTGGCGTCTTCACCTGGCGGTGCTCCCAGGTTCTTCTGGGCACGGTTGAGTCGTGTCAAGTTCGTGCCACCGTTCGCCAGGTGAGTTTCTGCGGTCTGGCGTCTTTTGGCTGGGCGCTGGATGCGGAGTTGTTTATATACCTGTCTTTATTTAGGTATATTTTTGTACGACTGAGACCGTTCGCACACCAGTGACTGTCCCTTTTTCAACCCTTCCTGTCCCCCTCATGTCCAACCCATGCTGGAGTCATTCAGGGGACCCACCTTTTTTAATGTTGTGAGGTGTGGGGGTTGTAGGGTTGGTTCTGTACTCACTTGGTAAGGCTCCTGGCTGTGCTTGCAGGGTTTGAGCTCTGGCTCTTGGGTCCCGCCTATCTGGTAGAACTTGCGGGATAGTACCAGTGGAGTGCAATGGTGCTATTGGCACATTTGGGGAACACTGTATTACCATCCGAGGTCTGTCCTTGTTACACGACCTACTTGCGAGCAAAAGCTATCTTGCTGGTTCGTCCGTAGACTTCCTGGGCACACTAGCCTGTTTTCGTATAGCAGTTCCGGCCCATCCTGGTTGTGGGGGTATGTGGGCCGGTGGACTGCTCCTAGCAGCTGCCTGGTGGGCCACCCTCTGGCCGGTCTAGCCTGGCCTTGGGCCGGGCTTGAGGTGTAAAAGAGCTCCCAGTACCTCCTCCAGCAGGTATCGAGTGGGGTTTCTCCGCCGTCGGTCGCCTGGTGCAGGTTTCTGAGCCTGCGGGGTTTTGTCGTGTCTCCGTTGGCCCTGTCTGGGGTCTGCCTGCTCCGTTCTCTGCCTTTGCAGAAGGGAGTTGCTATTTGCATGTTGCAGTGGTGCCTGTTCCTGCTGCTGCACTTGTGCATTGGTACCGTGTTTCACGGTGGAGTGTCCTTGTTCCTGTGTCGGTTGTGGAGTGGCACTTTGCTGCTGTTTTGTGCCTGGGGATTGCGTGGGTTTTTTTTCTGTCCCTGCCTGATTGTCCACCCCTGGTTGTTTTCCTGGGGTTTTTATGCTTCTGCTATTTCTTCCTGCCTCCTCTGCAGCAGGGGTGTTCTGCGTGTGTTAGGCGTTTTTCAGCCTGTGTCCTGTGATGTGCTTCTTTGTCTCGGTCTATTGCAGTTGTTCGTGCCCCCTTGGTTCGGGTACTGTTCTGGCGGCGACCCTTCCGCCTACTTTGGTTTCCTAGCTTGCCCTGCCGGTTTTTATTTTTTGGGGGAGGGGTCTTGCGATGTCTCGCGTCGGACCCGTCGTTTCTGAACTCCTGGCGGGCTTGCATGCTTTGGGGAGTTTTCTGTTCGGCAGACGTTCCATCTCCTTGTGCCGCCTGGGTTTCGGTGGTCGCGCCCGAGATCTTCCCGCGGCTCCGCCTTTTCCTGGGCTCGGAGGGGCCTTGTTGGGGCTGCTTATGTTCTGCCTCGCGGTCTCGCCTCGGGGATGCTGCGTTCTGGAGGGGTCCAGGGTTTGTTGGTGCTACGTTGGTCGGGCCTGGGGTGTGTCGTTTTTTGTGTTCAGTGGCGGCCCTCCGCTGTTGTTTGCGTGCCACAGCGTTTGGGTCCGGAGCGCGTTTTGCGTTGATCCGGTTCTGTTCTTCCCGGTTCGCGGGTGATGGTGTCCCGGGTGGTCAGCCGTGTTCTTGCGGCTAAGCTGCCTGTGTTCTTTCCTCATGCCTGTGGCGTTCGTGGCTTCGCTGCTCTCGCTGCCGTCTGGGCGACGTGGCCTTGCGGTCTTTCGGGCATGGATTTTTGGTGTTCGTGCAGGGGCCTTGCTGCTCGTTGTTCTCGTGTTGTTCCCGGGACTTTTCGGGGCTGTGGCACCTTGGGTTGGCGTTTGCTGCCTGTTGTCTCGCCTCCGTGGGGGTGCGTGGTGTCCGCCTCCCGGTTCTGTCCCTTTGACCTTCCTCTGTGGGTAGTTAGCTCCGGGGAGCCGACGGGGCTCCCCCCCCCCCAGAAAACCAGCGTTGAATGAAATGAAACGCCATTTTCTGGGTGAGACTCAGAGGCTCCCCGGCAACCCTCCCTCCCTCCGGTCGGCGGTTTTTCGCGTGTTTTGACATCCAGCCTCAGAACTGAAGGGTGGATAGCTGGCGTGGGAGGTCTGGGGCTCCCCCTTCCCCCTCCCCGGGAGGGGGGAGCTGCGCAGACAGCGGCGCGGTGACGTATGACGTCATACTAGTTTCCTTGTTTTCTGTTGAAGAGTTCTATCCACTAGTTCGGCTTTAGGTAGCAATTTTCACCAGAATAGGGGTTTGTTTTGGAATGCTTACCTTTCTGGATGCTTGACCCGGTCGATGGCAGACATAGAATGCTTTCAACCACAAGGGGGTTTCTATAGGCCATTGCTTCCCTTGCCTCTCTGAGGGGGCCAGGTTCTGGCCGTGGTCCCCGGTAGGCCCTAGAACTCCATACACATGACTGATGCCAAAGTCTGACATTAGCATATCAGCCGGTAAAGCTCCGGGGAGCCTCCTGGTCTCACCCAGAAAATGGCATTTCATTATATTCAACGCTGGTTTTTTGTTTTGAAATATAAATTGTTGAGTTTTGAAACATTTTGACATTAACTATACCTGAATATTTATAAACAAAAAAATACCAGAACTATGTCCTTGACAGTTGCACTAAGAAGTCTTTGCCAAAATCAGGTGCTCAGTGCAGTAGTTAGAAAATTGAAAGGGGTACCACCTCTGGTGCAAGATTAGGGACCCATAGCCTCAGAGAAGAAAATAAAGTGTACTCAGAGAAGGCCTTGAATAATAGGCAGGCTGTTTGTGTGTGTTTCGACGGTAAGCTTGCTGACACCATATGTAATTACCTAAGTGTAGTTACAGGATTAGAGCTACGCTCGTGGTGTCCCGTCTACCCAGCACTCTTTGTCACATAATGCTTTGAAACTACTGACGGTCTTGGCCGCCACCACCTTCTCACTTAACTTGTTCCAACCGTGTACCACTCTGTATGCGAAAGGAAATTTTTGTATATTTCTTTGGCATCTGTGTTTAGTTAGTTTAAATCTATGACCTTTTGTTCTTGAAGTTCCAAGTCTCAGGAAATCTTCCCTATCGATTTTATCAATTCCTGTTACTATTTTGTACATAGTGATTTTATCACCTCTTTTTGTTGTCTTCTAGTTTTGGCATATTTAATGCCTCTGACCTCTCCACATAGCTCTTGCCCTTTAGTTCTGGGAGCCACTTAGTAGCATGTCTTTGCACCTTTTCCAGTTTGTTGATGTGCTTCTTAAGATATGGGCACCACACAACTGCTGCATATTCTAGCCTTGGCCTAACAAAACTCGTGAACAATTTCTTTAGTATTTCGCCATCCATGTATTTAAACGAAATTCTGAAGTTAGAAAGCGTGGCATAGGCTCCTCACACAACGTTCTTTATGTGGTCCTCAAGTGATATTTTCTATCTAGAATCAACCCTAGACCTCTTTCTTTATCAGAATTATATAAAGATTTCTCACATAATTTATAGGTTGTGTGGGATCTATGTTCTATTCCACATTCCATAACATGGCATTTATTCACATTAAATTCCATTTGCCAAGTGGTGCTCCATATACTTATTTTGTCCAGGTCTTCTTGAAGGGCATGACAATCATCTGAATTTCTTATCCATCCCATTATCCTAGCATCATCAGCAAACATGTTTATATAATTCTGTATTCCAACTGGTAGATCATTTATGTAGACAATGAACATTTCTGGTGCATGTACTGTGGTACTCCACTTGTGACACTTCTCCTGTCCGATTGCCTCTGATTACTGCCCTCATTTTTCTACCAGTCAGAAAATTTTTCATCCATGTTTTTTTTTGTTTTTTGTTTTTTTTTGAGATATATACAAGAGTTGTTACATTCTTGTACAGCCACTAGTACGCGTAGCGTTTCGGGCAGGTCCCTGGAATACGATCCCCTGCCGCGAAGAATCGTTTAAAGCTTGTTAGAAGCTTACCTGTCACACATCCAAAATTTTCTAGTTTCCAGAACAACCTCTTATGTGGAACTCTGTCGAAAGCCTTTTTTATGTCTAGATAGATGCAGTCAACCCAACTACCTTTTTCCTTTAAAATCTCTTTGGCTCAATCATAGAAACTGAGTAAATTCGATACACAGGATCTTCCAGATCGAAAACAATACTGTCTGTGTTCTACCCATTTAGTTTTTATTATTACTTTTTTCAATCTTTTCACTGTTACACTTGTCAATGATTCAGATTTATAATTGAGGGGGTGGGGTCTTCCCTGTTGCCACTTTTGTAGATTGGAACTATGTTAGCCTTTTTCCACATGTTTGCTATGACTCCTGTACACAGGGATGCCTGAAAGATCAGGTGAAGTGAAAGGCTGAGCTCAGATGCACATTCTCTCAGAACCCATGGTGAAATTCCATCTGGACCAACTGCTTTGTTCTTATTTAGCTCCTTTAGCATATTTTCCACTTCATCTCTAGACACCTCTATACGCTCTATGATGTTCTCAGAAATTCTTATTGTGTCTGGTTCTCTTAAGATTTCATTTTGTATAAACACACTTTGGAACTTTTCGTTTAATGTTTCACACATTGCATTATCATTTTCTGTGAATCTGTTTCCTATTTTCAACCGCTGGATATTATCCTTTACCTGCAATTTGTTGTTTATGAATTTGTAGAATAGGCCCAGTTCTGTTTTACATTTATCCATTATCCCTTTTTACAAATTTCTTTCTGCCTCTCCCCTTACTGCTGTATAGTTGTTTCTCGCATCTTTGTATCGCTATTTGTGGGTTTGGCTTCTTTCTATATTGATACCTGCTTGATGGGGTTCTGCTCTTCTCCCCAAGCCCGGCCCAAGGCCAGGCTCGACTTGTGAGTGTTTGGTCCACCAGACTGTTGCTTGGAGCGGCCCGCAGGGTCACATATCCACCACAGCCCGGCTGATCCGGAACTTCTCCTTGAAAACAGTCCAGTTTTCTCTTGAAGATGTCCACGGTTGTTCCGGCAATATGTCTTATAGTCGCTGGACGGACGTTGAACAACCGCGGACCTCTGATGTTTATACAGTGCTCTCTGATTGTGCCTATGGCACCTCTGCTCTTCACTGGTTCAATCTTGCATTTTTTTCCATATCGTTTACTCCAGTACGTTGTTATTTTACTGTGTAGATTTGGGACCTGGCCCTCCAGTATGTTCCATGTGTATATTATTTGGTGTCTCTCTCGTCTCCTTTCTAGAGAGTACATTTGGAGAGCTTTGAGACGATCCCAATAATTTAGGTGTTTTATCTCGTCTATGCGTTCCGTATATGTTCTCTGTATTCCCTCTATTTCAGCAATCTCTCCTGCTCTGAAGGGGGAAGTGAATACTGAGCAGTACTCGAGACGGGACAACATAAGTGACTTGAAGAGTACAACCATTGTGATGGGATCCCTGGATTTGAAAGTTCTCATAATCCATCTGATCATATTTCTGACTGACGCAATATTTGCTTGGTTATGCTCCCTAAACGTTAAATCGTCGGACATCGTTATTCCCAAATCCTTGACATGCTGTTTTTCTACTATGGGATGATTCGATTGTGTTTTGTACCCTGTATTATGTTTCAGATCCTCATTTTTGCCGTGCCTGAAATTTATCACTGTTAAACATCATGTTATTTTCTGCTGCCCAATCGAAAACTTTGTTGACATCTGCTTGTAGTTTTTCAATGCCTTTCATTCCATTTTTGTGTCTTTTGGTCTGTGGCTCTCTCTCAATTTCTGTTGAACCAATCCTGTTTTCTGGCCCTGCATCTCTTTTTTGGTATGAATGTTTGTGTGCCTTCATTGTATATTTTGCAAAATTTGGCATACATTTAATTTACTTCCCTGTCTAGCAACAAGTCTGCCTAATTACTTATTAAAAAAATTTGAAGTTCCCCATAGTGACCTCTCTCTCTTGAAATCAAGTTTATCAACTGTTTCAATGTCCCCATTTTCTGTGTGCGTGTGTTTGGAGGCTAAGCTTGCTGATACCATGTGTGTGTGTGTTTGGAGGCTTAGCTTGCTGATACCATGTGTGTGTGTGTGTTTGGAGGCTAAGCTTGCTGATACCATGTGTATGTGTGTGTTTGGAGGCTATGCTTGCTGATACCATGTGTGTGTGTGTGTTTGGAGGCTAAGCTTGCTGATACCATGTGTGTACTCACCTATTTTTACTCACCTGTTTAAATAATAATAGGGGTGTGTACCACCTCTGGTGCAATTGTAGGGACCCAGAGCCTTGAAGAAAATAAAGGGTATTCAGAGAAGACCTTGTGGATTCTCACTGAACACTAATATTTTCTTCTCCTACCACCCCTCTTATTTTGTTTTATGCTGTATTCTATTATATATCATATAAATACATAGCCAAATGGCAATATTTATTACGTCTATACAAAAAGAAGACATCCACTTTATTTTTTTTCTCCTTTGTTTCCATGTGGATTTTGTTGTGACTTCTACATCTTGGAGAATACATATTTTATTTTTATTTTTTATCTTTTATTTTTATCCTAACCTAACCTAACCTAACCTAACCTAACCTAACCTAACCTAACCTAACCTAACCTAACCTAACCTAACCTTTTATCTTTTATTTTTTTTGGCCGATTTATTTGCAGAGGTCAAACACTATTCTGTCTATTTAGCTTGTATTCATTAATGAGGACGAGATGAGGGCCTTATCACTAATAAATGGGAAATAAGGTATTGCAACATATATGTTTTGTTATAATAAACATAAGAATGAAGGTAACTACAGAAGGCCTATTGGCCCATACGAGGCAGCTCCAATTTATATCCACCCAATCTCATTCATGTATATGTCTAACCTACTGTTAAACTGTTAAGGGGCCCAGTGTCTGTTTTTTCAGTTTTCTCTAACTTATCCCTAGATATTTTTTTTTCGTGACTTCATTTCAATACATATTGACCCACAACTTTCACATATTCGAGTACGAATGCCAAGCAATCCTAATTATAACCTACAAGATATGTTATAAATTAGAAGTACTATATTTATTGTTGAGAACTTGAGATGCAATTTTCTCTGTGAAAAACATTTTATACTTTTGAGACGTAATAAAAAATTCATTACTGACCGATTCTCACCATTTTTACATATTATGTGCAAAGGTCTTAGTGCTAAGGTTCCTAATGAATCGATTTGTCATAAAGCCATAACGTTTGGAGTTATAAATATTTTGCATATAAATTTGGCACATATTTGGATGGCCCCCATTCAAAAAATATTTTACAGTAAACTATACTCTTGAACAATATTTTTCTCACTGGCAATTGAAAGTTATATGCCATTCTGAGACCATAATGAATAAAATAACAATTGGTGACAAAATATTTAGAGCAATTTGATTTTTTTTGTTTTGTTTTGTTTTGTAACTCTTTTTTTCCATTCATGTTGTGATGTTGATTTAAAAAGAAATGTTGGAGCATTTGCCACGAGGATTATGCACACAAAAAATTGAGTGTGTGTGATGAAGTTTCGGTGCCCAATCACTGGGCCCCTTAAGAGGTAGTTATGGTTTATAGTATCAAAGGCTTTCCTCAAGTCAATGAAGAGGCCAATTGAGAACTCATTTTTGTCAAGGGCAGTGTAGATTATATCAAGCAAGAGTGTTGGTGGGTGTTGCAAGAGCAGGGCAGCACTCTTATATATCATAGACATTATTTCATTAATGTTCCAAGCTTTGATTTTAAGTAATTGAATTATGGATATAATGTCTGTCCGGCTGACTGGTAAAAGGAGTAGAGTGTTAGCTATCTGTGAGATATGTAGTAACATGTGTCTGGGTCTTTGGAATTTTTCAACCAAGGTTTGCACAAATTCATGAAAAGAAGCTATTGAAATCAGTTAATGGTCAAAGGATTGGCAGATGCAGTTTAATGCTGATAAATGTAAAGTTCTGAGGTTAGGTAATGATGATAGAGTTACAAGATACGAGCTAGATGGTGTTGTGATTGCGAAGTCGGATTGCGAAAGGGATCTGGGAGTTATGATTAGTAAGAATTTAAAACAAAAGGATCAATGCATAAATGTTCGTAATAAGGCAAATCGGACACTTGGATTTATTAATCGCAGCGTTAGTAACAAGACACCTGGTGTGGTTCTCAAGCTATATCTTGCTCTAGTTAGGCCCCATTTAGATTATAAGAACATAAGAACATAAGAACAAAGGCAACTGCAGAAGGCCTGTTGGCCCATACGAGGCAGCTCCTATTCTATAACCACCCAATCCCACTCATATACTTGTCCAACCCGTGCTTGAAACAATCGAGGGACCCCACCTCCACAATGTTACGCGGCAATTGGTTCCACAAATCAACAACCCTGTTACTGAACCAGTATTTACCCAAGTCTTTCCTAAATCTAAACTTATCCAATTTATACCCATTGTTTCGTGTTCTGTCCTGTGTTGATACTTTTAATACCCTATTAATATCCCCCCGGTTATGTCCATTCATCCACTTGTAAACCTCTATCATGTCACCCCTAACTCTTCGCCTTTCCAGTGAATGCAACTTAAGCTTTGTTAATCTTTCTTCATATGAAAGATTTCTAATTTGGGGAATTAACTTAGTCATCCTACGCTGGACACGTTCAAGTGAATTTATATCCATTCTATAATATGGCGACCAAAACTGAACTGCATAATCTAAATGGGGCCTAACTAGAGCAAGATATAGCTTGAGAACCACACCAGGTGTCTTGTTACTAACGCTGCGATTAATAAATCCAAGTGTCCGATTTGCCTTATTACGAACATTTATGTATTGATCCTTTTGTTTTAAATTCTTACTAATCATAACTCCCAGATCCCTTTCGCAATCCGACTTCGCAATCACAACACCATCTAGCTCGTATCTTGTAACTCTATCATCATTACCTAACCTCAGAACTTTACATTTATCAGCATTAAACTGCATCTGCCAATCCTTTGACCATTTCAAAACCCTATCTAGATCAACTTGAAGTGATAGTGAGTCCTCCTCCGAATTAATTTCCCTACCGATTTTCGTATCATCGGCAAATTTGCAAATGTTGCTACTCAAACCTGAATCTAAATCATTTATATATATTATAAACAACAGAGGTCCCAGGACAGAGCCTTGAGGCACTCCACTTACAACATTTTCCCACTCTGACTTGATTCCATTTATACTAACTCTCTGTTTCCTTTGGTATAGCCATGCCCTAATCCAGCTTAATATAGCACCCCCAATACCATGAGACTCTATTTTTTTAATCAGTCTTTCATGTGGCACTGTATCAAATTATGCAGTTCAGTTTTGGTCGCCATATTATAGAATGGATATAAATTCACTTGAACGTGTCCAGCGTAGGATGACTAAGTTAATTCCCCAAATTAGAAATCTTTCATATGAAGAAAGATTAACAAAGCTTAAGTTGCATTCACTGGAAAGGCGAAGAGTTAGGGGTGACATGATAGAGGTTTACAAGTGGATGAATGGACATAACCGGGGGGATATTAATAGGGTATTAAAAGTATCAACACAGGACAGAACACGAAACAATGGATATAAATTGGATAAGTTTAGATTTAGGAAAGACTTGGGTAAATACTGGTTCAGTAACAGGGTTGTTGATTTGTGGAACCAATTGCCGCGTAACATTGTGGAGGTGGGGTCCCTCGATTGTTCAAGCACGGGTTGGACAAGTATATGAGTGGGATTGGGTGGTTATAGAATAGGAGCTGCCTCGTATGGGCCAATAGGCCTTCTGCAGTTACCTTTGTTCTTATGTTCTTATGTTCTTAGTTGCAATATGTAAGTCTGTTGCAAGTGTGTATCCATCTTTGGAGAGTTTTATCTGCTTGGTATGTGATTGTTGTTTAGACCCTAGGATGTTAGACATGGGTGATGGTAGAGATGTAATGTTCATATTTCCTTTTGCTTCTTTAAATCCATTCTCATAAAAGGAAGCTTTGGCTCTTTGTATTATATTGGTAATCATTGATGAGTATCTCTTAACTTCTTGTTTTGTAACTAGGCAAATTCTATTTTCATTTTTTTCATATTCGTGTTTCTTGTTACAGTAATTGTTTTATTAACACTTTGGCGCACTGAACAGTATGCCACTTGTGGGCCAGGGGTTGTTTAATCTTTTGGCAGTTAGTTACTTAAGAATATAAGAACAAAGGTAACTGCAGAAGGCCTATTGGCCCATACGAGGCAGCTCCTATCTATAAGCACCCAATCCCACTCATATACTTGTCCAACTCGCGCTTGAAACAATCGAGGGACACCACCTCCACCACGTTGCGCGGCAATTGGTTCCACAAATCAACAACCCTGTTACTGAACCAGTATTTACCCAAATCTTTCCTAAATCTAAACTTATCCAATTTATACCCATTGTTTCGTGTTCTGTCTTGTGTTGATATTTTTAATACCCTATTAATATCCCCCCTGTTATGTCCATACATCCACTTGTAAACCTCTATCATGTCACCCCTAACTCTTCACCTTTCCAGTTAATGCAACTTAAGCTTTGTTAATCTTTCTTCATATGAAAGATTTCTAATTTGGGGAATTAACTTAATCATCCTACGTTGGACACGTTCAAGTGAATTTATATCCATTCTATAATACGGCGACCAAAACTGAACTGCATAGTCTAAATGGGGCCTAACCAGAGCATGATATAGCTTAAAAAAAACACCAGGAGTCTTGTTACTAACGATTCGATTAATAAATCCCAGTGTCCTATTCACCTTATTACGAACATTCATGCATTGATCCTTTTGTTTTAAATTCTTACTAATCATAACTCCCGGATCCCTTTCGCATTCCGACTTCGCAATCTCAACAACATCTAGCTCGTATCTTGTAACTCTATCATCATTACCTTGCCTCAGAATTTTCCATTTATCAGCATTAAACTGCATTTGCCTATCCTTTGACCATTTCAAAACCCTATCTAGATCAACTTGAAGTGATAGTGAGTCCTCCTCCGAATTAATTTCCCTACCGATTTTCGTATCATCAGCAAATTTGCAAATGTTGCTACTCAAACCTGAATCTAAATCATTTATATATATTATAAACAACAGAGGTCCCAGGACAAAGCCCTGAGGTACTCCACTAACAACATTATCCCACTCTGACTTAACCCCATTTATACTAACTCTGTTTCCTTTGGAATAGCCATGCCCTAATCCAAGTTAATATAGCACCCCCAATACCATGAGCTTCTATTTTTTTAACTAGTCTTTCATGTGGCACTGTATCAAAAGCTTTGCTAAAGTCAAGGTACACAACATCACAATCCTTACCACTATCAACTGCCTCAACTATGCTGGAATAAAAAGTTAGCAATTTGTTAAACATGAACGGCCATTTGTAAAACCATGTTGCGACTCATTTATTATTTTATGTTTTTCAAGATGGAGACGAATTGTATTTGCAATTATTGATTCAAGTAACTTTCCCACAATAGACGTTAGGCTTATTGGCCGATAGTTTGACGCAAGTGATATATCTCCTTTCTTAAAAATTGGTACCACATTAGCTACCTTCCATGACTCTGGCACTCTGCCTGACTCTATTGATTTATTAAATATGGTAGACAGGGGGGCCTCGTAGCCTGGTGGATAGCGCGCAGGACTCGTAATTCTGTGGCGCGGGTTCGATTCCCGCACGAGGCAGAAACAAATGGGCAAAGTTTCTTTCACCCTGAATGCCCCTGTTACCTAGCAGTAAATAGGTACCTGGGTGTTAGTCAGCTGTCACGGGCTGCTTCCTGGGGGTGGAGGCCTGGTCGAGGACCGGGCCGCAGGGACACTAAAGCCCCGAAAACATCTCAAGATAACCTCAAGATGACAGTGGCTCGGAAAGCTCCTCTTTGCATTCTTTAAGCACCCTGGCAAACACTTTATCCGGCCCTGGGGATTTGTTTGGTTTTAGTTTTTCTAATTGTTTAATTACATCCTCCCTGGTAACTGCTAAACTAGTCAACCTGTCCTCATCTCTACCCACATAGACTTGTTTGGCTGAAGGCATATTGTTAAGTTCTTCTTTAGTAAATACAGATATAAAATATTTGTTAAAAATACTACTCATCTCCTTGTCATTATCCGTTATTTGACCTGTCTCAGATTTTAATGGACCTATCCTTTCCCTAGTCTTAGTTCGATATAACTGAAAAAAATCTTTAGGATTTGACTTTGCTTGCTCTGCTATGCGAACTTCATAGTTTCTTTTTGCTTTCCTAATCTCTTTTTTAACATTTCTAACCAGTTTAATGAATTCCTGATCTAACCTGACTTCCCCATTCTTAATCCTTTTGTACCAAGCTCTCTTTTTACCTATAAGGTTCTTTAAATTATTTGTTATCCACTTTGGGTCATTAGTATTCGACCTATTCAATTTGTATGGTATACTACGCTCCTGTGCTTTGTTTAGAATATTCTTAAATAAGTTATATATTGAATCCACATCGAAATCCCCATTTAAGTCACCTATCGCTGGGTTCATGTCTCGCTCCAAGACCGGCCCACACCCCATACCCAAGCCTTTCCAATCAATTTGACCCCAAAAATTTCTTAGGCTATTAAAATCAGCTTTTCGAAAATCTGGCACTTTAACAGAATTTTCTCCTACTGGTCTATTCCATTCTATGCTAAATCTGATTTCTTTGTGATCACTGCTCCCTAGCTCACTCCCTATTTCGATGTCATTAATTTGCGTTTCCCTGTTAGTTAACACTAAATCTAAAATATTATTTTCCCGTGTTGGTTCCTTAATGTGTTGCGTAAGAAAGCAATCGTCAATTAATTCTAGAAAATCTTCTGCTTCACTATTCCCTGTTTTGTTCAACCAGTTTATTCCGCTAAAATTAAAGTCACCCATGACATAAATACTGTTAGATCTAGATGCTCTAGATATTTCATCCCATAGATGCTTTGCTTCCATTCTGTCTAAATTTGGTGGCCTATATATTACTCCTATTATAATATTATTAGCTTTTTCGTTTAATTCAATCCAAATAGTTTCTGTGTGTGGCTCTGTTTTGATTCCCTCTTTGAGACTACATTTCAAATTGTCCCTAACATATATGGCTACTCCACCTCCTCGTCTAATATATCTATCTGTGTGAAATAGTTTAAATCCATATATTTGATATTCAGCTAATAGTTCTCTATTTTCTACATTCATCCACGTTTCGGTAAGTGCAATAATATCTATTTTTTCTGTGCAGACAAGAGCATTTAATTCGTTAATTTTATTTCTTAGACTTCTACTGTTAGTGTACAGTAGAAGTTAGAAGTAGTGTACAGTTAGAAGTAGAAGTTAGTGTACATTCTTAAATAAGTTATATATTAAATTCACATCGAAATCCCCTTTTACGTCACCTATCGCTGATTTCATGTCTCGCTCTAAGACCGGGCCACACCCCATACCCAAGACTTTCCAATCTATTTGACCCAAAAAATTTCTTAGGCTATTAAAATCAGCTTTTCGAAAATCTGGCACTTTAACAGAATTTTCTCCTACGGGTCTATTCCATTCTATGCTAAATCTGATTACTTTGTGATCACTGTTCCCTAGCTCACTCCCTATTTCGATGTCATTAATTTGTGTTTCCCTGTTAGTTAACACTAAATCTAAAATATTAATTTCCCGCGTTGGTTCATTAATGTGTTGCGTAAGAAAGCAATCGTCAATTAATTCTAGAAAATCTTCTGCTTCACTATTCCCTGTTTTGTTCACCCAGTTTATTCCACTAAAATTAAAGTCACTCATGACATAAATACTGTTAGATCTAGATGCTCTAGATATTTCATTCCATAGATGCTTTGCTTCCATTCTGTCTAAATTTGGTGGCCTATATATAACTCCAATTATAATATTATTTGCTTTTTCGTTTAATTCTATCCAAATAGTTTCTGTGTGTGGCTCAGTTTTGATTCCCTCTTTGAGACTACATTTCAAATTGTCCCTAACATATATGGCTACTTCCCCTCCTCGTCTAATATATCTATCTATGTGAAATAGTTTAAATCCATTTATCTGATATTCAGCTAATTGTTCTCTATTTTCTACGTTCATCCACGTTTCGGTAAGTGCAATAATATCTATTTTTTCTGTGCAGACAAGAGCATTTAATTCATTAATTTTATTTCTTAGACTTCTACTGTTAGTGTAATATATCCTAAGTGAATTGTTATTTTGAGGCCCTTTTCTTTCCCTGATCATTTTGCCAATTCTTTTCTCCCACGAACACATACTTTTATTACCTCCTTCCTCCAAATCAATTCCCATACCACTATCTACTAACAGTTTAAACCCAAACAAACACCTCTAACCACTGGATCCAACGAGTTTGCAACAGCAACAACCCCAGCCCTCGATAGATGCACCCCATCACGAGTATACATTTCATTTCTTCCATAGAAGCGTTCCCAGTTGTCTATGAAAGATATTGCATTTGATTTGCAATATCTTTCCAGCCGGCAATTGACACCAAGTGCCCTCGACATCCATTCATTTCCCACTCCCTTTCTTGGAAGAATGCCACATATGATCGGGATTCCTCCCTTGCTCCTAACTAATTCAATGGCTGTCCTAAATCTCTGTATTAGTTCCTCACTCCTAACTCGCCCAACATCATTACCCCCTCCACTAATACAAATAATGGGTTTGTTCCCACTTCCAGTCAAAATATCATTCATGTTTTCAACAATATCACCAATTCCAGCTCCGGATAGCAAACCCTTAATCTGTTCCCCCTATCTCTGGCACAAAACGTTCTGTCTAAATACCTCACCTGGGAATCTCCCACAACCAAAATTCGCTTCGGTACCGCCCTAACTTTCTGAGCAGCCTGAGGGGCCTGCGCTCCGCCGTTCCTCGCTGATTTCCTCGCTGCAGGCGCACTACAGCACTCGTCCTCCAACACGGCAAATGAATTTGCCGTCCTTAGGGCGTCTGTAGGCGGCCTTGTCAAGGTCTTCTTAAGACCCCTGTCTTTCACTACTCTCCACGATAAGGTCTCGTCAACACTGGTCTCCTCCTTCGTTTCCTCTCGAAGTCTCAGCCGTCGTACCTCCTCCCTCAGGGAATCCATCTCTGCTGCTCAGAGCTCCAACCAAACTCACCAAAACATTCACTAATCCTTCCATTATTGCAATAATAATGTTACTCCAGAGCTCCAGCTAACACAACCTCTCACAGTGGAGGATCTGGGAGTTATGATTAGTAAGAATTTAAAACAAAAGGAACAATGCATGAATGTTCGTAATAAGGCGAATAGGACACTGGGATTTATTAATCGAAGCGTTAGTAACAAGACACCTGGTGTGGTTCTTAAGCTATATCTTGCTCTGGTTAGGCCCCATTTAGATTATGCAGTTCAGTTTTGGTCGCCGTATTATAGAATGGATATAAATTCACTTGAACGTGTCCAACATAGGATGACTAAGTTAATTCCCCAAATTAGAAATCTTTCATATGAAGAAAGATTAACAAAGCTTAAGTTGCATTCACTGGAAAGGCGAAGAGTTAGGGGGTGACATGATAGAAGTTTACAAGTGGATGAATGGACATAACAGGTGGGATATTAACCCTTACACTGCTCAGGGGTCCTTGGGACATTTACACCCCTGTGCGCAAGAAAAAAAAAATTAAAAAAAAAATTTTCGTCTTCTAAACATGTTAATTTGTGTCCCCTGTGCACGGAAAAAATAAAAAAAAATCGTAGGTGACATATTTTTAGCGCAATTGACCGAGGAAGTCTGGCAAAAAGTGGGCGTTGACAGAGCAGTCGTCAGACCCGGTCAGCGTCACCCGCGCTGACAGATGGGAGTTGCCACTAAGATATTATTTCCTAATTGTTTCAATGTCTCCGATTGATTTTTTCTTAGTTTTTTTGCAGTAATATTATTCAATAGTGTGTATTGTAATATATTTATATAATAGAAGTGGTGAATAATCGCTATACTCAAAAGTATGATGTGCATATTAGTGATTCAATTATTATGTTTATAAAAACAATAAACATATTGTTTTGCTGCTATTACACTCTATACACAGGTTATATATAAGTATCTGTATGTTTTGATCACCATAACGAACCACTAAGTTGGTATTGAGAGTCGAAAAGCAACGAAGAGTTACCGCCACACACCAGCCAGCCACTCGCTGCCACTCCCTCAACACACGCACTAAACTTTCTTCCCCAATAATACCATTTGTGGTGTTATTACACTATATACAGACGTTATATATAAGTATGTATATATTTTGTTCACCACAACTGTACAGCTAAGCTGATATAGTTAGTTCAGGCACTAAGAGTCGTCGCTATACACAGATGGCGGCTGGTGGCTCCCTCACTCTTTCAAGGTCACACGCACTAAACTTTCTACCCCAACAATACTGATTGCAGTGTTATTACCCTATATACACATATTATATATAAATATCTACATGTTTTATGCACCGTAACTGTACACCTAAGCTTGTAGTGCGCCCAAAAAGCATAGTGGCCACTCTCTAAACAGCTAGACAAATCGTGCAGACGACGTCACCTCCGTCACCCATATGGCTCCTCCCAGTATAATCCTTTTGCTGTTATTACACTAATACACACATTATATATAAGTATCTACATTTGTGTTCACCATAGAGAACCACTGACCTGGTATGGTGAATGCAAACAATAACAGCTAGCCACACAGTCAGTAAACGATGCTGTCTCCCTCCATCTCTCAGCATCACTCCTCTCACAGCGCTAATTATTATAACAATCCTGCTATTATCACAACCCTGGTTATTTATATCACAGTCATTGGTCATCTGTAATATTGTCATCGCTAAATAATAACAATTATATATTTATTTTGACATTTTTCGGCGATGCTGTGGTCACAAGCTGAACAGCAATGCTGTTCGCTCATGCTGCGTGCGCCAGCCTTGGTTGCTCCAACAGTACTGTGCCTCTCACACCTAAGAATATTGCCCACGATTTTTTTTTTAAATGGCATCTGTTAACAAGAGCCCTGAGGAAGCTACTGTGAACCCCGCGTAGCCGCGGGCCATTTGAATCAGGCCTGGCACCCTATGGCGTATATATACGCCATGCGCACCATGGGACATGTTACTCAGGGCGTATATATACGCCATGCGCAGTTTAAGGGTTAACAGGGTATTAAAAATATCAACACAAGACAGAACACGAAACAATGGGTATAAATTGGATAAGTTTAGATTTAGGAAAGACTTGGGTAAATACTGGTTCAGTAACAGAGTTGTTGATTTGTGGAACCAATTGCCGCGTAGCGTGGTGGAGGTGGTGTCCCTGGATTGTTTCAAGCGCGGGTTGGACAAGTATATGAGTGGGATTGGGTGGTTATAGAATAGGAGCTGCCTCGTATGGGCCAATAGGCCTTCTGCAGTTACCTTTGTTCTTACGTTCTTATGTTCAAACCCCCCACCAACCCCAGCACCATCGGCAAATTTGCAAATGTTGCTACTCAAACCTGAATCTAAATCATTTATATAAATTATAAACAACAGAGGTCCCAGGACAGAGTCCTGAGGTACTCCACTAACAACAATATCCCACTCTGACTTAACCCCATTTATACTAACTCTCTGTTTCCATTGGAATAGCCATGCCCTAATCCAACTTAATATAGCACCCCCAATACCATGAGCTTCTATTTTTTTAATTAGTCTTTCATGTGGCACTGTATCAAAAGCTTTGCTAAAGTCAAGGTACACAACACCACAATCCTTACCACTATCAACTGCCTCAACTATGCTGGAATAAAAAGTTAGCAAATTTGTTAAACATGAACGGCCATTTGTAAAATCATGTTGCGACTCATTTATTAATATATGTTTTTCAAGATGGAGACGAATTGTATTTGCAATTATTGATTCAAGTAACTTTCCCACAATAGACGTTAGGCTAATTGGCCGATAGTTTGACGCAAGTGATCTATCTCCTTTCTTAAAAATTGGTACCACATTAGCTACCTTCCATGACTCTGGCACTCTGCCTGACTCTATTGATTTATTAAATATGGTAGACAGTGGCTCGGAAAGCTCCTCTTTACATTTTTTAAGCACCTTGGCAAACACTTCATCCGGCCCTCGGGATTTGTTTGGTTTTAGTTTTTCTAATTGTTTAATTACATCCTCCCTGGTAACTGCTAAACTAGTCAACCTGTCCTCATCCCCACCCACATAGACTTGTTCGGCTGAAGGCATATTGTTAAGTTCTTCTTTAGTAAATACAGATATAAAATATTTGTTAAAAATACTGCTCATCTCCTTGTCATTATCCGTTATTTGACCTGTCTCAGATTTTAATGGACCTATCCTTTCCCTAGTCTTAGTTCGATATAACTGAAAAAACCCTTTAGGATTTGACTTTGCTTGCTCTGCTATGCGAACTTTATAGTTTCTTTTTGCTTTCCTTATCTCTTTTTTAACATTTCTAACCAGTTGTATGAATTCCTGTTCTAAACTGACTTCCCCGTTCTTAATCCTTTTGTACCAAGCTCTCTTTTTACCTATAAGGTTCTTTAAATTATTTGTTATCCACTTCGGGTCATTAGTATTCGGTCCATTCAATTTGTATGGTATACTACGTTCCTGTCCTTTGTTTAGAATATTCTTAAATAAGTTATATATTAAATCCACATTGAAATCCCCTTTTACGTCACCTATCGCTGGGTTCATGTCTCGCTCCAAGACCGGCCCACACCCCATACCAAAGACTTTCCAATCTATTTGACCCAAAAAATTTCTTAGGCTATTAAAATCAGCTTTTCGAAAATCTGGCACTTTAACAGAATTTTCTCCTACAGGTCTATTCCATTCTATGCTAAATCTGATTACTTTGTGATCACTGTTCCCTAGCTCACTCCCTATTTCGATGTCATTAATTTGTGTTTCCCTGTTACATAAGAACATAAGAACAAAGGCAACTGCAGAAGGCCTATTGGCCCATACGAGGCAGCTCCTATTTATCAGTCAGAGTAGATAAAGATAAAACCATCTCCGTTTTACCTGCCCCCCCCCACCCCCCAAAAAAGAGGGACGCTCCTCTCATCCCTCTGTCACTCCATCCACTTGTTCCTCCCTCCAAGCTCCTCCACCTCCGCGTCCTCAAACTCCACATCTTAGCCCTCAAGCTCCTCCACCTCTGCATTATAAAGCTCCACCTCGTTGCCTGAAGCTCCTCCACCTTCACGTTATCAAGCTTCACCTCCTCTCCCTCATGCTCCTGCACCTCCTCGCTCTCAAGCTCCTACACCTCCGCCTCCTTAAGCTTCACCTCCTCGCCTTCAAGTTCCTCCACCTCCTCAAGCTCCACCTTCTCGCTCTCAATCTCCTACACCTCCACCTCTGCATCCTCAAGTTCCACCTCCTCCCTCTCAAGCTCCTCCACTTTCCCTCCTAGCCCTCATGAACCTCCACTACGATTCGCGTCCTGAAGCTCCTCCACTTCCACCTCGATTATCATCCACAAGCTCCTCCACCTCCACCTCCATCTCGACTCGCGTCCTGAAGCTCCTCCACCTCCACCTCCTCGCCCTCCCACACCCAAGCTCCTCCACTTCCACCTCTACCTCCACTTACTAAAGCTCTACCTCCTCGCCCATAAGGTCCTACACCTTCTCCTTCGCGTCCTCAAGCTCCATTCCCTTGCCATCAAGCTTCTCCACTTCCACTTCCGCGTCCTCAAGCTCTACCTCCTCGGCCTCAAGCTCCTCAACCTCTACCTCCTCGCCCTCAAGCTCCATTCCCTTGCAATCAAGCTTTTCCACTTCCACTTCCGCATCCTCAAGCTCTTCCTCCTCGGCCTCAAGCTCCTCAACCTCTACCTCCTCGTCCTCAAGCTCCACCTCCTCTCCCTCAAGCACCTCCACCTTCACGTTCTCAAGTTCCACCTCCACGCTCTCAAGTACTTCAGTAGTGGTAATCGACACATAATGCTGCCGTTTTGCTTTTTCCGACGGCAGCGTTATGTGTCGTGTGTTTGTCGTTACAAATGGCGACGGCAGCTATATGGTGCATGGGTTTTTCAAATTTTTATTAACGGCAGCGATATAGTGCATTTTTTTTTAAGTTTTATCAACGGCAGCGATATGGCTCCATGTTTTTCGTTACCTCAATGAGTCAAAACGGCAGCGATATGGCTCCATGTTTTTTCGTTACATCAGTGAGATAAAACGGCAGCGATATGGCTCCATGTTTTTTCGTTACATCAGTGAGATAAAACGGCAGCGATATGGCTCCATGTTTTTTCGTTACCTCAGTGGGAGTAAACGGCAGCGATATGGCTCCATGCTGTTTCGTTACCCCAGCGGGTGATGGTTAATCTCCAGGTCTCATCATTCCGCTCAAGGGGATTAAAAAGCCGGTCTATGAGTCGTGTGTTTTGCGTTACCCCAGTGACCCTGAAACCAAATGTAGAATAACGTCATCCATAGTCTCTTTTAAATCTATTTACTTCCAATCTATCTTAACCACAACATCAACTGTTGCTATTAGATGATGAACTTCTGTAATTCTATTCCCAATTAATATCCCCTTTCATCTCTATTTATACACATCAATAATGTAACTCTATTAATATTCAGAAGGTCCTATTTATTCCCCTTACGTATCTAGAAGCTTTATATATAGTGTCTGGCCACGGATCGTATATTGAACATAGGAATAAAATCCATTCATATGAAACAAAGGGGAGCAACACAGAGCATGAACTAACATGTATCTCACCATTCACCCCTGTTACCAAACCAGTATTTGCCCAGGTCTTTTTGCCAAATCTGAAACATATGTAAATAATACCCATTGTTTAGTGTTGATATTTTTTATGGGCTATTAATATCCCACCTTTGTTGTCTCCTTTCACTCACACCTCTATCATGTCATCCTATGTTTCTTCGCCTTTCTGGAGAATGTAATTTAAGCTTTGTCAATCTTTCTTCAAGGATTGCTTATCGAACATAGGGTGAATAAAAATAAAAATCCGCTATCCCCCCACTTTGAATGAAACTATAACCCTCCCCCCAGACATGGTGACTTCAAAAGAGGATTTAGTAGTAATCCAATTATATATAATAAAAAAAAAAACAGGCTACCCCAGCACTCGGACATTTATATTTAATTCCTCCTTCACTGCTTGTCCTATGTACGTCTCGCAATCGCTCAAAATCATACCCCCTCACACCTTACTGTAGCATATAAAATCAAAATATTCATTCAGTGTGCATATATTTGAACTACATTGCGTAAGAGCAGCCTTGCATGTTTTGAAAAATAGGCTTTCTGCAGTTACCTTCCTTCTGATATTCTAATCCCTAATGCGGTTTGATTCACCAATAGGGAACGATGCTTTAAAACATAACGTTACATGCGGTTCCAAGTAAGGACCCTGTCTCTCATTAGCACATTCCTTAATCTCTATTGTTCTCCCCAAGTGACATCACAGGCTATGCCATAATGCCTTATAACCACTCATATCTGGCTCATTGTATCATTGCTTATATTTTTCTGTTATTCAATTCATCAGCCCTATATTATCAAACAATCGTAACATAACCTATTATAAACTATCAAATACATTCCACATTCTACAAACCCGTTGTCGCTTAGCAAAGACACAAAAGCTGGTCCGGTATAGGGATAGAGAATGGTCTGCCATTAACAAATAGGTGTTAAGGCTCCACTGCAACCCGACTGTTCAATAATGACATCACAATGAGCAATGAAGCCCTAGCATGCTACTTATCAGTGTGGTCTATTTAATGCTATTATTAAAAAAATGGCTAGACTATCCATCCCCACCTAACCAAACTTCATCAAAAACTTAAATAGCGACCCAAATGTCGTACCGCAATTTGAGCATAATCGTACATCTGGCAGCTCAGCGGATTAGTATCTATGTTTATAGGCTAGTCAACTGTCCTCACATCCGTCAAATAGCTGTCCAAATGTCGCACCACAATTCATCCATCTAGCAACTCAGCTGGATGGTAGCCACTATATTCATAGGCTAATCATTTCTACACGTCAAAAATCCTAATCCTGCTACTCGAATCAGTTGACTTGTTTCTAAACCAACAGTCACAAATACATGCACGCGTACCAACACATACTCAACAACCCTTACACGCATAGATAATAGCCTGTTTTTGCCACTATTGCCACATTAATCAGATGTAATTTATGCTATATGAATCCAATACATTTACACAAGAGATATGACATTTATGCACAAAATTACTGACTTCACCTTACCTCCACCTGCCCTAACATAACTAAGGCTAGAACCAATAAGTCTGTGCCTAAATAAATATGTGTGAAATGATTGAGGAGGATCTAACAAGGATGTATTAATAAGGCATTAAGAACATGGACATATGTTAGATGAATAGTATAGCACTAATAATGTTGAAATATTAATGGAAAATGTATGTATGTTTTTATATTGAGGATGTCAGACGTACCATTCATTCATGTTAAATTCTGACTTTAGGGGGAGTTGGTTAAACTCAGCACATTATAATTAATCTCTTAAACATACCTAGAAAAATATTATGCAAATTGTGTATTGTTTAGCCTAGTTGGCTGTGACTGTATTCGTACAGATAGCATAATAATTATATTAGAGCAAGTTGTGTATTATGTAATAATGTACTGTTTATATTCCTGCAAATTGTGTATTATTTGTGCAAGTTGTGTACTAAATGCATATGTTTGTGTGTGTGTATTTGTGGAATTGTGTAGTTCTGTATTTAATGTATATGCGCTAGTTATGTATTGTTTATACAATACTAGTTGAGTAGTGATTAAATTTTTGTGTAAGTTGTGTATTACTTGTCTATATGTTGTAATTGTATTTCTGAGTGAATTGTGTATTTGTGCTAGTTGTATATTTATATATTTGGTTTGATTATATATTGCATATATTTATGCTGGATAAGTATTTGATTGTATTTAGGCAAGTTGTGTAATAATAATTATGAACAAATGTATAACAATTGCACAAGTTGTGTATTAATTGCGCATGTTGTGTAATTGTATATGTATGAATTATGTATTTACACATGTTGTGTATTGATTGTCATTGCGCAAGGTATGTAATTATACAGCAACTTTGCTTGTATTAATTGTACAAAGATGTGTAATAATTACACAATTTGTGTAATAATTGTCCTTGTTTTATAATCGTTTTGTGCGAATAGTTAATTTTACGCAAGTTGTGTTTTTGAATTTTGCTTAAATGGAACTGGTGCAACTGTATTTTTTGTGTGAATTGTGTATTTGTGTAAGTTCTGTATATGTAATCGGAAAAATAGATCTTCATGTGCAAGTGTGTAAGTGAATTTTGGTTTATGAGACGATGTGTGTTTTTTTGTGAAAATTATGTTCATGGAATTGTGTAAGTTTAGTGAAAGCGCGTTTATTATTGCATGGGCATGTAAGCAATTTCTTATAGTTATGCAAATACCATGCTCCGTGGTGTAGTGGTAAGAAACTCGCCTGGCGTTCCGCGAGCGCTTTGTCATGGGTTCGTATCCTGGCCGGGGAGGATTTACTGGGCGCAAATCGTTAACTATAGCCTCTGTTTAACTCAACAGTAAAATGTGTACTTGGTTGTAAAAACGATTCTTCTCGGTGGGGATCGTATTCCAGGGGCCTGCCCGAAATGCTAAGCGTACTAGTGGCTGTACAAGAATGTAACAACTCTTGTATATATCTCAAAAAAAAAAAAAATGCTCTCTGTAACTGTCATACTTTGACTGTATATAATATTTGTGTATATGGTATATTTTGTGTGCAACTGATATATATTGTATATAAATGACATATATTGTATATAAATGACATATATTGTATATAAATGACATATTTTGTCTATAAATGACATATTTTGTGTATGAATGGCCTATTTTGTGTGTAAACGATATATTTTATGTGTCAATTATATATTTTGTGCATAAATGTCATATCTGGTGTGTAAATGTTGTATTGGATTCATGTAGCATTATTTGCATCTGATTAATGTGGCAATAGTGGCAAAAACAGGCTATTGTCTATGTGTGTAAGGGTTGTTGAGTATGTGTAGGTACGCATGCATGCATTTATGATTGTTGGTTTAGAAACAAGTCAACTGATTCGCATAGCAGGATTAGGATTTTTGACGTGTAGAAATGATTAGCCTATGAATATAGTGGCTAGCATCCAGCTGAGTTGCTAGATGGATGAATTGTGGTGCGACATTTGGATAGCTGTTTGTCGGATGTGAGGACAGTTGAATAGCCTATCAACATATCTACTAATCCGCTGAGCTGCCAGATGTACCATTCTGCTCAAATTGCGGTACGACATTTGGATCGCTATTTTAGTTTTTGATGAAGTTAGGTTAGGTGGGGATGGATAGTCTAGCCATTTTTTAATAATAGCATTAAATAGACCACACTGAAAAGCAGCATGCTAGGGCCTCATTGCTCATCTTTGTGACATCATAGTTGAACAGTTGGGTTGCAGTGGAGCCTTAACACCTATTTTTTTTAATCGCAGACCATTCTCTATCCATATACCAGACCAGCTCTTGTGACTTTGCTAAACAACAACGGGTTTGTAGAATGTGGAATGTATTTGTTTGTTTATAATAGGTTATGTTACTATGGTTTGATAATATAGGGCTGATAAATTGAATAACAGAAAAATATGAGCAATGATACAATTAGCCAGATATGAGTGCTTACAAGGCATTATGACATAGCCTGTGATGTCACTTGGAGAGAACAGTAGAGATTGAGGAATGTGCTAATGAGAGACAAGGTCCTTCCATGGAACCGCTTGTAACGTTATGTTTTAAAGCAACGTGCCCTATTGGTGGATGAAACCACATTAAGGATTAGAATATCAGAATGAAGGTAACTGCAGAAGGTCTATTTTTCAAAACATGCGAGGCTGCTTTTACTCAATGTAGTTCATATATATATATGCACACTGAATGAGTATTTTGATTTGTTATATGCTACAGTAAGGTGAGGGGGGTATGTTTTCGAGCGATTGCGAGACGTACATAGGACTAGCAGTGAAGGAGGATTTAAATAAAAGTGTCTGAGTGTTGGTGTAGCCTGTTTTTTTTTTAAATTATATATATTTGGAACACTACTGAATCCCCTGTTGAAGTCACCATGTCTGGGGGGAGAGTTCTGGTTTCATACAAAATGGGGGATAGCGAATTATCATTTGTATTCACCCTATGCTCGATAAGCAATCCTTCAAAAAAGAATGACAAAACTTAAATTACATTCTCTAGAAATGCGAAGAAATATGGGGTGATATGATATAGGTGTGAGTGAATGGAATTGAAAAAGAGGGATATATATAGCCCATTAAAAATATCAACACGAGACAGAAAACGTAACAATGGGTATTAATTGGATATGTTTCAGATTTGGCAAAAAGACCTGGGCAAATACTGCTTTGGTAACAGGGGTGAATGGTGAGATACAAGTTAGTTCATGCTCTGTATTGCTCCCCTTTGTTTCATATGAATGGATTTTATTCCTGTGCTCAATATACGATCCATGGCCAGACACTAAATATAAAGCTTCTACATACGAAGGGGGAATAAATAAAAGCTTCTGAATATTAATAGAGTTACATTATTGATGTGAATAAATGGAGATGAAAAGGAATATTGATTGGAAATAGACCTACTGACGCTCATCATCTAATAGCAACAGTTGATGTTCTAGTTAACATAGTAGTACTAGGCATCCATCAGTCTCAGGAGACTATGGAGTTGCACTCTGGTGTCGGCCTGGTCTGGAGTGGTCCCACCAGGGCGCAAAGCCAGGGTAGATTGATTCGGGGGAGAAGCTGTTACCCAGTGTTATGATCCCAGGCAGCTGAAAAACGAGTCTCCCCTTTGAGAATTATTCTATTGAGCCTGACCTGACTAGAAGGTCTTGGAAATATAGAGGTGATAACACAGATGTAAAATAGTTGGTTAGATTTAATAAACAATTTGAGATTATGGGCAGTGAATAAGAAAATAGATAAATGACTGGTTAGGAGATGTGGATAAATTGCTGGAGGCGAGAGGCTCGCTTCTGGAGTGCTTTGACCTCACTTGAGTGCCAAACATCGCAGGGGGAAGCCGTGCTCCGTTTGAGCTCCCGTCAGAAAGGAACCCCTAGTGATATATCTCCAAGAGACGAGAAGTGTGCAGACGTGCCAACTGTGGAATCGAGCTGGGAACGTTGTGGTCTCAAGTCCTGGATGGCGAGGAGTGTTTATTAATCCGACAGAGACATTATTGTGGGCCGTGGGAGTGCCCTGACCAGACTCCATCAGAGGGAGGAGCGCCCTCAACCAGACAATCTGTGGTAAGCACGATTTTAGCCAGTCTATAGCGATTACTTGTAGTTGGTCGTGTGCCCAGCGACAGTAGTAATGTTTATTGATAAGTTAGACATGTTTTGATAAGGCAGAAGGCCTAAAATAAGAGAGTGGAGAGGGAGGAACGTCCTGGAGGACGGAGCGACGTCCGTCCCCTCTGAGCGCTGGCAGGTGACTGAGGGAGCCCAGCTCCTGACAGCGGAGGACCCTCCCAGAGTGAGTGAGGACTGCCGGGCAAGGAGCAGCATGGACATAGCCCAAAACGGGGGAGTCCACTCTCACAGTATGTAGAGAACAGATAAATGTTGGAGGCAAACATATTGTGTGGTTATTTTTGTTTATGTGTTTAAGGGGAAACATTTTTATTGGAGTGTCGATGGGTTGCAGGTTTGTCTTTGGGGAAGAAGTTGCTGAGAACATCGAAGCCAGCACAGAGGGAGTAGTTGATGAGACTCCAAGGTAGTGGAGGAGAGGACCTCGAGCTGTGAGGAGAAGCAGTGAAGAGGAGTGTCACGTGCTTCTGTAGAGGTGGTGAAGCACCATAGGTGCTCGAGGAAACTTCATGGTGTAGCAGCCAGGAGAGCTGTGAGGACCCTAGTAGAGGTGGCGAAGCACCATAGTTGCCCGAGGAAAACTTCAGGGTGTTGCAGCCTGGAGGAGCAGCAGAGGATCCTGGTAGTTAAACCCGGAAGAACCTGAAGAGATAAGGGTAGTGAACTTCCAGATGTGGAAGGGAAGTTCTAAATGATTACTTTTAGGGAGGTGATAGAGTGTTCGGTTGTCATTAGCATGCAAAACGCAGTGAAAGGTGAGTGATTGTTTGCCGTTCTTGTGCCGAGGAGTGTTTATACTGAGGTTCAGAGTTACAGTCGTAGGCTGGATTACCTACAGATGTATGTGTTCTAGGACTGATAGGGTGATCAATTGATCATTGTTGTGTACCAAGGAACGTTTATACTGATATATATATGTTATAGCACTCATACGCTGATTTTCCTTGTACATGTTTATATATATATATATATATATATTCTCTTGCTGATAGTGCAACATTGTATTATAAGACTTGATCTACTTGATGAGATTGGTAATATTAGGTGGTGAACCAGGAGATAGGATACCACTTGATAAGCAGATGGTAGAGTTCTGATGGTGTTAGAGTGCAACCTGACTGAAATAGTATAGAGTGTAGGATTCATTATTATTATATGTGAGTATGTATTGTATATGTGCTTTGTCCAGTAAATGTATTCAAATTTGCTGGTGTTTGGCCTTGTCCTAGTGAGGCTTCCCAGGATGTAGTAAAGAAGGAGAGAGAGAAAGAAAGAACCATGAACCACTGCTGTGGACAGGGTAGAACAGAAAACTAATAAGTCAGAGGGAATTGAGGAGATCACATCACATAAGGAGAGAGTGGGGAGTCATAGCGGCTCGAGTGGGCGTGTGCACGTGACAACGAGGCTAAGTATTGGAGCCGCATCCCCTAAACGTGTGACGTTGAGCCCCTCTTCAAGAGCCAGAAGCGCCCAGGGTGATCTCCTGGTAAAGTATAAGCACTCTACCGAGTTGTGGGTTGGGTTGTCCAGAAAGAAGGATCAACAACGACAACACCACCAACCCACACTATACAATACCAGGCAGCAGGTCCCCCCTCTCCACAGCGCTGAAAGTCTCCAATGGAAAGGCAAACATAGACTGGAAGTAAATAGGAGAATTAAAATAGACTAGGGATGAGGTTATTCTACATTTAGTTTTCAGGGTCACTGGGGTAACGCAAAACACCTGACTCATAGACCGGCTTTTTAATCCCCTTGAGCGAAATGCTAAGACCTGAAGACGAGCAATCACTCGCTAGGGTAACGAAAATGGACTGGGACATAGCCCAGCTTTTTAATCCCCTTGAACGAAATGCTGAGACTGTCGGAAAATCCGACACCATTTACTAATATCATACAGGCAGATAATATTGCTGCATTGTATATACAAGTTAACCCATAGAAAATGTAACTTGTAGTGGAACTTTCCGTCTATAGAAAATGGGATATCATTACCACATACTATTATAAATTCACCAGCTATTCTGCTGGGAATTATTCTTAAATACATTAGTCTTTGGACTTTACCATCATAAAAACATCTCATATAAATTAATTTAATTGTCAGAATCAAAGTAGAGTAAATGTGACCATTCAATCAGTTATTGACATCTCTAGAAAGTGAAGGAGGCATCAGTTGTGAGGGAGCGGTCAGCCATTGTTATTGTTAGACCAGAGTCGTTGGAGCAAGTAACAGCTCCAATAAATTCTCTTGGACGAAGTGTGACGAAGATCAGAGTAGTGGTCTTCCTTCATCAACACGCTGTCAGCAAATACAAGGGAGGTGTCTTTCCAAAACCCGTTTATCTAATTATTTAGATAAACGGGTTTCATGAATATTAGGTAGATATAAAGGGTGATCCGGTTAGATCACAAATGATCGACTCAAACAAGGTAATTAAGCCTTGGTCTTTATGGTTCAATGTACAGTGTTTTCTCTGATATAGCTGTCATATATTAGGATTCTGGCTTCATAGCTAGCGCCATTTTGATAGGTCAAGACGAGGAAGCATGCTTCGTGTATCAGTTACCAGGGTGATGGAAGCTACCTCACGCGAGGAAAATTTGGTGTCTACATCCTAGTTATATCTGGTGGACTAAGGCCTGCTGTACAAATAAGATAAGGAACCTCTTCAATGTGTGTAGTTAATACTGTAGTTTGATTGGCTGCATATATATAAATTCAATATAAACCCCCCTAACGTGCAGTGGATTGATTTGTGAGATTATTGCAGAAATACAGTCCACTTAACATCATACAAATTGCTATCGAAATATATAAATTAACGTAAATATAAATTCTATATAAATTCATATAAATTAAATAAATATAAATCTCACAGGTCGGTTCCCACATTATTTGGTCCTTCGAAACAGAATTATTTGGACCTTCGGAACTGGATTATTTGGTACTTTGAACCCACGTTATTGGTCATCTTCGAGTCGGATGACAGATTATTTGGTCATCTTAGTACTGGATAAACCAGTTAACCAGTGGATTCATTAAATATACTAGTGCAGTGTGATTTATACAAAGCCAGTCAAAGACGGCGGCGTTGCGTCGAGCGAGCTCAGGAGCCCTCTCAGTTCAGTTCAGCCTCAGTCAGCGGTTTCAGGATCACCCACAGATATTTGGTGGCGTGTTATTCCGTGAAATGACAGCGCTAATATTGAAGCCAGCCAAATTAGTGGCTGTGTCTTCGCGAGATTGTTCACGGATTTCGTGGTGTTAAATTTCGTGAGAGATTATCCACGAAATTTGTGGAGTTAATTTTGCGAGGTCACTAATAATATTTAATACTTCTTGATAATATTAGAAGTTTCATAGAGGCTATTATCAATAATTGTGTATATTATTTCTCCAAAATAGAGAATTATTTAATATATATTGCACTAGTGATCACAATATAATATTTACCAATTGATAACCCACAACATGGTAGGATATTACCATTGACTAGTTGAACTATTTATTGTTCATCCTAGTCCCATTACCATAGTCTAGTTGTACTATATTGAACAACCTAGCACCATTAATGAATGGTGCAGACCCTATTTTGGGTGTAAATTTTATCAACTCGAGTTGAGTTGTGTATATATAATAATTTACTTATGATCATTACACCTTTGAGTGATTAATTAGTGTCTATACCATCCTAGGGTGATATAGAAGAGCTAACCTAAAGGTACTTCCAGTGACACTGGTTTATCACTCAAATCATTAGTGTGTATGATTGTATATATATAATGTGTATTAATTTTAAGTGCTAACCTCTAGTAGAGATAGGATTATCGCCTAATGAGTGCAGAATTTTACCCTAGGCTACCATCAGTGCTTGTTCAGTATTATGAGCAGCCCCATTGCAAGCTCCACAAGGCTTAACCAACTAGCCAGTATGAATAATGCTGGCAATGAGAAAACTGTCATACATCTAGTACTACAATTGCTGGATTTACCTCAACCTGATCAGACTGCTGACTCATTACAATCCTTCAGCATGGAGTTTGAGTCACTACTAAGAACATTCAGTCTTAAGGTTGATATAACTACTAGTGAATGGATGACCAAAGTAGTCCTTCAACGAAAATTGTCCAGCGATATACTAGATGAATTATATGCACATCAACATACCACCATCCTGACAGTACAGGACATCACTGGAGGTTTTCATTCCATCATAAACAAACGACGTGCAAATGAGGAAGTTAAAGCCTCATGCGAGCCTTCAGAAATAGAAAATAAGAGTCAATTAAAGGGTAAAACAACTACCCCAAATAATCATCAGTCAATTACACTCACATCAAGTTGCAGAAAATCTGGCAATGCAGCAGAATCCTCCAAGCCTACTGTTACTAGTTCACACAAACCGGTAACTTCCAAACGTGCAGTAGGCTGGGGGACATGTATGTTCTGCAAAAAGAAACATTCAACATATTGTTGTGCTAATTATCCAACCAGAGACACTCGTATTAAGCGACTCCAGGAATTAGGGAGATGTGCAAGGTGTCTCAAGTCACACAACATAGACTATTGTGATACCCAATTCAACACCTGCAACAGGTGTAGAAGAGGTAGGCACCATGCAGCACTGTGCAAATATACGAAATTAACGTATTCAAGACCCAAGGTGGAAGATGGCATTCCCACCACAGTACAGTACTGCAAGGTGCAACAAACGAAGAGTGTCCAATCGGCAAAGTCTAAAGGTAATACGACTTTGCCTACTGCCAAAATTACCATCCTGAATAAGAGGGCCAAGGTCCATACCCGTGGGTTGTTTGACCAAGGATCCCAGAGAACATGTCACTAAAAAGTTGGCAGATGAACTACAATTAAGGCCTGTAGCCCAGATGTCATTCAACATCTCAGGGTTTGCAACAGATGCAGGACCTCAAGTCTACCAGGTGGTACAACCATCAGTACGTTTAGGCAGGTTCGTCTGTCGAGTACAAGCCATTGTGGTGGACAAAATACCAGTAGACCTACAAGTTCAAGGTCTGAGAGCAACAGCCAAATTCCTGAGAAATAGAGGAATAAAATTGGCAGATAATATTAAGTCTGATCACCTCACCGACTTCGGTCTCCTTGTAGGGACAGACTATTGCCATAGATTCATCGGTAGCCCTACTAAATATCAGGGCATAACCATGTTAAATTCTGCAGGAGGCAAATTACTCTCAGGCCCAGTATCAAGCCTGAGGAGACCTATGGCTGCAGATAAACAATACCAGTAGAAATCTAAATTTGTCAGCTGATTATATTTCTCCAGTAGCATTATACTAAGGAGATTACAGCTGACTAGAGTAACAGAGGTTGATGTTAATATCATCATTTAAAGCTGAAGATGAGTTTATGAGGCCTCAGTGGTAAATCAGTGAACAGTAACCTAAACCAGCTACAAGTCACTGCGACCAATGTCACTGAACCCACTGCAGTCTCAGAACCATACTTGACTTTAATGATAGGCTATTCAATCCTCTGAATCAATTAACTAAATTAAACCCCAATAAATCTGATTACTGATTTGATACATTTATTATTTAATCAAGATGAATTCCATGGGCCTCAGTGTTTATATATCAGTGACCAGTTACCTGAACAATTTCAAGTTATATCTAATGTCACTGCTCTCACTGCAGTCCCTGAATCATACTTGACTTTAGTACTTGATCACATCCAGTCTTCTGGGTTAAATAATATGAATTAGGCTTGAATTTTAGCCTCTCAAGAGTTAACAGGGAAATGAAATCGCATTGGACTTCTAACCCCTGTAACTCGAGTGCGGGACATCCGTCCTGTACGAACAGACGCACAAATGTGTGATTACTAACTACTAACATCAAATTAATCTAATAATTCGAGGGAGGAGTATCGGTGTTAGTCTGTTCTAAATAGGACTTCGACCCGTGAGCAGCCCCCCGGGGAATTATGTTGGAAAATCCGACACCATTTTCTAATATCATACAGGCAGATAATATTGCTGCATTGTATATACAAGTTAATCCATAGAAAATGTAACTTGTAGTGGAACTTTCCGTCTATAGAAAACGGGATATCATTACCACATACTATTATAAATTCACCAGCTATTCTGCTGGGAATTATTCTTAAATACATCAGTCTTTGGACTTTACCATCATAAAAACATCTCATATAAATTAATTTAATTATCAGAATCAAAGTAGAGTAAATGTGACCATTCAATCAGTTACTGACATCTCTATAAAGTGAGGGAGGCGTTAGTTGTGAGGGAGTAGTCAGCCATTGTTATTGTTAGACCAGAGTCGTTGGAGCAAGTAACAGCTCCTATAAATTCTCTTGGACGAAGTGTGACAAAGATCAGAGTACTGGTCTTCCTTCATCAACACGCTGTCAGCAAATACAAGGGAGGTGTCTTTCCGAAACCCGTTTATGTAATTATTTAGATAAACGGGTTTCATGAATATTAGGTAGATATAAAGGGTGAGCTAGTTAGATCACAAATGATCGACTCAAACTAGGTAATTAAGCCTTGGTCATTATGGTTCAATGTACAGTGTTTTCTCTGATATAGCTGTCATATATTAGGATTCTGGCTTCATAGCTAGCGCCCTTTTGACAGGTCAAGACGAGGAAGCATGCTTTGTGTATCAGTTACCAGGGTGATGGAAGCTACCTCACACGAGGAAAATTTGGGGTCTACATCCTAGTTATATCTGGTGGACTAAGGCCTGCTGTACAAATAAGATAAGGAACCTCTTCAATGTGTGTAGTTAATACTGTAGTTTGATTGGCTGCATATATATAAATTCAATATAAACCCCCCCTAATGTGCAGTAGATCGATTTGTGAGATTATTGCAGAAATACAGTCCACTTAACATCATACCAATTGCTATCGAAGTATACAAATTAACGTATATATAAATTCTATATAAATTAAATAAATATAAATCTCACAGGTCGGTTCCCACAGAGACCTGGAGTCGAGCAATCACTCGCTGGGGTAACGAAATATTCACGACTCATTGACCAGCTTTTTAATCCCCTTGAGCGGAATGCTGAGACCTGGAAATGAGCAATCACCTGCTGAGGTAACGAAACAGCATGGAGCCATATCGCTGCCATTTAATCCCACTGGGGTAACAAAAAACCATGGAGCCATATCGCTGCCTTTTAATCCAAATGAGGTAACGAAAAAACATGGATCCATATCGCTGCCATTTAATCTCACTGAGGTAACGAAAAAACATGGAGCCATATCGCTGCCGTTGGTAAAACCCAAAAAAACACCCATGCACCATATCGCTGCTGTCGCCATTTATAACGAAAAACACAACACATAACGCTTCCATTGGAAAAAGCAAAACAGCAGCGTTATGTGTCGTTTACCACTACTCACTTCGTCCTCTACCTCCGCATCCTCAATCCCTACCTCCTTCCAACAAGCTCCTCCGCGTCCTCAGGCTCCCCCACCTCCACTTCCTCGTCTTCAAACCCCACCTCCTTGCCCTCAAGCTCTTCCCCCCCTCCGCGTCCTCAAGTTCCACCTCCTAGCATTTATGCTCCTCCACCTTCGCGTCCTCAAACTCCACCTCCTCGCACTCAAGCTCCTCCACCTCCATCTCTTCGTCCTCAAGCTCCTACTCCTTGCCCTCAAGCTCCTCCACCTACACCTCCACGTCCTTAAGCTCTACTGCCTCGCCCTCTAGCTTACCCAGCTCCACCTCCTCCCCTTCAAGCTCCTCCACCTCTTCTTCAGTGTCCTTAAGTTCCACCTCCAACTCTGCGTCCACAAGCGCCACCTCCTCACCCTCAATCTCCTCCACCTCCAACTCCTCAACCTCAAGCTCCTCAACTTCCAACTCCGCGTCTCCAAGCTCCACCTCCTTGCCTTCAAGCTCATCCACTTTCGCGTCCTCAAGCTACACCTCCTCGCTTTTAAGGTCCTCCACCTCCACCTCCGCGTTATTAAGCTCCATCTCGTCGCCCTCAAGTTCCTCCACCTCCACTTCCACCTCCTCGCTATCAATCGTCTCTACCTCCGCGTCCTCAGGCTCCACCTCTTTCCCCCAAGTTCCTCCACTCGACATCTGTATCCTCAAGCACCACCTCAGCGTCCTCAAGCTTTACCTCCTTGCCCTCAAGCTCCTCTTCTTCCACCTACGCATCCAGAAGCTAAACCTCATTGTTCTCATGCTCCTCCATTTCCACGTCCTCGCCTTCAAGCTCTTCTACCTCCACTTTCGGGTCCTCAAGCTCCACCTGTTAGCCCTTAAGCTCCACTTCCTTGCCCTCCAACTCCTCCAACTAATCGACCAGAAGCTCCACCTCGCTCTCTAGCTCCTCCACTTCCACCTTCGCAACCTCAGTTTCCACCTCCACTATTTGAGGATTATTTTGGTAATGCTTAGTTTTTGGATTATTGTGCTTGTTATTTATAGAAGATGTGTCGATGTATAGAAGAAGAATAGAATTGTATAGAATTTATAGAAGATGTTATGTATAGAAGACAGATAGTAAATAAATTCAATTGCTTATTTTTAATAATAAATTTAGTTTTGTTGTTTGCATTATTGATAACTTTTTATTCAATAAATTATTTGATGTTTTATTTAAGGTTTGAGAATTCTTTAATTCCTACTTTAATTTTGATTTTCGGATGGGGGTACCAGCCTAAGCGAACTCAAGCTGGTATTTATATATTGCTTTATACTTTGTTTGCTTCTTTACCTTTATTAATGTCTTTAATTAGATTATATATAGTAGGAGGAAGTTTAACAAAAGGGTTGGTTACGTTTGGTATAAGAGAAGTAAGTATAATTAGTATTTTACGGTATTTTTCACAGTGTGAGCATTTGTAGGGTGTGCGTGCATATTAGTGTTCTTGGTGGTGTTGTTGTAAGGGTTTTATGTTTATGGCAAGTAGATATGAAGTCTTTAATTGCCTATTCTTCGGTAGCTCATATAAGGATAGTTTTAAGGGGCTTAATGGTATTTAGGTGATGAGGTGTAAATGGGGCTGTAATTATTATGGTTGGTCATGGGTTATGTTCATCTGGTTTATTTTATTTATCTAATATCATTTATGAGCGATTGGGAAGACGAAATTTATTAGTTAATAAATGATTATTAAGTTTTATACCTTCTTTAGGTCTGTGGGGATTTTTATTAAGGATTAGTAACATAGCACCTCCTCCTACATTAATTTTATTAGGAGAGATTTATTTATTTATCAGGATAGTTAGGTGAAGAAAAGTTAGGATAATTAAGTTAGTTGGATTATCTCTTTTTAGGGCGGCTTATGTGTTATATTTATATTCAGTTAGACAACTTGGAACGTTTTTTAGGTAATTATATGCATGTTGTTCTGGAAAGTTAATTTAAGGGATTATTATGTGTTGAGTCTTCATTGAATTTCTTTAAATATAATAATTTTAAAGAGATTTGTAGTGTTGTAATTAATTTAAATAGTCAGAAAAAACGTTGATTTGTGGTGTCAAAGTTAAAAGGGTTTATTTTAAATAGTGATATGAAAATCCTCTATGCACTTAGTGAGGTTATTTTTTTGTTAGGGTTTCTTTGTTATGTTTAACTATATCTTTAATAATATTGCAGGGTTTATTAAGGTATGTAGTTGAATGCTCAAGCTCCTCCACTTCCACAACCATGTCCTCAAACTCCACCTCCTTGCCCTCAAGCTCCTCCACCTCCACCTTCGCGTCTTCAAGTGCACCTCCTCGCCCATAAGCTCCTCTACCTCCGCATCTTCAAGCTCCACCTCTGCGCCCTCAAGATCCTCCACCTCCACCTCCGCGTCCTTAAGTTCCACCTCCTCTCTCCAATCTTCTCCACTCCACGTCTGCGTCCTCAATCCCCACATCCGCCCAAGATGCACCTCCCCTTCCACCTCCTCGCCCTGACGCTCCTGAACCACCACATCCACCTTCACAAGCTCCACCTCCTTGCCCTCAATCTGTTTCCCCTCCGCATCCTCAAGCTCCACCTCCACGCTATCAATCTTTTCCACATCCACATCCTCAAGCTCCACCTCTTTCCCAACAAGCTTTTCCGCTCCACCTCTTTCCCAACAAGCTTTTCCGCTCCACCTCTGCGTCCCCTCAAGCTCCACCTGCCCCCAAGCTTCTCCACTCCACCTCCGAGTCCTCAATCCACACTTCCGCCCAACAAGCTGCTCCACCTCCATCTCCTCGTCTTCTAACTACACCTCCTCACCCTCAAGCACCTCCACCTCTGCGGCCTCAAGCTTTACCTCCTCGCTCTCAAACTCTTCCCCCTCCGCGTCCTTAAGTTCCACCTCCTAGAGATCCTGCTTCTCCACCTTCGCGTCCTCAAGCTCCTCAACCTCCACCTCCGTGTCCTGAAGCTCCACTGCCTCCCCCTCAAGCTGTTCTA
Organism: Procambarus clarkii; assembly: GCF_040958095.1. NCBI lineage: Eukaryota > Metazoa > Arthropoda > Malacostraca > Decapoda > Cambaridae > Procambarus > Procambarus clarkii. The sequence continues at coordinate 8,670,967 of NC_091211.1, forward strand.
CTCCACCTCCGTGTCCTGAAGATTCATCTCATCACCTTCAAGTTCCTCCAACTCCACTATCGCGTTCTCAAATTCCACCTCTTTGCTCCCAAGCTCCTCCACCTCCTCGCCCTTAAGCTCCTCCACCTCCACCTCCTTGTCCTCAACCTCCACCTCCTCGCCCTCAAGCTCTTCCACCTCCACTTCCGCGTCCTCAACCTCCACCTCCTCGCCCTCAAGCTCTTCCACCTCCACTTCCACGTCCTCAACCTCCACCTCCTCGTGTAATGGAGGGTGGGGGAAATAGCTCTCTTTAGTCCATTATCCGGCCCCCCCCAGTTAACTAACGCGGGCGGGGGGAAACAGTTCTCTTTTGTCAATTATCCGCCCTCAATTAACTATCCTAGAGTTCCCCCAGAGCTCCTACTACAACCTCTCTAGTTCAACACCTTGTAACCTAGGTATTTGATTACCTAGGTGCTACAACTACAAGGTGCCGTAACTTGATCAGCTACCCGCAAACTCTACAGAAACTCTAGAAACATTTCACTGCCACAAACGTACAAGAGAACGAAAGGAAAGAGATGAATAATGAAGTAATTATTGAGGGTTCGGGGTGAGAGAGGTAGGGAGGAGTAGGTGGGAGGAGTAAGGAGGGGTCGTCACGTGAAAGGGAAAGGGGGAGAGAGGGTACGGAGATGAATTGGAAGTAGTGGTAGAGGTATAAGGGTAGATAGGTAGAAGTAGAAAAGTAGATAGTAGAAGTAGACAGGCTGCCACCATCCATTCTCATCAGTACATACAAGACAAGGAAAGGAACTTGTCTGTATCAAAATATGTTATTAGCATGTGTCAACTGGAATCATGTTCCAGGCAAGATTCTTTTATTTAATCACTCCAGAGAACTCTACACTCTAGTTTGCATATAGTATCCAAAAATCCCAGATCTAGGAACAATTAAAATCAGATTACAAGTAAAGTGAATCAAGTATATAATTCTCAATAATTCATCATGTATATTTATCAGGATATATATCGGAATTCAAGCAATCAAACTGAAGGTTCATTATTACTATACAAAGTGAGTCCTTACCCAAGAATTCGGGCCGCCTAAAACAGGCGGCTTGTTTGAAGGACCCACTGGCTAGACGCCTGCAATTATGAGCTTAGCAGAAACAAGGTGAACTTCACATGACCTGACCTTGGTCACTTGGTGGTCATTAACACTCTAAAGGTGTGACTATCAGGCCGACAGAATGGCGCCTCTTAAATCCTTGTCTGTGACTCATGAACTATATATATCTATCTATATATATAAAAATGTAAATGTTCGTTTGTTCAAAATCGCTAATCTCCGAAAGTTCTTCACCGATTGCTTTGAAATTTTCACACAATGTTCCATTCGCATCCAAGCAGGTTTTCATATACATACTATATAGATGTCACGTCTGTCACGGAAAAAAAAACATGTTTTTTTCTGAAAAACTGTAATTTTCATGTATTTTTCATGTGAGGGAAATCTTCGAAACCTCTTTACCGATTGCTTTGAAATTTTGACACAGCGTTGCATTCAAATAGGCGCATGTTTTTATATACCTACTATATATATGCCTCACCTGGGACAGGAAAAAAAAACATGCTGTTTTTGAAAAACAACGCCATCTGTTGGACGTAAGAGCAACTCACGCTGTAATCTCCGAAATTTCTTCACTAATTGCTTTGAAATTTTGACACAACATTCCTTTAAAATTCGCGTGTGTTTTGATGTACCTACTATAAAGATGCCACACCTGTGACGGGTAAAAACATGCTTTTCTTGAAAAACAGAGCCATCCCTGTTGGACGTAATAGCAACACAGGTTGAACTAAATATGTTACGATTACATTTCAATGTTTCCGATTGCATTGATAAAGTGAATTTTCATAGATTTCAATTTATTTTCATTTTGATTTAATTATTTTGTGTAACATGGCATTGAGCTTTGTTGTTTAGCATACCATTCATTTCGTGAGTATAGTTTATTTTATATTTTTTCATTGTTTTTCATTTCGTTTTCTTAACTGTTCTTATTTTTCAGTGCAATTGGTGGTGGAATTGAGCTGTGTCGATTGATCTGCGTATTAATTGAAATATTTTGTTAGTATTTTTTTTGTTTTGTTTTTAAAACAAGAAAATGGACAATGCGTGTATTTCACAGCTGCAAATGTGCAACAAATAGCTATAAATCCACCAGCTACAATGTTAACTGTTTTCTTAACGTTATGTCAGAATGACGCATTTGGGAAAACACTGCTGTATTCGGAAGTGCCTCCGTATTACATATGGAATGATAGCAGAAAATCATTTGAAAGATGCAGAAGAGGAGAGCGAGTCGACGGACAACCTGGCATATTTAAATAAACTACGATAGGCACATTGAACACCGTGCAACCCAATCAGGATGAATGCTTCTTTCTTCGCATGCTGTTGGTAAATGTGCCCGGTCCAACGTCTTTCCAGCAATTGATATTTGTCAACGGCGTTACACATGCCACTTTCAGTAGTGCATGTCAAGCTCTGAATTTATTGGAGAACGACCGACACTGGGATGTATGCATTAATGATGCGTTAAACACGTCACATCCTAATGAAATTCGTGTATTGTTTGCAGTTATACTGGCCGCCTGCTTTCCTTCATCTCAAAGAGAGTTATAGGAGAAATATAAATCGCAATTAGCTTAAGATGTTGTCCGTCGAATACGCAAAGAAAATTCAAATATGAACATTAATTTCACAGCAGAAATCTACAGCGAAGCGTTGATAATGATTAAGGATTTATGCTTAAAAATTACGAACATAGTTCTCAATCAATAGGGAATACTGTCACCGAATCGATCTGCTGCTGCTTCGTTCGATGTAGAATTGCGTCATGAACAAAATTACAACACGAGCGATCAATGCACATAAGACAATGTTTTATGTGCAATCAAATATTCCCAAGCTAACGCTTGAGCAAAAAGGCATTAACAATCAAATAATTTAAACTGTCAATAACGGGCTTGGAGAAATCTTCTTCTTAGACTCGCCAGGAGGAACTGGTAAAACCTTTTTAATTAGATTGATTCTGACAGCAATTCGATCCCAAAATGGCATAGCCTTAGCTCTTGCATCGTCCTGAGTAGCTGCGACATTGCTACCAGTTGGAAGAACTGCTCATTCGGTTTAGAAATTGACGTTGAACATGAAATTCATTGAAACTCCCACGTACAACATTTCCAAAGTATCCGGCATGGGAAAAGTATTGCAGATATACAAACTTATTGTTTGGGATGAATGCACAATGAACTACAAAAAAATCGCTCAAGGATCATGATCGATCATTGCAAGATTTGTGTGGAAACATCAGACCATTTGGTAATGCATTAATATTGCTTGCAGGAGATTTCAGTCAAACATTACCTGTAATTCCTTGATCGACACCAGCGGACAAAATAAATGCTTGCCTGAAATACTTTACTTTGTGGCGCCGCGTAAAGACATTTAAACTAACTACAAATATGCGTGTAGTTATGTAGCTACTGCAAAACGATCCATCAGCTGAGATATTCTCACATCAATATCTAGAAATTGGGAACGTAAATGGACCGGTTGATCTGACCTTAGGACGAATTTTATTGCCTCATAACTTCTGCAATTTAGTGACACCAAAAGAAGTATTGATTAAAAAAGTATTTTCCAATATTGAAACCAATTATAAGAATTGTGGGAAATTTTACCCACCACATCTATATTATTATCAAAGAATTGTATAATTTCTTTATCATATCAAAATCACATCAAAATCATATCTAAATCATATCAAAATCATATCAGAATCATAACAGAATCACCATAGATTCATTATACATCTTGATCCTAGATGACAATGCCACTTGGATCACATACATCATAGGGCCCTATAGATGCCTACGTGACTTTGTGCATGATGTCTCAAGGATCCAAAAGCTTCTAGAAGGATTTCTTAATTAAAAAACTGTTGGAACATAATCAATATCCGGTAGGGATTATAAATCGAATCCTTAATAAGAATCGGTGGTACTATCAAGTACTACTTACAATCTTTAAATGCTATATCTAATTATATTATATTCACATCTTATCTCAATCATATGTCTAGACAGTAAAAATAATCAATCAATATTCATTGTAAGCTACCCTTCTCAAAGGAGAGGGAGGAGCCAACTCGGGACAAAGGGGACCGACGGGAGCACCCCGGGCCAGAACACATTTGTTGACAAAACAGTGAAAACGTATCACGGTGCCTTGCAGACATTACTTAGTTCAGGACACTTTATCGAATTATCTTTATCAGCAGTGATTACTCTCTAGAACTGGGGGAGTACCTGGACACTATCTACAAGGAATATTCCTAGAAAATTTATATCTAAATAAGTGTACAGTGGAGCTCACAAAGTGACTCTGCCTCCACCTCAACTATCATCCTTCTGCAACTGCAATTAAGGACAATCACGTAGCAACGCTACTAGATCATCATACATCAAAGCTGTGATATAAAATATCGTGCCTAGCTTGGCAAGAGAGAGAGTTATACAGTCTGGCATACCATCAGACAGGCACCCCGGCAGTCAGGGAAATATATTGAATGTTATTACAGTAGTGTATTAGTTGGCCAATTGTATGCTTGTATAACTTTAATATTCCAACAAGTCTGTTTGTCAGTTATAGAACGAAGCAATGCCTCATATTTAAGTAAGTTTATTAATATTGTAGTGCAGCAGTTGAATCTTCTCTATGCACAAAACTTCATGAGTGTCCCTTGTGTGGTAGAAGATTTAGTCACGGTAACAAAATCTCATGAATGTCCATTGTGTGGGAAAAGATTTAACCAGGCTGACTGAACCTCTTTATATAAATTGAATATAAATATATCTAAATGTATACTTGAATATATAAATTAAGTTAACAATTACTTGCTTAGTTATCTTTAATTTATTATATAAGTTCATTTAATTGAATATAATTTCTAGTACTTGGTTAACAGTACTTAGACTACTTTTAACGTCATTTATCATACTTCTACAATTTAAATTGTTGTTTATAGTATAAGAATATATTGGCTGTTGATAGTTATGGTACTAGGCTAGACTATGTTTTGTTTGAATCTCTGATTTAAACAGAACCAGTCTTCAGTCATAGAACTGAATTTATTAAATCTTATCCTTGTATAAAATACAAGCTGATGTGAGATACCTGTCGGCAGGTGGACTGTGGATCTTCAATCAACCTATCCACTAATTCATTCACCCCACCTGCCCCTTACAGCCCACAATCCGTCATTAGGGAAAGAGGAGCTGGGATTTACGGCCCTAGCTAGAGACTTTAGTTGAATTAATTTGTAACCAGTAAATTTTAATTTAGTTCAGTACAAGTCCCTGGTAGTTCTCCTCTCATATCAATCCCAGCAGGTTTTTCCCACAAGAATCACGATTGGCTGAGTGAACTAGCTATTCATGTTACCAAAAACAAAACATCTAAGACCTTAACAATATTATTCAGTCTAACATTCAAAGCGAGGCAGTCACATACAAGACCGTCGACACTGTTGAGGAAGCAGATGAAGCAGTTAATTATGCAACAGAATGTTTTAATTCACTCGATCTGTCAGGGATACTATTACACGTACGACAATTGAAAATAGGCTTGCCAATTATCATGTTGCGAAATATCAACCAGTCAAAACTTTGCACTGCCACACGCCTTGCAGCAAAAAAATTAATCAGCGACATCGTAAAAGCAACAATCTGACAGGACCTTTCAAAGGGAAAGATGTCCTCATTCCTCGCATTCCTATGATTCCAACAGATATACCATTTCACTTGAAGAGATTGTAATTTCCAATTCGATTGGCATTTGCAATCACAATCAACAAAGCTCAGGGCCAATCTTTAGAATTGTGCTGTTTATATCTTGACACGGATTGCTTCTCACGTGGACAATTATATATTGAGTGTTCTAGAGTCGGCAAACCAGACAATCTCTATATCTCCACAGACAATGGAACAAAAAATATTGTATATCCACAAGCATTGTGAAATTAAACATATTAGAAACGTGCACTTTCTCTTTTCTTTCTTTCCCATTTAACCAGACTGAGCCACAGCAACGCGTGGCAGGTACTGCTAGTATTAAATAAAACTAAACAAAACATCTTTACGGTGTTACACTCACCCTCAAGCTCCTCCTCCTCCACTTCCTCGTCCTCAAGCTCCTCCACCTCCACTTCCGCATCCTCAAGCTCCACCCCCTCTTGTGCAATATTAAATCTTACATACGAGATACAGTTTGTGCATACCAGTACTAACCTTCAGAAGTTTTGGACGCTGACTTGGATAGACTCAATCAAATTCAGGTGCCGGTTGCGCAATATATCAACCTTTATCAAATACTCTCAAATATTTTGTGCATAATCTGCATTGTAGATGCTTCAACGTTTTCTAATGGATCAATATCATTACATGAACCGGAAAGAATATTTATATTATTTAAAAAAAAATGGAAATTTCACAATTTCAAATTTAGATATTGAATTTAATATTTCACCAATTTTTATTTTATTCATTATGGGCTCAGAATGGCATATATCGTTCATTTCCCTCAATATATATTTTAGTTTGAGAGTATAGTTACTGGAAAAAAATAGTGAATGGGGCCTTTAAAATGTGTGCCAAAATTTAGATTAAAAAATGTATAACTCCCAAAGTTATGTTATTTTTAATGAACGCTATTGAGGAAACCTGATAGCTAAGAACTTTACATATTATATGTAAAAATGGCGAGAACTGCACAGAAACTGAATTTGGCAGCTTGTCTCAAAGTAGAAAATCTTGTTCATATCAGAAAAATGAAAAAAAAAACTTCTCGCCAATTAATATAGTGGTTCGAATTACAAGATCTATGATCTTGTAAGTTTTAAGAAATATTGCTTGGCATTCGTATTCGAATATTTGAGAGTTTTTGGCTAATACATAAAGAAATGAACAAATAACCTCCTAAAAATACAAATTATAGTGATAAGGATAATGGGTTAATGGATATATAAGTGTAATTTATATAAGTAATGAAGCCCACATATGATCCCCATTCAGTAAAAACAACCTAAAGAAACAAAGAAAACAGAGTTTGAAGTCTGTGAATAACTCAGTCAAAATAATAAGTCTCAAGTTCTGCCACCTGTGGCTGATTTACATGTCGATCAACTTCGTTGTAACTCTACATACGTATTGACGGGTATGCATTCTTCAAGATGTAGAAGTCTCAACATTATCAGATGAGAAACTAAGGAGAAAAAACAAAATTAAAAATAAATAAAAATCCCCCCCTCTCAAAAAAAAAAAAAAATGATAGAAATAAGAAATATTGCAATTGGGCAATGTATGTATATGATATATAATACAATTCAGCAATGTACTATACTTACTCATTATTATTTGTGTGAAATTTCGCCTCCCAGTTGGCAATCAGCAATCCTAGAAGGCACCATCTACAGATCCACTTTGACTCTCCATACTTCTCCTCTTCATTGTGTGTCGGACAGGTGCTTGTATCACTTTATCGCTGCATTATTTATGAGTTTCAATAACTAGGAGTGTTATTGTTATCATCAGTACTGGTTGCGCACACTTATTTTTAATTGTATAAAATCCACTTCTTACCATATTAGGATGAAATTTTCACGACGCTGATGCTAAATAACGTGAGATTTGTTTAACAGTTTTCACTGTTTTTCATATATGAACGAATATTTTTGAGCTCCCGGCCCCTTCGGTTCAACTTTGGTTCAACGAAGCCACTGCAACTGGTAATACTTTTCACCCCTCCGCTATGTATGACTAGCTCTTGAAGTATAGTTATTGTCAATATTTTTGGCCTTTCTCAAGGTGTCAAGAACATATCTTGAGTATTGAAACTTGGTGGCAATTCCATAATTCTTGGTTATTTTCTCGTCAATAAATGTTGGATTACATACTAGTAATATTCTAAATAACATGGCTGAGAACATAGAATGTTTAAACTTAATGGGGTAATTTGAAAAATAATGTTCATATGAACAATGAACTTAACAGGACGACCCGAAACGTCGTGGTTTCTTCGTTTTCTGACCAGAGGTTTGTTCATTCTGCATGCATATTATTCATACAAGAAATATTGTGCGTGTGTGTGTGTAGGGGATATAAGCGGCACACTGTCCGGCACGTCCTAAACTTCACATAAACCACACGTGTGCCCTAACATCAATCTTTTCATTTATAACGCTTCACTGGAGAAATGCAAAGAGCCAAAAAAATTCAGAAAAAATATATTTTTTGAGCGATAACATAAAATTAAGAATAGTTACGTGTTACATGATATCTGGATAGGTTCATCATGGTAGATTTTTAGACTCCCTATTGCAGACTAAAGACATCCCGAGACACATTAGGTAGAGATCTACCAGTGGTGGCACCATGGAGTCACACCTACCAGTGGTGGCACCATGGAGTCACACCTACCAGTGGTGGCACCATGGAGTCTCACCTACCAGTATTGGCACCATAGAGTCTCATCTATCAGTGCTGGCACCATGGAGTCTCCTACCAGTGGTGGCACCATGGAGTCTCCTACCAGTGGTGGCACCATGGAGTCTCATCTACCTGTGGTCGCATCATGGAGTCTACTACCACTATCGCTCACCCCACGAGAGCGCCGCAGACTTTGACGTTATGGCGCCAATGGTGCGGGCGAGCGTGCGGCGACGCCTAAATGTGTATACTCGTTTCAATTTTCTCACCCTAATTCTCGTGCTACGTCGTTCCTTTTGGTGTCATTGTGTTCGCAATTAAATTCCCTGCAGATGTATATGCATATAATGTCCAAAACCCTGGCGAGACTCCCCATAGCAAAGCCTAAAGTCGGAAATGTTACCCGTGAGCGCACAAAATCAGTAAAATGTTTATACTCGTCTCAGTTTTCTCACAGTAATTCTCGTGCTACGTCGCTCGTTTTGGTATCATTGTGTTTGCAAATGAATTCCCTACAGGTGTATTTGAATATAAAGTACAAAAGCCTGGCGTGCCTCCCCGCAGGAAAGCCTAAATTTACCCGTAAACGAGCACCAATTTGTACGCTGCAACATAATGTGTATACTCGTTCAGTTTGATAACATAAATTTTCGTGTTACGTCTTTAATTTTGTATCAGATTGTTCGCAATAAAAAGGCGCGTATTTTAAAACTAGTCCCATAATAATAGAGCAATAACTAGAATTTTAACAAATACTTTAATTCTGGAAGTTCATCATCATAATTATTTATATCTTTCCAGTATTCTGACATAAATTTTTGTGTTACATATTTCATTTTGGTATCACATTGTTAGCGACGTAAAGGCGCGCATTTTAAAACTAGTCCCAACATAATAGCACAATAAATAAAATTTTAACAAATATTTTAAAATTTTAACCAAAAACCTATTTATAATCATATAAGTGTTCCGACATCATGTTTCATGTTACATCTTTCATTTTGGTATCATATTGTGCGCATTCTAAAAGCGCTTAATTTGAAACTACCCCGAGGTCGTTCAGATAAAAAATGAATTTTATATAAATATTTTTGTAGTGGACGCGAGTCCTGTCCAAAGTTAGGACTCGGGAGAAAAAAAAAATGGACGTAATCGGTGTCCAAAGAGAGCGATACTGCTATTAGAGGTTGCACCATGGAGTCTCTTACCAGTGGTGGCACCATGGAGTCTCTTACCAGTGGTGGCACAATGGAGTCCCACCTACCAGTGCTGGCACCATGGAGTCCCGCCTACCAGTGCTGGCAACATGGAGTCTCACCTACCAGTGGTAGCACCATGGAGTCTGCTACTAGTGGTAGCACCATGGAGTCCCACCTACCAGTGGTAGAACCATGGAGTCTCACCTACCAGTGGTGGTACCATGGAGTCCCACCAATCAGTGGTGGCCCATGTCTACCTAAATTTACTTTATGATATGACTTTTGTAATGACCCATGAGTCGTTTCTAACAATAAAATATATTAACGTTCAAGGAAGTTTTATAATCATAGAGAACAGACAAGAAACACGGACCATGAGTAGATCCAAAACCTTCCCTATAACAAGCACACAAGATATATAACATCTTCCTTCCCTATTAACACCAATTCATTGCCATAAACAACCGTCACCCATTGACCATTAATTACATGTACGCCTCCATACTACCAACCAATTGCAATCCATTGGCCATTAACCACTTGTACAATTCCCTTCTACACACCAATTGCAAAAAAAATCACCATTAACTGCATGTACCCCTCCATCCTACCCAACAATTGCAATCCATTGACCATAAACTACATATACTATTCCCCTCCTAACCACCAATTGCAACCCATTTACCACTAACTAACTATCAATACTGCCTTCCTTCCTCACTCTGAACCCTATCACCTTAACTCCGCCAACCCCCAGTACCCTAACTCCAGCAGCTCCAAAAACCCTAACTCCAGCACCTCATAGATTCTTAACTCCACTACCTCACAGTACTCTAACTCCACCACTTCCCAGTTTCCTAACTCCACCACTTTCCAGTACCCTAACTCCTCAGCCTCCCAGTACCCTAGCTCCAGCACCTCCCAGTACCATGATGACTCCACCACCTCCCAGTACCTTAAATCCTCCCCCTCTAAGTACCCTAACTCATCCCCTTCCCTGTACCCTAACTGAACCCCCTCCCGGTTCCCTAACTGCACCACCTCCCAGTACCTTACATCCTCCACCTCCCAATATTCCCTAACTCCACCACCTCTCCTCTCCTTATGGTACCTCTCAGTACCATAATTCCACCACCTCCTGCACCTAACAGAACCCAAACTCCACCACCTTCAAATACGCTAACCCCATCACCTTCCAGTAACCTAATTCCAACATCTCCCAACACTCTATCTACACAAACTCATATTACATTAACTCCACCACCTCCCAGTACCCTAAATCCTCCATCTCCCATTACCCTAACTCCACAACCTCCCAGAACCATAACTCTATCACATTCTAGTACCCTAACTCCACCACTTCCCTAAGACCTAACTCCAACTCCTCCCAGTACCTTAAGTTCAGTCCCTCCTAGTACCAAAATTCCAACAATTTCATGTACCCAAACTCCACTACCTCCTAGTTCCCTAACTCCACCACCTCCCAGTTCTTAAATTCCATCACCTCCCAGTCCCCTAACCTCACCTCTCCCAGTGCCCTAACTCCACAACCTCCCAGTACCTTAACTCCACCACTACCCAGTACCCTAACTCAACCACCTCTCAGTACCCTAACTCCACCACCTCACAGAACCCTAACTCTTCCACTTCATAGTACCCTAATTCCACTACCTCCCAGTACCCTAACTATACCATTTTACAGTACCCTAACTCCACTACTTCCCAGTACCCTAACTCCACCACTTCCTAGTACCCTAACTCCACTACTTCCCAGTACCCTAACTCCACTACTTCCCAATACCCTAACTCCTCCACTTCCCAGTATCCTAACTCCACCTTTTCCTATACCTTAACTCCACCACTTCCCAGTACCCTAACACCACCACCTTCCAGTACCCTAGCTCCACCTCCTCCCACTATCCTAACTCCACCTCTTCCCAGTACCATAACTCCACCATCTTCCATTACCCAACTCTACCCCCTCCCAGTACCCTAGCTCCACCAACTCCCAGTAATCTAACTCCACCGCTTCCCAGTACTCTAACTCCACCACCTTCCAGTACCCTAACTCCACCAACTCCCAGTATCCTAACTCCACCGCTTCCCAGTACCCTAACTCCATCACCTTCCAGTACCCTAACTCCATTACCTCCCAGTACCCTAACTCCACCACCTCCCAGGACTCTAACTCCAGCACTTCCCAATATCTTATATACAAGTGATAGAAAGGAACTTCCTGATGAAACATGTCAGGGAGAAAATAAGAAGAAACAGTGACGACCAGCCAGCGAGGCTACTACTGATCACCACAAACAATGAGATGGCTATATGAAAATATTGACCATGAAATGTTAATATGAGCTACTGACCACTGAGTTTAGTCATCGAATTAAGGCCGTTGAAAAAGGTCAACTAAGGGAGAATATAAGGTTAGTATATAAATAAGGTTAAGGGAGTAAAAGACCGTCAGGAAATTTCTGGACGGGTGAGAGGGGAAAAGGGAACTCTGAGAAACGTCAACATTAGAAAAGATGCACTACTTTTCTTCTGTTGATAAACAAACATAAGGAAATCCTTTTCCTAGCTTCTATAAGTAAACTCGCAGAAACTAGGAAAAGGAATCATTCTACAACTAAGTGATAAAGAAATCAAGAAGAGCATTAGTTACTGAAACGACAACACAGAGAACGCAAAACCGGATGAAAATCCGAAGGTAAGGAAATTTAATAGAAACGAATAAGGAGAAACTCGGCGATTATTGGAAATGTAGTAAGAGATTGTCATTGCATCGCCGCCTAGTCCCCACCTTAAACAGCTCCACAGTCAACTCAAAAGATGCACGACTAAACGACCAAGTGATTGTACTTCATAAGAGAGAGGGCCATTCGGAGAAATATAAAGAAGTATGGAAAGAACTTAAAGAAAACTTCCAAGAAGCCTTCAGTCTAGTGCGTGATTTGCTGCTGGAGCTGAGAGATCTGATTAGACTCCCACACAGGAAGGACGCAGTGACGCCATCTATATAATTAAAAGTGTTTATGGTCGTTTGATCAAAATCGCTAATCTCCGAAAAAATCTTCACCGATTGCTTTAAAATTTTCACACAACGTTCCATTCGCATCCGAGCAGGTTTTTATATACATACTGCATAGATGTCACGTCTGTGACGGGATAAACCATGCCTTTTTTTGAAAAAAGTGTTTTTCATGTGAGGGAACTCTTTGAAACCTCTTTACCGATTGCTTTGAAATATTGACACAACGTTGCATTAAAATAGGAGCGTGTTTTTATATACCTACTATATACATGCTTCACCTGTGACAGAAAAAAAACATGGTTTTTTGGAAAAACAGAGCCATCTATTGGATACAATAGCAGCACACACTATACTAAATATGTCACAATTTTATTTCAATGTTTCCGGTTGCATTGATAAATTGAATTGTCATAGATTTTGATTTATTTTAATTTTGATTTAATTATTTTTTGTGACATTACGTTATAATTAAGCTGTGTTGTTTAACATACCGTTCATTTCGTAAGTGTAGGTATAGATGCCACACATGTGAAAGGTAAAATTATTCTGTTTTTTAGAAACAGTGCCATCTGTTGCACATAGCGAGCAACACACGCTATACTAAATGTTAGAATTACATTTCAATGTTTCCAATTGCATTGCGAAATTGAATTGTCATAGATTTCGATATATTTTCATTTTGATTTAATTATTTTGTGTGACACTGCGTTGGAATTGAGCTGTGCTGTTTACCATACCATTCATTTTGTGAGTATAGTTTATTTTTTAATTTTTAATTTCTTTTTTTTTAACTGTTTTTCTCATATTTCTCTGATGGGAACATCAGATCATTTGGTGTTCCTAATTTTCTGATGGGAACATCAGATCATTTGGGAATACATCGGACGAGGGAGTGGGGAATGGTGGAGTGGATGAGGGGACGGGAGTGGGGGTTGGAGAGGAGGAAGAAGAGACAGGGGAGGAGGTGATTGTGGGGAGGACGAGGGGACAGGGGGAATGGAGAATGGTGGCGTGGACAAGGGGACAGGGGAGTGGGGGATGGTGGGGAGGTCGAGGGGACAAGGGAGGGGAGAATGGTCAGGAGGACGAGGGGACGCTGGAGTGGGGATGGTGGGAGGACATAGGGATGGGGTAGGTAGGGAATGGTGGGGAGGACGAGCGGACAGGGGGGAGTCGGGAATAATTGGGAGGACGAGAGGACGGGGAAGTTAGGAATGGTTGGCTGGCCGAGGAGATGGGGGAGGGGAAAATGGGAGATGACTGGGAGACAGGGAAAGGTTGCTGTGGCTCAGCAACGTGCATGCGTTGCTGAGCCAAATTTGGGTTGCTGGGTAAATTTACCCATGCCCCCTAACCCCTGATTTCCCTGATCCTGATCTTAGTATACTGTGTTCATCTTTGTATTTGTTTCTTCATTGTTCTCTGTTACTGTTCTCTCTCTCTTTTAGACAATGTTATTCTTCAATGGAATATTCGTGGATTTTATCCCAACTTCTGTGAACTCCAACTTTTGAAAACACAGTTTTCATCGCTTTGTATTTGTCTCCAGGAGCCGATGCTTGGCGCTCGTCCTAGTCACCTCTGTGGTTATTTTTTCTCTTCTCCTTCCCCTCCAGTTTCTGCTGCAGTCCATAACTCTACTGCTCTCTTGATTCGTACTGATATTCCCTTCATCCCCCTACTTTTTCAGTCCCCTATTCAATGTTCTGAGGGCCGTATGTTTGTGAGTAAATGGTATATAGTTTGTTCCACTTTTCTCCCTCCAAATGTCCCACTTTTTCTTTCTTATCTTCAGCACCTGTTGGACTCCTTATCAGAGCCTGAGCTCCTCATGGGTGATTTTTCCTGTCGACATACCCTCTGGGGTGATGACTCTGATAAACACCCGGGGATACCTTCTCGAACATTTGCCCTCTCTTCTTCCCTGTCTCTTCTGAATTCTGGTGAACCCACTCAATTGGACTCCCGCACTCGCACCCTCTTATGTCTTGTTTCGCGTCTCTGCTCGTCTTCTCTTTACTTAGATTTCACATGGCGGGTTCTTAATGATGTCCATAACAGTGATCATTTCCCCATCGTTGTCACCCATTGGCATATATTCACCCTCCATGCTATCCTTTCCAACTTCTCTGATCTGTCTCTCTCCCGTGCTCCCCTCCTTTTTCATGACGCCATATTCGATGCTGCCCTCCGTTTTATTCCTCGCTTTACCTCCCGGGGCATTGGAAGTGCGTTCCCTGGTGGAATGCAGACTGTGCTCGGGTTGTCTGCATGTTAGCGTACAGCCTGGAAGAAACACCGTCGTCGGCAGACGGCTGATTCTTAAATTTTATTTCAGCAGGCGAGTGCGGTGGCCCATAGGACCATCCGCACAGCTAAACGTGAGAATTGGAAATCTGTTGTCTCCACCATTACGGCCGATACTCCTATGCCTCAGATTGGAAAGAAAATCCGCAAGATAGCAGAAAAGTTTGTTCCAGATGGAACATATATCTATATATATATATATATATATATATATATATATATATATATATATATATATATATATATATATATATATATATATATATATATATGTCGTACCTAGTAGCCAGAACGCACTTCTCAGCCTACTATGCAAGGCCCAATTTGCCTAATAAGCCATGTTTTCATTAATTAATTGTTTTTCGATTACCTAACCTAACCTAACCTAACTTTTTCGGTTACCTAACCTAACCTAACCTACAAAGATAGGTTAGGTTAGGTTAGGTAGGGTTGGTTAGGTTCGGTCATATATCTACGTTAATTTTAACCCCAATAAACAAAAATTGACCTCATACATAATGAAATGAGTAGCTTTATCATTTCATAAGAAAAAAATTAGAGAAAATATATTAATTCAGGAAAACTTGGCCTTTTAGGCAAATCGGGCCTTGCATAGTAGGCCGAGAAGTGCATTCTGGCTACTAGGTACGACATATATATATATATATATATATATATATATATATATATATATATATATATATATATATATATATATATTTATATATATATATATATATATATATATATATATATTTATATATATATATATATATATATATATATATATATATATATATATATATATATATATATATATATACATTTCCCCATATATATATATATATATATATATATATATATATATATATATATATACTCCTAACTGAGTGCCGGCGGGGGGATGGAAATAGCCTCGGCAACCATCCTCTTTTGTCAGGTCATGTTGGTCGAGAGGTTAAGGGATTCTGTACGCCAGCAGAGTGCTCCTGGCAGTATGGGTTTGAGTCACTTCTGCGGTGTGAGTTTTCAGTTGCATATAGTCCTCGGGACCATTCAGGATTGTTCGCATATATATATATATATATATATATATATATATATGTATATATATATATATATATGTATATATATATATATATATATATATATATATATATATATATATATATATATATATATATATATATATATATATATATATATATGCGAACAAGCCTGAATGGTCCCCAGGACAATATGGAACTGAAAACTCACACCCCAGAAGTGACTCGAATCCATACTTCCAGGAGCAACGCAACTGGTATGTACAAGACGCCTTAATCCACTTGACCATCACGACCGGACAAAATGAGGTGATAGCCGAGGCTATTTGAACCACCCCACCGCCGGCACTCGGATAGTAATCTTGGGCATAGCATTTTACCAAATCACCTCGTTCTTTGGGGCACACGTGAGGAACACAAATGCGAACAAGCCTGAATGGTCCCCAGGACAATACGCAACTGAAAACTCACACCCCAGAAGTGACTCGAACCCATACTCCCAGGAGCAACGCAACTGGTATGTACAAGACGCCTTAATCCACTTGACCATCACGACCGGACAAAATGAGGTGATAGCCGAGGCTATTTGAACCACCCCACCGCTGGCACTCGGATAGTAATCTTGGGCATAGCATTTTACCAAATCACCTCGTTCTTTGGGGCACACGTGAGGAACACAAATGCGAACAAGCCTGAATGGTCCCCAGGACAATATGCAACTGAAAACTCACACCCCAGAAGTGACTCGAACCCATACTCCCAGGAGTTTTCAGTTATATATATATATATATATATATATATATATATATATATATATATATATATATATATATATATATATATATATATATATATATATGCGAACAAGCTTGAATGGACCCCAGGACTATATGCGAATGAAAACTCACACCCCAGAAGTGACTCGAACCCATACTCCCAGAAGCAACGCAACTGGTAACTACAGGGCGCCTTAATCCACTTGACCATCATGGCCGTCAAAAGGAAGTGATAGCCGAGGCTATTTGAGCCACTTCCCCGACGGCAACTCGGATGGTAATCTTGGGCATAGCATTTCACCAAATCACCTCATTCTTTGGGGCACACGTGAGGAACACAAATGCGAACAAAATTAATTTTGGAGAATTGATTTTTGATTTACCTCCAACAGTGAAGCGTAATGTACGAAAGATTGAGAAAATTCGTGTTAGAATTATTAATCTTACTTTTTCGGTCATATTTAATAATATATATATATATATATATATATATATATATATATATATATATATATATATATATATATATATATATATATATATATATATGGGACTATATATAGTCCCAATATGGGACTATATAGTCCCATGGTTGGCATGGGACTATACTTGTGTATCCACCCTGGCAACCACATACATCAACCTCTCTGCCGGCACAGCAGGAGCCGCGGCGACACGCAGAGAAAGAGACAAGTCAGCCAAGTACAGGCAATTAAATCATCGGTACAATTTCGTTCCAATAGGGTGTGAGACCCTAGGCCCATGGGGAGAGAGTGCAAGAAGGTTTCTTAAGGATCTTGGTTCAAGCTCATTGACACCACAAGAGACCCTAGAGCGGCCAGTTTTCTCTTTCAGCGCCTCAGTGTCGCGATCCAGAGGGGGAATGCTCGCTGCATCCTCGGTTCCTGCCCGGCGTCGGAGGAGTTCGAGAAAATCTACAGCCTCTAGGAAGCAAACTTATTTTTGTGTCCTCTTAATGTTAATTTTTTGTATAAAATCAGACATGTAACTGTGTAACCTTGCATAATAAAGTGTACACCATAAAAAAGGGGATAGTAGGAGAAGCGAGCACTCTTACGTATTCAGAGTTAAATGGCAAGTTTTTCCCTGAATGCTTTGTGTTCCCTTCTCGGGGGCTGTGGGTCCCTATAATTGCACCAGAGGTGGTACCCCCCCCTATATATATATATATATATATATATATATATATATATATATATATATATATATATATATATATATATATATATATATATATATATATATATATATATATATATATATATATATTTATGTAGACATATATTATACATATATATACATATATATATATATATATATATATATATATATATATATATATATATATATATATATATATATATTATGTAGTTATTATGTCTATTTATGTAGACATATACATATACATATATATATATATATATATATATATATATATATATATATATATATATATATATATATATATATATATATGTCGTACCTAGTAGCCAGAACTCACTTTTCAGCATACAATGCAAGGCCCGATTTGCCTAATAAGCCAAGTTTTCATGAAATGATATATTTTCTCTAATTTTTTTCTTATGAAATGATAAAGCAACCCATTTCGTTATGTAAGAGGTGAATTTTTTTTTATTGGAGTTAAAATTAACGTAGATATATGACCGAACCTAACCAACCCTACCTAACTTAACCTAACCTATCTTTATAGGTTAGGTTAGGTTAGGTAGCCGAAAAAGTTAGGTTAGGTTAGGTTAGGTAGGTTAGGTAGTCGAAAAACAATTAATTCATGAAAACTTGGCTTATTAGGCAAATTGGCCCTTGCATAGTAGGCTGAGAAGTGAGTTCTGGCTACTAGGTACGACATATATATATATATATATATACATATTTATATATTTATGTAGACATATACATATACATATATATATATATATATATATATATATATATATATATATATATATATATATATATATATATATATATATATATATATATATATATATATACATATTTATATATTTATGTAGACATATATTATAAAATATGACCGGATAAGTAAGATTAATAATTCTAACACGAATTTTCTCGATCTTTCGTACGTTTCTTTTCACTGTTGGTGGTAATTCAAAAATCAATTCTCCAAAATTTATTTTTATTTCTAGTCTGACGCGACACTTGAGCGCGTTTCGTAAAACTTATTACATTTTCAAAGACTTTAGTTTACATATACACAACTGAACAGAACTTACACATCTTCGATTTGTTAATATCTTCATTTGAGTGAGGTGGATGGGGTGAGGTGGTATTAATAGGGTATTAAATTCATAAACACAAGACAGAACACGAAACAATGGGTATTTGAATGGAAGTGATTGTAGAAAGCCTATTGGTCCATATTTCTTGATGCTTCTATATTGGAGCGGAGTCTTGAGGTGGGTAGAATATAGTTGTGCATTAATTGGCTGTTGATTGCTGGTGTTGACTTCTTAATGTGTAGTGCCTCGCAGACGTCAAGCCGCTTGCTATCGCAGTCTCTATCGATGATTTCTGTGTTGTTTACTAGGATTTCTCTGGCGATATATATATATCTATATCTATCTATCTATATATATATATATATATATATATATATATATATATATATATATATATATATATATATATATATATATATATATATATATATATAACTGAAAACTCCTGGGAGTATGGGTTCGAGTCACTTCTGGGGTGTGAGTTTTCAGTTGCATATTGTCCTGGGGACCATTCAGGCTTGTTCGCATATATATATATATATATATATATATATATATGTATATATATATATATATATATGTATATATATATATATATATATATATATATATATATATATATATATATATATATATATATATATATATATATATATATATATATATATGCGAACAAGCCTGAATGGTCCCCAGGACAATATGGAACTGAAAACTCACACCCCAGAAGTGACTCGAATCCATACTTCCAGGAGCAACGCAACTGGTATGTACAAGACGCCTTAATCCACTTGACCATCACGACCGGACAAAATGAGGTGATAGCCGAGGCTATTTGAACCACCCCACCGCCGGCACTCGGATAGTAATCTTGGGCATAGCATTTTACCAAATCACCTCGTTCTTTGGGGCACACGTGAGGAACACAAATGCGAACAAGCCTGAATGGTCCCCAGGACAATACGCAACTGAAAACTCACACCCCAGAAGTGACTCGAACCCATACTCCCAGGAGCAACGCAACTGGTATGTACAAGACGCCTTAATCCACTTGACCATCACGACCGGACAAAATGAGGTGATAGCCGAGGCTATTTGAACCACCCCACCGCTGGCACTCGGATAGTAATCTTGGGCATAGCATTTTACCAAATCACCTCGTTCTTTGGGGCACACGTGAGGAACACAAATGCGAACAAGCCTGAATGGTCCCCAGGACAATATGCAACTGAAAACTCACACCCCAGAAGTGACTCGAACCCATACTCCCAGGAGTTTTCAGTTATATATATATATATATATATATATATATATATATATATATATATATATATATATATATATATATATATATATATATATATATATATATATATATATATATATATATATATATATATATATATATATATATATATATATATATATATGCGAACAAGCTTGAATGGACCCCAGGACTATATGCGAATAAAAACTCACACCCCAGAAGTGACTCGAACCCATACTCCCAGAAGCAACGCAACTGGTAACTACAGGGCGCCTTAATCCACTTGACCATCATGGCCGTCAAAAGGAAGTGATAGCCGAGGCTATTTGAGCCACTTCCCCGACGGCAACTCGGATGGTAATCTTGGGCATAGCATTTCACCAAATCACCTCATTCTTTGGGGCACACGTGAGGAACACAAATGCGAACAAAATTAATTTTGGAGAATTGATTTTTGATTTACCTCCAACAGTGAAGCGTAATGTACGAAAGATTGAGAAAATTCGTGTTAGAATTATTAATCTTACTTTTTCGGTCATATTTAATAATATATATATATATATATATATATATATATATATATATATATATATATATATATATATATATATATATATATATATATATATATATATATATATATATATATATATGGGACTATATATAGTCCCAATATGGGACTATATAGTCCCATGGTTGGCATGGGACTATACTTGTGTATCCACCCTGGCAACCACATACATCAACCTCTCTGCCGGCACAGCAGGAGCCGCGGCGACACGCAGAGAAAGAGACAAGTCAGCCAAGTACAGGCAATTAAATCATCGGTACAATTTCGTTCCAATAGGGTGTGAGACCCTAGGCCCATGGGGAGAGAGTGCAAGAAGGTTTCTTAAGGATCTTGGTTCAAGCTCATTGACACCACAAGAGACCCTAGAGCGGCCAGTTTTCTCTTTCAGCGCCTCAGTGTCGCGATCCAGAGGGGGAATGCTCGCTGCATCCTCGGTTCCTGCCCGGCGTCGGAGGAGTTCGAGAAAATCTACAGCCTCTAGGAAGCAAACTTATTTTTGTGTCCTCTTAATGTTAATTTTTTGTATAAAATCAGACATGTAACTGTGTAACCTTGCATAATAAAGTGTACACCATAAAAAAGGGGATAGTAGGAGAAGCGAGCACTCTTACGTATTCAGAGTTAAATGGCAAGTTTTTCCCTGAATGCTTTGTGTTCCCTTCTCGGGGGCTGTGGGTCCCTATAATTGCACCAGAGGTGGTACCCCCCCCTATATATATATATATATATATATATATATATATATATATATATATATATATATATATATATATATATATATATATATATATATATATATATATATATATATATATATATATATATATATATATATATATATATATATTTATGTAGACATATATTATACATATATATACATATATATATATATATATATATATATATATATATATATATATATATATATATATATATATATTATGTAGTTATTATGTCTATTTATGTAGACATATACATATACATATATATATATATATATATATATATATATATATATATATATATATATATATATATATATATATATATATATATATATATATATATATATATACATATTTATATATTTATGTAGACATATACATATACATATATATATATATATATATATATATATATATATATATATATATATATATATATATATATATATATATATATATTTATGTAGACATATATTATAAAATATGACCGGATAAGTAAGATTAATAATTCTAACACGAATTTTCTCGATCTTTCGTACGTTTCTTTTCACTGTTGGTGGTAATTCAAAAATCAATTCTCCAAAATTTATTTTTATTTCTAGTCTGACGCGACACTTGAGCGCGTTTCGTAAAACTTATTACATTTTCAAAGACTTTAGTTTACATATACACAACTGAACAGAACTTACACATCTTCGATTTGTTAATATCTTCATTTGAGTGAGGTGGATGGGGTGAGGTGGTATTAATAGGGTATTAAATTCATAAACACAAGACAGAACACGAAACAATGGGTATTTGAATGGAAGTGATTGTAGAAAGCCTATTGGTCCATATTTCTTGATGCTTCTATATTGGAGCGGAGTCTTGAGGTGGGTAGAATATAGTTGTGCATTAATTGGCTGTTGATTGCTGGTGTTGACTTCTTAATGTGTAGTGCCTCGCAGACGTCAAGCCGCTTGCTATCGCAGTCTCTATCGATGATTTCTGTGTTGTTTACTAGGATTTCTCTGGCGATATATATATATCTATATCTATCTATATATATATATATATATATATATATATATATATATATATATATATATATATATATATATATATATATATGCGAACAAGCCTGAATGGTCCCCAGGACCATATGCGAATGAAAACTCACACCCCAGAAGTGACTCGAACCCATACTCCCAGAAGCAACGCAACTGGTAACTACAGGGCGCCTTAATCCGCATGACCATCACGGCCGTCAAAAGGAAGTGATAGCCAAGGCTATTTGAGCCACTTCCCCGACGGCAACTCGGATGGTAATCTTGGGCATAGCATTTCACCAAATCACCTCATTCTTTGGGGCACACGTGAGGAACACAAATGCGAACAAGCCTGAATGGTCCCCAGGACTATATGCGAATGAAAACTCACACCCCAGAAGTGACTCGAACCCATACTCCCAGAAGCAACGCAACTGGTAACTACAGGGCGCCTTAATCCGCTTGACCATCACGGCCGTCAAAAGGAAGTGATAGCCAAGGCTATTTGAGCCACTTCCCCGACGGCAACTCGGATGGTAATCTTGGGCATAGCATTTCAGCAAATCACCTCATTCTTTGGGGCACACGTGAGGAACACAAATGCGAACAAGCCTGAATGGTCCCCAGGACTATATGCGAATGAAAACTCACACCCCAGAAGTGACTCGAACCACTTGAGTTTTCATTCGCATATAGTCCTGGGGACCATTCAGGCTTGTTCGCATTTGTGTTCCTCACGTGTGCCCCAAAGAATGAGGTGATTTGGTGAAATGCTATGCCCAAGATTACCATCCGAGTTGCCGTCGGGGAAGTGGCTCAAATAGCCTTGGCTATCACTTCCTTTTGACGGCCGTGATGGTCAAGCGGATTAAGGCGCCCTGTAGTTACCAGTTGCGTTGCTTCTGGGAGTATGGGTTCGAGTCACTTCTGGGGTGTGAGTTTTCATTCGCATATAGTCCTGGGGACCATTCAGGCTTGTTCGCATTTGTATTCCTCACGTGTGCCCCAAAGAATGAGGTGATTTGGTGAAATGCTATGCCCAAGATTACCATCCGAGTTGCCGTCGGGGAAGTGGCTCAAATAGCCTTGGCTATCACTTCCTTTTGACGGCCGTGATGGTCAAGCGGATTAAGGCGCCCTGTAGTTACCAGTTGCGTTGCTTCTGGGAGTATGGGTTCGAGTCACTTCTGGGGTGTGAGTTTTCATTCGCATATAGTCCTGGGGACCATTCAGGCTTGTTCGCATTTGTGTTCCTCACGTGTGCCCCAAAGAATGAGGTGATTTGGTGAAATGCTATGCCCAAGATTACCATCCGAGTTGCCGTCGGGGAAGTGGCTCAAATAGCCTTGGCTATCACTTCCTTTTGACGGCCGTGATGGTCAAGCGGATTAAGGCGCCCTGTAGTTACCAGTTGCGTTGCTTCTGGGAGTATGGGTTCGAGTCACTTCTGGGGTGTGAGTTTTCATTCGCATATAGTCCTGGGGACCATTCAGGCTTGTTCGCATTTGTGTTCCTCACGTGTGCCCCAAAGAATGAGGTGATTTGGTGAAATGCTATGCCCAAGATTACCATCCGAGTTGCCGTCGGGGAAGTGGCTCAAATAGCCTTGGCTATCACTTCCTTTTGACGGCCGTGATGGTCAAGCGGATTAAGGCGCCCTGTAGTTACCAGTTGCGTTGCTTCTGGGAGTATGGGTTCGAGTCACTTCTGGGGTGTGAGTTTTCATTCGCATATAGTCCTGGGGACCATTCAGGCTTGTTCGCATTTGTGTTCCTCACGTGTGCCCCAAAGAATGAGGTGATTTGGTGAAATGCTATGCCCAAGATTACCATCCGAGTTGCCGTCGGGGAAGTGGCTCAAATAGCCTTGGCTATCACTTCCTTTTGACGGCCGTGATGGTCAAGCGGATTAAGGCGCCCTGTAGTTACCAGTTGCGTTGCTTCTGGGAGTATGGGTTCGAGTCACTTCTGGGGTGTGAGTTTTCATTCGCATATAGTCCTGGGGACCATTCAGGCTTGTTCGCATTTGTGTTCCTCACGTGTGCCCCAAAGAATGAGGTGATTTGGTGAAATGCTATGCCCAAGATTACCATCCGAGTTGCCGTCGGGGAAGTGGCTCAAATAGCCTTGGCTATCACTTCCTTTTGACGGCCGTGATGGTCAAGCGGATTAAGGCGCCCTGTAGTTACCAGTTGCATTGCTTCTGGGAGTATGGGTTCGAGTCACTTCTGGGGTGTGAGTTTTCATTCGCATATAGTCCTGGGGACCATTCAGGCTTGTTCGCATTTGTGTTCCTCACGTGTGCCCCAAAGAATGAGGTGATTTGGTGAAATGCTATGCCCAAGATTACCATCCGAGTTGCCGTCGGGGAAGTGGCTCAAATAGCCTTGGCTATCACTTCCTTTTGACGGCCGTGATGGTCAAGCGGATTAAGGCGCCCTGTAGTTACCAGTTGCGTTGCTTCTGGGAGTATGGGTTCGAGTCACTTCTGGGGTGTGAGTTTTCATTCATATATATATATATATATATATATATATATATATATATATATATATATATATATATGTACATATATATATATATATATATATATATATATATATATATATATATATATATATATATATATATGTACATATATATATATATATATATATATATATATATATATATATATATATATATATATATATATATATATATATATATATATATATATATATATATATATATATATATATATATATATATATATATATAATTGACAGGTACAAGAGGAGTGTTGTTAACGCATATGTCGACCGTGCTCCCAGCCACAGCTCAGAATGGAAGCAAGTCGACGAAGAACTCTGTAGGGTAAGGCAGGTCCTAGTCAATAACGGCTTCTCCTATGGTTTCGTCGAAGACATCATAAGAAGGAAAGTGAAAAGCCATGCAACCTCTGAAGAGACAACTAACACAACACCTGTACCCCCTATTAGACTATTTTACAGGAACTTCTTTTCTGCAGCTCATAAAACGGAGGAAAGGGTCCTGAAAGATATTGTTAATAGAAACGTTATCCCTACAGACAAAAATCAGAGGATACAACTGACGATTTACTATAAAACCAGAAAAACGGCCAGCCTACTCATGAGAATCTCTCCAGACACAAAACAGAACGCTTTAAAAGAGACTAACGTCGTCTATAAAATGCCTTCAAATGCCCACTTGGGGACTGTAAGCTCCAAAAAACCCAGTATATAGGCAAGACAACAACATCTCTTTCTAGGCGTTTAACGATGCATAAGCAACAGGGCTCCATTAAGGAACATATAATCTCTTCCCACAACCAAACCATCGCCAGAGAAATCCTAGTAAACAACACAGAAATCATCGATAGATACAGCGATAGCAGGCGGCTTGACGTTTGCGAGGCACTACACATCAAGAAGTCAACACCAGTAATCAACAGCCAATTATTGCACAACTATATTCTACCCACCTCAAGACTCCGCTCCAATATAGAAGCATCAAGAAATATGGACCAATAGGCTTTCTACAAACACTTCTATTCAATATCCATTGCTTCGTGTTCTGTCTTGTGTTGATGAAATTAATACCCTATTAATACTCTTGTTCTGTCTTGTGTTGATGAAATTAATACCCTATTAATACCACATCTTGTTCTGTCTTGTGTTAATGCCACATCACCCCTTCCACCTCACTCAAATGTAGATATAAAATCGGAGATACGTAAGTTCTATTCAGTTGTGTATTTGTGAACTAAAGTCTTTGAAAATGTAATAAGTTTTACGAAACGCGCCCGTGTCGCGTCAGACTAGAAATAAAAATGAATTTTGGAGAATTGATTTTTGATTTACCTCCAACAGTGAAGCGTAATGTACGAAAGACTGAGAAAATTTGTGTTAGAATTATTAATCTTACTTTTTCGGTCATATTTAATAATATATGTCTACAGGAAAGACTGCTACCAAAATATACTAATATATATATATATATATATATATATATATATATATATATATATATATATATATATATATATATATATATATATATATATATATATTTATATATGCGAACAAGCCTGAATGGTCCCCAGGACTATATGCGAATGAAAACTCTAATTAATATATATTTATATATATATATTTATAATATATATTTAATATATATTTGTATATATATACAGTCTTTCTTGTAAACATTTGTTGTTAAATATGACGGAAAAAGTAAGATTAATAATTCTTTTAGTGTGAGAGTAGTGGAAAATGAAATGCACTTAAGGAACAGGTTGTGGAAGCAAATACTATTCATAATTTTAATACTAGGTATAACAGGGAAATAGAACCGGAGTTATTGCAGTTAACATCCGATGTTCGAAAGGCGGGATCCAAGAGTCAATGCTCGATCCTGCAGACACAAATAGGTGAGTACACACACATACACTCAGAAATGTACCATTTAGTTCCAGATATACTGAAAATATGTATTCATGGTGCACGTACTGTTCTGATTGGCTGTTCCAACTATCTGTAAATTTGTAATTGGCTTGGGATAAATGTTGCCAGTTGTCATTATATGTTATGAAATAAATCCAGCATTTGATGGCCGTCAAGTGCAATAATATAACTGGAAATACGTATTGAAATAATCACACACAACAATTTGTTTATTTTATGCATTATGTATTATTATAGTTTATTCATTAACATAGAAGCCAAGTCTGATAATTGGAGGTACAACTGGGAAGCCTCAGCATGTGGTATATAAGGTGGCCGCAGGTGCTAGCCGAGTACAGTCAGCCGTCAGCCACCAACCAGTCAACACCAGTACCATCCTCGTGTATATTCACCCAGGTAAGCTACTCCTTGCTTGTGATGAGCTGACAAACATTCTCTTTATAATTATATAACTCAACCGACTTGAATTTTTAAAATTACCGCAAATAGTGATATATAATTATTCATGAACTTTGCAGTTTTTATTCATTAAAATTCTGCTTCTCTAAGTGAACTATTTTTCTAACTCAAAGAAGAGATAGTAATATTAAACTATAAAACTACATTCCAATCATGTTGCCCATCCTGATCAACGAAGATTAATATGCAGTCTAACCCTTTCACTGAGTGAGTCATACATGTGTGATTTAGATTACTGAGAAAGAGATAAAATTCCCGTGGGTACAGGGGCTCATATCAACTTCCTCAGACCTCTAAAACAGATGCTAATTGAAAGCAAAAACATAGACACCATTCCAAGGGTTTGAAGGCCTCAGTGCTGAGTGAGCAACCAAGGTGGCGCATGCAGCATGAGCTAACAGCATCGCTGTTCAGCGTGTCCACAGCATCCCAAAAAATTATTAAATATATCAGTAATCTGTTTTTTTTTTTTGTTTTTTTTTGCGATGATACTATCATTGAAGATTCTAACTGTGATAAAAACTGTCTGCAAAGTTCAAATATCAGCGAACAATGTCTAGTAAGGTGGTGTCGCTTCAGCTGACTAACCTGTTGTCGCTATGCTGTGTTTGAACCCATCACACCAACTTAGTGGTTCATTATGGTGCACAAAAATGTACATAGTTTTATACATAACTAGCATGAAGGCACTGGATTAGCGGCAAAATCAGAGTTTTCTTTTTCTAAAAAGAAGAATTGCGTGACTAATATGCGCACCATATTTTTTACATATAACAACCATCCACATATTATATAAATTTATCATATTACACACTTGAATAATATCACTAAAAAAACTAGAGAAAAAATAATTCAAAGACATTGGAGTAAATCAGTCAAAATTTCTTCGCCGCAACTCTTGAGAATGGGCTGCTGCTTCAATAGCAGGAGGTCGTTCTCAGGAACGTTTCCAACGTCACTAAATTAGTGTAGTAAATTGCCCAAATCTAACCTACCCGAGAACCCAGAAACAGATAACTACACATCACGCCAATTTCGCGAGCCACTGCCATTTTTAGTACAGGAGGTTATAGGTTAGGGAAATTACTAGTTAAAATGAGATGTACTATTCAGGAGGATGGGTTGGGACCACTGTGGGTGATTAATGTGTAAACACCCTTAAATTACAGAGTCCTCCGCTCCATTACGACTAAACTAGGTCATATTTTTTTCTGTGACCAGGGCACGCATTTTAACAATATTACAGGAATTAATGTAGTTATATTTATTTTGCCAAAGTACCACAGGGTTGTTAGAGAATAATAGCCATGCAGCTTAGGGCTAATATAATATTTCTTCAGATTTTTTGCGATTATGAAGAACATTTATTTAACGTCTGGGTCAACTTTTGGCATTCATATGTTTCATAACAGAAAACCTGTCCCAGTGCTGAAATCAATCAGAAACTTGTCGTTTTTCCTACATCACAGCATCTCTGCTGAAAGCAGTTTAATTTGTTGATTGTGCAGTGCCTGTCTTACTCACTTTCTACTGGCCAGTCAGCTACAGTTGAGGCTATTAAATATGATGCAAAGTGAGTCATAACAGTTGCTCACAGATGGAGTAAAATATTGAACTTAAAACTAGAAACCAAACTTACATCAATTGAAATAAGGAAAAAGGGGGATTACTGCCTACATGTTCTCCAAGATATTAACTAGACCAAGAATCGGTTCACTGAAAGATATAATCCCCCTCCCTTTCCAGCCTGTTGCCGTCGTGAGGGGGATTAGTGTGTATCTGCTGCAGATGCACACCACTGCTTGTTCTTTGGGACTGCTTGTTCTTTGTCCTTTTGAAGCCTTATGATACGGCTACTGTTTGTCGGAAATTTTCGACCCCCAAACTACTAACACCTGATACAACTAGTTAAAGTCGTTGTATTAGAAAATTAACTCTACTAACTATATTAATTTCCTGTTAGGAAACATCTACAAATCTCTCAGAAAACGTATAGGATGATTCGTCAGCCAACATCGAAGCAACAATATTATTAATATTCCTATATTATTAATATTTCCTGTCAATTATTTCTTTATATTAGAAAACGTTATTTTAGACTGGAATTAACGAAAACTTAGAAGGAATTAATGCAATCCTCCACCCGAGGTAAATTACCACAGTTGTCAATGCTCTCTCACTGCCAGTGGAATAGTCACGCCACGAGCTTAGCCCATATTAAGTGTGCTTTAAATCTTACAAACATCTAGCCCAGCGTTAGGAAATATATCAAACCTTTTTGTGGATTTAGAATCAATTACTTCATGTGTAAAATAAAGCCTAACTGCTCTAGTTAACGAACGAGTTAAACTTAGTAGCGTGACTATTATTGTGACACACACCTTGATAGGGGAAGGAAGACACACTTGTGCAAAAGATATGATACAATAAAGTCTCGATCATGAAGGAAGCAAATTAATAGGGACAGATATCAGCGTCTCCTGTGGTCTTCCAATTGTACTGCAACCTTCAGACCACAAAGCACACACTATCCGGTTGGTTATATATACTCAGTTATTGATAGATGGCCATGTATTAAGGTATTTGAGTGCCCGATCAGTTAAACTGCACGGAAATTAAAATCTCCATGGTGAGTACATGTATAGTTGAGAAATTATTGCTACTGATTTGAGATTAGCTGTGAGGATATTTGCTTTACAGTGCTTACGTTGTAAACTTTCGGCAGAGGGAGGTGATAAGCTGAAAACCTGGGGTTACCTTCCGTGGCAACACGTGATTCGAGTGCCCGGCCATGAGATGCCTGCCTTTCCAGACCCTCTTGACGTTCTCATGATGATTCATATTGAAACCTAATCAGCTAAGGCTTACAATAGTTTCAGTAGCTCGCAACTAACTCTATAACATTGCATCATTAATTACAATCATTGATTATAATTACCATTGAATAACCCCCACCCCCAGGATATGTGTTCAGGGAAACACGCAGCAGAAGCTAAAATGAAATAATACAGTACACTTGTTTTAAGTTCATTTTAATAAAATCAGTTAAACTAACTAATTTCTGCTGAGAAACTTCTCACATATTTTATGGTCCTAAATGAACCGGATAGTGAAAATTAGACTATCCATAAAAAAACAGAGCACTAAATATATTTTAATAAAATATAATCCTTATTAACAAGAATAGCCAGAAATAAGGTTACACTTAAATTTAATTATTAACAATGGCAGCAAATTACCAGCCATAATTCCAGGCCTAACTTGGCAAACCTCCATTAATAATTTAAGGAGGCAGCTCCACAGCAGCTACCTACCTTGAGGTGGTACCTTGAGGTTGAGCTAGGCAATAAAGCCTAATGTTTAGTGTAACAATAGTTGACCACAGCCAATTACCCACAAAATTAACCAACATACCTAAAACAGATACAAATAATCAGGTTACCATGAGCTTTGGTTCATAATTTATATAATAACCCAGTATTAACAACAGCTTTGGAGTGGCAAAATCATTTAACTATAATTTATCTAGGTGGCCATAACATACACCCATCTCCCAACCCAGGTGAGACAATTAACCACCTTTTGAGTATAATTCCTTCAAGGAGAATAACTCGGCTGTAGTGTTTACTCTAATTGAATCTCGCCAACCAACAAGAAATAATCGTTGGGGGTGTTGGTTCAGAGTTTTATAACCGCACAGCTAATTACACTAATTATCGTCTTAGGAGGAGGTTATGGTTGGGAGCCATGTATATCCATTTCACAGCTCGAACATTCCATGGGAATATTTCTTCAGATGGAGTCCACCTCACTAGTGAATCCAGAGCATATGTGACCAAAAAACTAGTCAATACTATAAATTATCATAAGAGGTTGTGACAAGAAGGCCAAACATAATTGTGTATATATTTCCCGATTATAAATTGTGAATATTTCCCATATAAAACAAAACAAAACACAAATTAGCACTATTACATTTCTGCACATTACTATATGATATAATTTTCTTCCCAATCCTTAGATGTGGTTTGGACAATTTCAGGCTAAAGCCGAACTGAATAATGCTTAACCTAGCCCAATCTCTTTCTATGAACTAACCCAACAAGGGTAGGATGCTCATTTAGCTAGCACTGTACTCTGAAATGTACAGCCTAGTACACATTTAATCTATTGCATAGACCCAAAATAGGGTGGGAATTATTAATTATTCAAATTGTGTTTAACATATACTTACTACTAGCAGTACCCGGCCACGTGTTGCTGTGGCTCAGTAACGCATGTGTGTTGCTGAGCCACAGCATCCTTCCCTGTCTCTCCGGCTTCCCCACCATTCCCCGCTCCACCATCTCCTCTTCTTTCCCACCATGCCCCACTCCCCTGTCCCTTTGTCCACCCCACCATTCTCCATTCCCTCATCCCTTCGTCCCCAACATCTCCAACTCCCCTCGTCCTTCCCCACCATTCCCCCCTCCCTTGTCCCCCCTTATCCTCCCCACCATCTCTCACCTCTGTCACCACCATTCCCCACTCCCTCATCCGATGCCTTCCCAAATGGTCTGATATTCCCATCTGAAAATTGGGAACATCAAGTGATCTGATGTTCCCCATCACTGAAATATAATAAAAACAATTAAAAAAGGAAATGAAAACATGAAAAAATAAAAAAATATA
The DNA here is from genome assembly GCF_040958095.1 of Procambarus clarkii. Lineage (NCBI taxonomy): Eukaryota > Metazoa > Arthropoda > Malacostraca > Decapoda > Cambaridae > Procambarus > Procambarus clarkii. The sequence continues at coordinate 8,703,335 of NC_091211.1, forward strand.
AACTATACTCACGAAATGAACGGTATGGTAAACGACACAGCTCAATTCCAATGCAATTCACACAAAATAAATAAATCAAAATGAAAATAAATTAAATCTATGAAAATAAATTTATCAATGCAATGGGAAACATTGAAATGGAATTGTTGACATATTTAGTATAGCGTGCATGTTGCTCTTACATCCAACAGATGGTGCTGTTTTTTCGTCTAACAGGTGAGGCATGTATATAGTAGATATATAAAAAGACGTTCTTATTCGAATGCAACGTTGTGTCAAAATTTCAAAGCAATTGGTAAAGAGGTTTCGAAGATTTCCCTCACGTGAAAAACTCGGTCACCTCAGCACTCGCATGATTCCTTCCCAATCAAATACTTTCCAGGTTTTGTTTAGTCTTGCTAAGTGTACTAAGTATTTTGATCTTAGTCCTGTTTACCCTACTCATCCTGATGATATATTCCTCCATAAGCACCTTATTGATTCAGTAAATAAATTTGTCACTTTTAACCCAACCCGTACTGGTACCCGTGTTGTTGCAGGCCCCCTCAGGAAGCGCCTGACTGCTTGGCTTCATTGTCCTACACTGGCGAAATCCTTGTTCGGATCTCCAAAAATGCCCGGTTTAAGGCCAGAATTGGCATAGTTCTTTTCCTGCACTATGAACGACTGGTGACAGGGAACTGAAAGACTGCCACGATGATAATAATATATCCATGAGGTCCAAGGCTATTCTATTCTCCAGACAGACACATTTACTCGACCCCCTCGTGGTCGTCGTCGTCAACCTTTTCGCGTTGTGAAGGTCACATTTGGTGGTCGGTCCCTTCCATCTTCCGTCATCCTTGCTGGTGCCAGATGCTCCGTTCAGGAGTACATCCCCTCTCCTCCCCTCTGCAGCAGGTGCTGGAAACTTGGGCATGGTCCCTGCAGGTGCACAAGTGAGGTGTCTCTATGTTCCCTAGTGTGGAACCTCGGGTTATTCTAAGATGGAGTGCCCTTCATCCCAAGCTCTCTGCATTAATTGCTGTGACGCTCACCTTGCCTTTTCCCATGCATGTGTGCCATGGCCAGTGTCTTTAACTTGTATACCATGCAAGGTGATGGAGATGATTGTGAGAAAAAACCTAGTAACACATCTGGAGAGAAGAGACTTCGTGACAACCCATCAACATGAGTTTAGGGAGGGTAAATCTTGCCTTACAGGATTGATAGAATTCTACGATCAGGTGACAAAGATTAAACAAGAAAGAGAAGGGTGGGCGGACTGCATTTTTTTGGACTGTCGGAAAGCCTTTGACACAGTACCCCATAAAAGGTTGTTGCATAAGCTAGAGAAACAGGCAGGAGTAACTGGTAGGGCGCTCCAGTGGATAAGGGAGTACCTAAACAATAGGAAGCAGAGAGTTACAGTGAGGGGTGAGACCTCAGACTGGCGTGAAGTCACCAGTGGAGTCCCACAGGGCTCTGTACTTGGACCTATCCTGTTTCTGATATACGTAAATGATCTCCCAGAGGGTATAGACTCATTCCTCTCAATGTTTGCTGACGACGCCAAAATTATGAGAAGGATTAAGACAGAGGAGGACAGCTTGAGGCTTCAAGAAGACCTGGACAAGCTGCAGGAATGGTCGAACAAATGGCTGTTAGAGTTTAATCCAAGCAAATGTAATGTAATGAAGATAGGGGTAGGAAGCAGGAGACCAGATACAAGGTATCACTTGGGAGATGAAATACTTCAAGAGTCCGAGAGAGAGAAAGACCTGGGGGTTGATATCACGCCAGACCTGTCCCCTGATGCTCATATCAAGAGGATAACAGCAGCAGCATATGCCAGGTTGGCTAACATAAGAACGGCCTTTAGAAACTTGTGTAAGGAATCTTTCAGAACATTATATACCACATATGTCAGACCAATCCTGGAGTATGCAGCACCCGCATGGAGTCCATATCTAGTCAAGCATAAGACTAAAATGGAAAAGGTTCAAAGGTTTGCCACCAGATTAGTACCCATGCTGAGAGGTATGAGCTACGAGGAGAGACTACGGGAATTAAACCTCACTTCGTTGGAAGACAGAAGAGTTAGGGGGGACATGATCACCACATTCAAGATCCTCAAGGGAATTGACAGGGTTGATAAAGATAGGCTGTTTAACACAAGGGGCACACGCACTAGGGGACACAGGTGGAAACTGAGTGCCCAAATGAGCCACAGAGATATTAGAAAAAACTTTTTTAGTGTCAGAGTGGTTGACAAATGGAATGCATTAGGAACTGATGTGGTGGAGGCTGACTCCATACACAGTTTCAAGTGTAGATATGATAGAGCCCAATAGGCTCAGGAACCTGTACACCTGTTGATTGACAGTTGAGAGGCGGGACCAAAGAGCCAGAGCTCTTTGGTCCCGCAAGCACAACTAGGTGAGTACAACTAGGTGAGTACTACAAATCTGAGGAAATCAGCTTCAATTTGAAACATGGTGATCAAAACATCCTTTTTGTCCTTTCCTGAGGCAAGACGCCAGATTCGTCGACTTCCCTCTTTCTCTGGCATGTCTTATGCTCGTGTTACATTTGCCTTCTTGCCCCCTCCCGCTTTTCTAGTTTCGCAGCCGTTTCCAGGCCCTGGACCTTGACACCTCCTATACCACCTCGCCTGCTCCTTGCGTTCTGGGCCACAGGGTCTTCCTCCTGGTTCTTCGTCTGGTGATTCCTTCTTTCATTCCCGGTCTTCCTTGTCTCCTGTGGTGCCCTCTTTCCCTTCTCAACCACTTCTTCTTCTCAGCCCTCCCCTCTTTCTCTTGCCCCTCTTCACCGCCTATCTATTCAGGCCGTTATCCATCCTCCTCCTAGCCTTCTTCATCTTCACCGTTCCCGTTCTCCTTCTGTTGAAATAATCGAGACGGTCGCCCAGTACATTGCTGGTGGTACGCCTGTCTCTCTAAGTTAGAACCGTAAGCCTGGCTTTTCTCTTTCGTCCTCCCTGGAGGGTAAGAAGGTCTCAAAATATTCCTCACCTTCCGACTCGACACTATCCCTGCTACCCCTTCCATATCAGTGGCAGCTACCTGTCTCTGCTATGTAGATTCGCTTAGTCCTTGATCCTCTCTTGGATGCTGCCATTGATCCGGTGCCCTCTCCTGTTTCTGTCCTTCCGGCCCCATATTCCCTTGACTGCCCTTCTCAGATGCCTCTTCCCGCTCCAGACTCTGTCATTCCGCCTCTGGTCTGTTCTCCCGTCCCTTTGCCTCCATTATCTTTGCGAGCTTTGTTTATGTCCCATCACCCTGATTTCACTGATACTGGTCCTGATGTTTCTTAGTCTATTGTGTTCTTTGCCTTTGTTTCTCCCTTATGACGGTATTGCTTCATGCAAGTCGGCGTTCAACCCCCTACCATCCAGGTGGTTGGGCACCATTCCTTCCACCCCGTCCCATCCGAAATCCTTATCCTGACTCCTTCCCAGTGCTATATAGTCATAATGGTTTTGCGCTTTCCGCTGATAGTTCCTTCCTTCCCTTGTTATCTCTGTTTCTGTTCTCTCTTCTTTTGTCTGTTCTTCAATGGAATTTTCGTGGTTTTTATGCCATCTTCAATGAATTCCAACTTCTGATCAAGCAGATGTGTTTGTCTTCAGGGGCCAATGGGTAGCACTCGTCCTGGTCGCTTCCATGGTTATTCCTTTCTCTTTCCCCCTCCAGCTTTGCTGCGGCCCATAACTCTAGTGATCTCTTAATCTGTCATGATTTTCCTTTCGTAACCTACTTTTTCAGTCGCCCATTCAGTGTTCTGCGTCCTGTATCTTTGTGAGTAAATGGAATACAGTCTGTTCCATTTATCTCCCCCCAAATGTCCCACCTTCTCTTTCTGATCCTAAACATCTGCTCGACTCCTTACCAGAGCCTGTGCTACTTTTGGGTGATTTTAACTGTTGGCATTCCATCTGGGGAGATGTTCTGACAAACACAAGGGACCGCCTTCTTGAACCATTTGTCTTCTCTACTTATCTGTCTCTTCTGAATTCTGGTGAACCCACTCATGTTGTCACCTGCACTCACACCCTTTCCTGTCTCTCTCTCTTTCTCTCTGCTCATCTTCTCTTTATTTAGACTTCACATTGTGGGTTCTTGAATACCTCATAAGTGACCATTTCCTCATGCTTGTCACCTTTTTCTCTTTTCACCCTCCCCTCTCCTTCCTTGGTGGCAGTTTGTCAAGTCTGACTGGAAGCTATTCACCTTATGCGCTACTCTTTCTGATCTCTCTGACCTGCCTCTCCCTTCAGCCCTCCTCCTTTTTCCATGCACCGTTATCGATGTTGCCCTCTGCTCTGTTCCTTGTTCTAAATCCCAGGGCACACAGAAGTGCATTCCCTGGTGGAATGCAGACTGTGCATTAAGCGTGCAGCCTGGGAAAAACACCGATGCCAACGAACGCCTGAATCTGTTATTTTATTTTGGAAGGCTCTACTCGCTCTCACTCTATTCGCACTTGCCCTACTCGCTCTCGCTCTACTCACGCTTGCCCTACTTGCACTTGCCCTACTCGCACTTATCCTACTCGCACTTGCCCTACTTGCACTCGCCCTGTTGGAACCGACCTGTGAGATTTATATTTATTTCATTTATATGAATTTATATTTACGTTAATTTATATACTTCGATAGCAATATGTATGATGATAAGTGGACTGTATTTCTGCAATAATCTCATAATCTCACAAATCGATCCTCTACACATTAGGGGGGTTTATATTAATTTAATTTATATATATGCAGCCAATCAAACTACAGTATTAGACTACATACATTGAAGAGGTTCCTTATCTTATTTGTACAGCAGGCCTTAGTCCACCAGGTATAACCAGGATGTAGACACCTCATTTTCCCTCTTTGAGGTAGCTTCCATCACCCTGGTAACTGATGCACAAAGCATGCTTCCTCGTCTTGACCTGTCAAAAGGGCGCTAGCTGTGAAGCCAGAATCCTAGTATATGACAAGCTATATCAGAGAAAACACTGTACATGGAACCTTAAAGACCTGGCTTAATTACCTTTAGTATGAGGCGATCTTATGCTCTAACCAGACCACCCTATCCAATGACATTAATGGCCACTAATGATAGATAAATGGGTTTCGGTAGAACACTCAACTTGAATTTGTTGACAGCGTGTTGATAATGGTACACCTTTGGTTTCCATAACACTTCGTCCAAGTAAAATTAACAGGAGCCGAATTGCTCCCGTGAGCCTCTGGTCTAGTATAAACAATGGCTGCCCCTCCTTCCTCACTCTACTGGCCTACATTGTCCAGATGACAGTAAGTGATAGAAGGGTCACATTTACTCTACTTTAATTCTGATAATTAAGTTAATTTATATGAGATGTTTTTATGATGGTAAAGTCCAAAGACTAATGTATTTAAGATAATTCCCACCATAATAGGTGGTGAATATATAATAGTGTGTGGTAATGATATCCTGTTTTCTGTAGACAGAAATTCCACAACAGTTTACATTTTCTATGGGTAACTTGTTTATACAACACAGCTATTATGTCTGTATGATTATTAAATGGTGTCGGATTTTCCGACATAATTCCCCAGGAGCTGCTCACGGGTCGAAGTCCTATTTAGAACAGATGAACACCGATACTCCTCCTTCGAATTATTAGATTAATTTGATGTTAGTAGTCAGTAATCACACATTTGTGCGTCTGTTCGTACAGGACGGATGTCCCGTACTAGAGTTGCAGGGGTTAGAAGTCTAATGCGATTTCATTTCCCTGTCAACTCTTGAAAGGCTAATATTCAAGCCTAATTACATATTATTTAACCCAGAAGACTGAATGTGATCAAGTACTACAGTCAAGTATGATTCAGGGACTGCAGTGAGATCAGTGACATTAGATATAACTTGAAGTTTCTTCAGGTAACTGGTCACTGATATATAAACACTGAGGCCCATGGAATACATCTTGATTAAATAATAAATGTATCAAATGTCAAATAAATCAAATAAATGTATAAATGTATCAGTCATCAGATTTATTGGGGTTTAATTTAGTTAATTGATTCAGAAGATTGAATAGCTCATCATTAAAGTAAAGTATGGTTCTGAGACTGCAGTGGGTTCAGTGACATTGGTCGCAGTGACTTGTAGCTGTTTAGGCTACTGTTCACTGATTTGCCACTGAGGCCTCATGAAATCATCTTCAGCTTTAAATGATGATACTAACATCAACCTCTGTTGGTATAGTCAGCTGTAATCTCCTTAGTATAATGCTGCTGGAGAAATATAATCAGCTGACAAATTTAGATTTCTACTGGTATTGTTTATCTGCAGTCATAGGTCTCCTCAGGCTTGATACTGGGCCTGAGAGTAATTTACCTCCTGCAGAGTTTAACATGGTTATGCCCTGATATTTAGTAGGGCTACCGATGAATCGATGGCAATAGTCTGTCCCTACAAGGAGACCGAAGTCGGTGAGGTGATCAGACTTAATATTATCTGCCAATTTTATTCTTCTATTTCTCAGAAATTTGGCTGTTGTTCTCAGACCTTGTACTTGTAGGTCTACTGGTATTTTGTCAACCACAATGGCTTGTACTCGACAGACGTACCTGCCTAAACGTACTGATGGTTGTACCACCTGGTAGACTTGAGGTCCTGCATCTGTTACAAACCCTGAGATATTGAATGACATCTAGGCTACAGGCCTTAATTGTAATTCATCTGCCAACTTTTTAGTGATATATGTTCTCTGGGATCCTTGGTCAAACAACCCACGGGTATGGACCTTGGCCCTCTTATTCAGGATGGTAATTTGGGCAGTAGGCAAAGTCGTATTACCTTTAGACTTTGCCGATTGGACACTCTTTGTTTTTTTGCACCTTGCAGTACTGTACAGTGGTGGGAATGCTATCTTCCACCTTGGGTCTTGAATACGTTAATTTCGTATATTTGCACAGTGCTGCATGGTGCCTACCTCTTCTACACCTGTTGCAGGTGTTGAATTGGGTATCACAATAGTCTATGTTGTGTGACTTGAGACACCTTGAACATCTCCCTAATTTCTGGAGTCGCTCAATACGAGTGTCTCTGGTTGGATAATTAGCACAACAGTATGTTGAATGTTTCCTTTTGCAGAACATACATGTTCCCCAGCCTACTGCACGTTTGGAAGTTACCGGTTTGGGTGAACTAGTAACAGTAGGCTTGGAGGATGCTGCTGCATTGTCAGATTTTCTGCAACTTGATGTTTGAGTAATTGGTTGATGTTTATTTGGGGTAGTTGTTTTACCCTTTAATTGACTATTATTTTCTATTTCTGAAGGCTTGCTAGAGGCTTTAACTTCCTCATTTGCTCGTCGTTTGTTTATGATGGAATGCAAACCTTCAGTGATGTCCTGTACTGTCAGGATGGTGTTATGTTGATGTGCATATAATTCATCTAGTATATCGCTGGACAATTTTCGTTGAAGGTCGACTACCTTGGTCATCCATTCACTAGTAGTTATATCAACCTTAAGACTGAATGTTCTTAGTAGTGACTCAAACTCCATGCTGAAGGATTGTAATGAGTCAGCAGTCTGATCAGGTTGAGGTAAATCCAGCAATTGTAGTACTAGATGTATGACAGTTTTCTCATTGCCAGCATTATTCCTAGGATGCTGGACTGGGAAATTAGTGCTGTCGCTATTTTCATTTACATTTTCTACTACTGGTTCAACTTCACCTCTAGCTTGGAGGCATGTTAACTTAGTGGCCTCAGGTATTGGGTTTTCAGAAACCACAGAGACTGTGGATAAATTGTCTGAGAACTGCTTAATTTTTGGTGGTATAATATTAGGTGAAGCTGTAGTGGGTGAAGCTTTATCCTTGTTGATTAAAGGATCTAATCTGGCTTGACATTTATTCTCAAAAAGATCCAGATCATCCATAACATTATGTACTTTATTTGATGTACTTGCTATTTGTTCTGATTCAATTATCCTGTGTAAATGTTCCAACCTGGCTTGAGTTTCTTCTTCATATTGTGCTAGGTCAGACAGGAATGGTTCCACATCTTCAACTACTACGCCGTCGTGGACTTGATTTTGGTAAGATTTCCTATTTGCTTTCAATATATGCAATTGGGTTTGAATCTGTAACAGTGGTATTTTCAACCAATGATAATTAATTACAGGCTCATATAATAACTGTTCATATTGGTCGAGATCTCTTGTCAGTTGGCGTTTGCTTGCTACTAAAGCACGCTTTGCTTTCTGTGGATTAGTCATGGTGATTTGTTAATTGGGCACCACTGGCTCATAAATTGTGAGCAAGTACTAATGGTAGCCTAGGGTAAAATTTCTGCACTCACTAGGCAATAATCCTACCTCTACTAGAGGTTAGCACTTAAAATTAATACACATTATATATGTACACAATCATACACACTAATGATTTGAGTGATAAACCAGTGTCACTGGAAGTACCTTTAGGTTAGCTCTTCTATATCACCCTAGGATGGTAGAGACACTAATTAATCACTCAAAGGTGTAATGATCATAAGTAAATTATTATATATGCAACTCAACTCGAGTTGATAAAAAATTACACCCAAAATAGGGTCTGGACCATTCATTAATGGTGTTAGGTTGTTCAATATAGTACAACTGACTATGGTAATAATGGGACTAGGATGAACAATAATAGTTCAACTAGTCAATTTTAATATCCTACCCTGTTGTGGGTTGGCAATTAGTAAATATTATACTGTGATCACTAGTGCAATATATATAAAATAATTCTCTATTTGGAGAAATAATATACACAATTATTGATAATAGCCTCTTAATTAGCCTCTATGAAACTTCTAATATTATCTAAAAGTATTACATATTATTAGTGACCTCGAGAAATAAAGTCTACAAAATTCGTAGATAATCTCTCGCGAAATTTAACACCACGAAATCCATGAACAATCTCGCAAAACCACAGCCACTACTTTGGCTGGCTTCAATATTAGCGCTGTCATTTCACAGAATAACACGCCACCAAATCTGTGGGTGTGCATGAAACCGCTGACGAGGCTGATCTGAACTGAGCGGGGCTCGTGAACTTCGCTTGAGGCAACGCCGCCGTCTTTGACTGCTGGCTTTGTATAAATCACACTGCACTAGTATATTTATTGAATCCACTGCTTAACTGGTTCATCCGGTACTAAGATGACCAAATGTGGGTTCATAGGACCAAATAATCCGGTTCTGGAGGTCCAAATAATGTGGGAACCGACCTGTGAGATTTATATTTATTTAATTTATATGAATTTATATTTACGTTAATTTATATACTTCGATAGCAATTTGTATAATGATAAGTGGACTGTATTTCTGCAATAATCTCATAATCTCACAAATCGATCCTCTACACATTAGGGGGGTTTATATTAATTTAATTTATATATATGCAGCCAATCAAACTACAGTATTAGACTACATACATTGAAGAGGTTCCTTATCTTATTTGTACAGCAGGCCTTAGTCCACCAGGTATAACCAGGATGTAGACACCACATTTTCCCTCTTTGAGGTAGCTTCCATCACCCTGATAACTGATGCACAAAGCATGCTTCCTCGTCTTGACCTGTTAAAAGGGCGCTAGCTGTGAAGCCAGAATCCTAGTATATGACAAGCTATATCAGAGAAAACACTGTACATGGAACCTTAAAGACCTGGCTTAATTACCTTTAGTATGAGGCGATCTTATGCTCTAACCGGGTCACCCTATCCAATGACATTAATGGCCACTAATGATAGATAAATGGGTTTCGGTAGAACACTTAACTTGAATTTGTTGACAGCGTGTTGATAATGGTACACCTTTGGTTTCCATAACACTTCGTCCAAGTAAAATTAACAGGAGCCGAGTTGCTCCCGTGAGCCTCTGGTCTAGTATAAACAATGGCTGCCCCTCCTTCCTCACTCTACTGGCCTACATTGTCCAGATGACAGTAAGTGATAGAAGGGTCACACTTACTCTACTTTAATTCTGATAATTAAGTTAATTAATATGAGATGTTTTTATGATGGTAAAGTCCAAAGACTAATGTATTTAAGAATAATTCCCACCATAATAGGTAGTGAATATATAATAGTGTGTGGTAATGATATTCCGTTTTCTATAGATGGAAATTCCACTACAGTTTACATTTCTATGGGTAACTTGTTTATACAACACAGCTATTATGTCTGTATGATTATTAAATGGTGTCGGATTTTCCGACACGCCCTACTCGTACTCCGCCTATTTGCACTCGCTCTACTCGCACTCGCCCTATTCGCACTCGCCTTACTTGCACTCGGCCGTATGGTTAAGCATGAGAGTTGGAAATCTTGTGTATCTACCATTACAACTGACTCTCTCTTGCCCCTGATCTGGAAGAAAGTCCATAAGATAGCGGTGTAAGTTTGTCCCAAATATCTCTCCAGTCCCTTATCACCGATGAGGGACTGGCGAGTCCATGGAACAGTGCCATGGAACAATGGATATTTTTGTTTTATTGTGGTGGATCCGGTGTCGGTCGTGACCTAACTGAGTTCACACTTTTCGACTGTTGGCTCTGGTTTTCATATGTTCTTCCTTCTTTTCTTAATCGTAAGCCCCTTCTTGGATCTTGGCCCTTAGATTTTTGCACTCGTCTTCAACTTCCCTACAACAATCCTTTCTATCTTTCAGAACTCTAGTTTGCCCCTGACCCTCTGCAGTTCTATGGCTGCGGGTTCAGAGGATATTCATTATGAGATGCTTCGCCATCTCCCTCCATGCACGTTTTAGTATTTATTTATACGTCAGGCTGCAAGCAGCCATTCCCAACAGCCTGGTTGACATGCCGACCAACCCGGATCCTGATCAGTTATAATACCTGATCACCCAGGTTGTATTTCGTACATCAGGCTGCGAGCAGCCGCGTCCAAAAATCTGGTTGACCAGACGACCAACCGGGAGACATGGTCGGAGACCGGGCCCAGGGGCAATTGATCCCTGGAAGCTACACAAGGTAATGAAAATGTAAGGTGTCTGAGAGCCGTCGTTAGTCCCTGAGGACTGGCTTGAATTTGTTCTTCTTGCTTGGAAATCTGGTTCTCTAGGGTCATAAGATAAAGATTTCTGCTCCATTGCACTAACGAGTTGCGTCTGCAAACTTTTTGAATGTATGGTCATTGTCCGACTGATGTGTTTTTTAGACTACTTTCACCACCTCTTCCTGTTTCAATTGTCACAGTGTCGACAAGGTCGAACACGACTGAAATGTTAGTGAAAGTGTAGGTCTATATTTTAGCTGAGAAGACCCGTTCTTGCTGTCCTTTTTGACCTGGAAAAGGCATATGACACCACCTGCAGATACCATATTCTGTCCCAACTCCATTATTTTGGCCTTCTTGATATTATCCCTGTCTTCCTCCAAAGCTTCCTTTCTAATCATTCCTTTAGAGTGAGGCTTGGTACCACTCTCTGACTCTTTTTTTTGGCAATACGAAGGTGTACCCTATGGCCGTGTTCTGAACATTACACTTTTCTTGGTTGCCCTCAATGGTTTTCTTTCCTCTCTTCCCTCTGGCATTTTCTCAGTTCTCTATGTTGACAATATTACCTTCTGCTGTCAAGGTGATGACTCGCCTTTCCTCCAACGGCGGTTTCAACTTGCGATTGATGATTTGTCGTCCTGGGCCACCAATCACGGGTTTTATATTGTCTACAATTGTGACTTGTGCTATGTCTTTTACTGGGAAGCAGGTGGTTATTCGACCCTCTCTCCTATGTTGCTTTATGGTAATCCTTTTTTGTATTAAGATTCTTCCTAACTTGTGGGGTTATTCTCTGACACTGACAATGGGGCGACCGATTCTTGGTCGCCCCATATCTCTTACCTCAGAGTTCAGTGCTAAAAGGCCCTTAACTTACTTAAGGTCTAGTCCCATACTTCCTGGGGAGCTGATAGGCGCATGTTCTGCTCTTTAAAAACTCGATCATGGCTGTCCTGCTTACTCGTCTGCCTCCCTCAACTCTTCGTCGTCTTATTTTTTTCACCATACTTGGTTACGCCTCAGCTCTGGTGTCTTTTGTTCGACTCCTACCCAGAGCCGGTATGTTGAAACAGGCATACTGCCTCTAGAGGATCACAATGATCACTACTGTCTTCGCTACCTTACGCGGTCCCTATAATATGATGGCGTATATTGACCTTCACACCTCCGGTGGGCCCTATTCCTTTCACCACCTTACCCATTCTGTGTGGGGAAAACTCCGGCCAGCTATTCTCTTTTTTTTTAATTGACTTTAATAAGATAAAGTTTATTTTATTTATTTTCTTAGTAAGTAAGAAATTAATTGAGTGGACTGTATGTACTTGATTAAAACTGCCTGAAATTATCTCACACAGTTGGGGGACAATTTGTAGCTTACACCACTTTGAGATGGCTCATTCTTAAACCACAAATTGTTTACCATATTAATATATCTATATCATACCACATATGGTGGTCTAATCTACTAGTAATAATTACTAATTATGAATACTAATACTACTATAACTAAAAGGGGGCTTAGCTGATCCTGTTGAAGGGGCCTGCTAAGGCTGTGTAATTGTAGCATCAATATGGGTGTGGCCCTGTGCCTCTCTGTGCCATGTAATGGCGGCTGTGGGGACTACAAGCCCTGGCATACAGCTAGGTAAATTATGTGTAAGGCTCAACTGTCTGCTCACCTTCTTGCTACTCCAAATCACAAATTACCTGTATGGGATACAAGGAATTGACAAACCTTCCCTAAATATATAATTACAGGTATGACATGGAATATGTGGTGTTAAATGGGGTACACGTACTTTTGTGGGGTGTTATCCATACATCATAACCGCCTACCTATTGTTATTAAACTGTGCACAGATTTAATATACAAATACTTGGTAAGATGGATATGGTCGTTGCTGTGATGTTGAGAGGCTGTGTTGCTGGTTGTTGACACGTAATTTGGGTGTCTGGGAATCAGCTTCTGGAGCTCTCTACAGCGCGTTTTGTTGTTGATGTAGGTCTGAGAGTGAGGCTCCCACCCTCAATGTTCCAATGTTTTGCTGGTTCTACTTCTGAACTTAAATTTACATTAACAAGGGAGTCAAGCTATATTTTGGTGTTAGTAATTATATTCAGTCTTATTGAGTACGTTTTTGTTAAATTTAGACACGAGACTGCTGTATAACAGTATTATAATAATGTAAATATACGTGTAGTCTCTGACATCACAGGATCACCCATTCTCTATTATTAACGGAATACTATCTAAGGGGATACTATGTTATTATGTGTGTCGGATTCCGACATAATTCCGTGGGGGAAGAACACGGGTCGAAGTCCTGGTAAGGACTGCGATCACCTTATTCTTCTCCTTCAGAATTATAGTGCTGCTTTAATTTGAGTTTACATTGTTGTGCTGCAGTCCTTTGGGGACGATGTATCCCGTACTGGCGTATCGGGTGCTGGAAGTTGTTGAACGTCTTCTTTCCTTGCCAGTTCTAAAGGAACTAATTTCTCTAAAGTTTTGAGAGTAGTGTTGCCTCGGCATTTTACTTTCACTATTCTCAAGATGCCCTGGCTGTCTGGATGAACAGAGACTATTTGACCAATAGGCTACTCTGAGCGTGGTCCATCACTATCCACCAGAACTATGTCACCAGGGTTCAAGTTAATTCTGTTATAGGGGTTGTTTGCCCCGCAATGATACTCACTCAGAGCTGTAAGGTATTCTCGAGTCCATACGTCATTCCACCGACTTATCACCCCTGATAGATGTTTGAAACGTTGAACCAAATCACTCTCTTGGACATATGAAGGATCCTCTGGTTCCTCATCCGTAAGGGACACAAGTGTTTTGAGAGGTCTCCCATACATCAGATGAGCTGGACTTAATGGTTCACGCTGCAAAACATCATCAGAGAGGTAGGTAAGTGGTCGGTTATTAACTCGTGCTTCTATCTCTATGACTATGGTATGAAGCTCCAGTAGGTCAATCTTTTGCCGGTGTAGGGTTTTCCATAGAGAACGTTTCACCGTACCATTCATGCGTTCATAGAAGCCTCCTTGCCATGGTGCTCTGGGAGGTATGAATTTCCATTGGCACTGCCGTTGATTTAGGGCTGTGCGTACCTTTGGGTGTGTCCAGATTTTCCTCAGACATGCTTCTCCTGCCACTAAGTTGGACCCATTGTCTGAGATCATTAACTTAGGACAGGATCTACGTGAAGCAAACCTGCGGAAAGCCTATAAGAATGCTTCGGCACTCATATCGGGAGTCACTTCTAGATGGCCTGCCCTTGTTGTGGCACAAGTAAAAAAACAGATGTAGGCCTTTACTGGTTTCTTGTCTTTAGTGCCTGTTAGTGTTAGTGCTCCTGTGAAATCTACCCCTGTAGTCTCAAAAGGATGAATATGTACAACTCGTTCTTTCAGAAGTGGAGGAGGGCCAGGATATGGACACACTCTGGCATCGTATCTCCGGCAAATAACACAGGATTTGATTATTGATTTTACTGTCTGTCTACCTTGGGGTAGCTAGTACTGTTGTCTTAAGTCCGTGAGAGTATCTAATACCCCACCATGCAGAGTGCAGTACTTATGTATATATAACACAATTAGTTTGCTTACTATATGGTGACGAGGGAGCAACATTGGATTTTTTGCTTCCAAATCTATGTCAGCATGCTGTAAGCGGCCTCCGCATGTGATTAAGTTATAATTGTTAGTGTCTAACCACAGACCCAGATCATGTTGTAGCTTCTTAGGAACATTGTCAAATTCTGTCCCGAATGTGTCTGTCTGAGCTCTTTTGACCCAGTACCTTAGGGCACTAGGGAATTTATGCTAGATTCCTATTTTCTTTAGAAAATCAAACACTACTTGGGTGACATCTATAAGTTTGTTCAATTCAGCGTACCGAGTAGGATCAATTATCAAAGTCCGAGGTAGTTCTGGGTTCTCAGTGGGAACAGTGACATTGGTCACAATGACTTGTGGCTTTTGTTCAGGCCACTGGTCGCTGATTAGCCACTGAGGTCCATTGAACCACATCTCTTCCTTTGTTAATTGCCGTAAAGTCAGGCCTCGGGAGAGATAGTCAGCTGGATTCTCTTTAGTGGGTACATATCTCAGTTTATACCCTGCTGACAACTCTCGTATTTCCTTAACGCAGTTACTCACGTAAGGATTCTTACTGTTATTGTTTTTAACCCACTGTAGCACTGCCTCATTATCTGACCATACTACTGTTTCTTTAAAGTGGATGTGGCTTAAGGCCTTGATCAGATAATGAGCCAATCTTACACCTAGTAGTAAGGCTGTTAATTCCAGTTGTGGCAGTGATCTTTTCCTTAAAGGTACCACTCTGGCCTTTGATGTGAGCAAACTGGCTTGCCCATTTGAGACCAGGTAAGCCACTGTGCCATAAGCCTTTCCTGAGGCATCACAAAATACATGTAGCTTAATTGGTTCTTTTTCATTTACTACTTTGTTCCGAGGGAACTTGTGAGACTCTAGGATACTTAAATCTTTTACTAACCCTTGCCATATTTCTTGTAGGGCAGGTGTTAGAAGATCATCCCAGCATATCTTTTGTTGCCAACATTCCTGCATTATCAACTACCCATTAATTAATATTGGACTTAAAAGTCCTAATGGGCCGAAGGGTTTGCTGACTTGTGATAGCAATTTTCTCATTGTTAAGTTAGTGGTATCTGGCTCCACCGACTTGATTGTCAACTGATCCTTTGTCGTGTTCCATTCGACACCTAGTACCTTTGTCATCTCGGGTACTTGGTAGTCGGGAAATTCAGTTGCTATCAGTTGATTTAATTTGTCATTGTTAGAGACCCAAGACTGGAGAGGCATATTGGCTCCCACTAATTCTCGATTGGCCTCATGGTATATGTCCAACAGTTTACTCTCACTGTTGGTTATTCCTTGAAAATTATCCAAATACAGGTTTTTACTAATTTCCGTCTTGTTTGGGCTATTGGACTTCTTCAAGTGTGTATCCAAGGTAGCTTGGAGCAGAAATGGTGAGGAAGTGGCGCCGAACAATACGAACTCAAACTGGTAAGTGATTAATTCACTGTTCGGATCGTTAGGATCCTTGATCCATAGATACTTTGTGTAGTTCCTGTCTTCTTCTTGAAGACCTACCCTAAGGAAAGCCTTGCTGATGTTGGCCGTATAGGCATAAGTCCCTATACGGAACTTTAACAGCACGTCATAAAGCCTTTGTGTCAGGCTAGGGCCAGTTTGAAGGTAGTTTAACGAAACACTACTCTGCCTCGTCTAAGCACTGCAATTAAATACTATCCATAGTGGGGTAGTAGCAGAATTCTTCTGTACAGGATGGTGTGGCAGGTAGTGCCCTTCCTTTGGGTTATCATTTTCAACAACTTCGATAAGTTTGTTATCGAGCTGCTTCTGTATTATTTCATGGTACAACTTCAAGTTCTCAGGATGTCTTTGTAAGCACACCACCTGTGATCTTAATTGGTTTTGTGCCATAAAATGGTTGACAGGTAGCTGAGGGTGATTCAGCTTCCATGGTAACCTGACCCAGTATTGATTATCTCTGTAGATAACTGAGTCCAGGTATTGTTTGTAAGTCCAGTCATCATCTGGGCTAGGTTGTTCAGGGACAATGCCGAGAGTTGCCAGGTCCAATAACTTAAGTACAGGGGGATCAAGCTCATCCTCGGACATGTCTCTGAGTTGCAGTGGAGACTGGTCTCCTAGTCATGCAACCATTACTGGGTTGGCATGTTGGTGGTCTACAGGTGCGGGTTGTTTTAGCCGTAATACTGGGCCTGTTAGTAAATAGCCACCTGCAGATGGTAACACGTTCATACCGTGGTAATCTTCCTTTCCTTTGATAAACTTATGGTAGACATCTGATCCCATAAAGATTCCAATATTGGAAAGGTTGTCCGATGTGATTTTATCAGCCAAATAAACTCCCTTTTCTTCTAGGAATTTGGCTGTTGTTCCTTGACCATATACATACAGGTCTGTTGGGAATCTATCTACTACCAGTGCTTGTACTTTTCGTACATAACCTCCTAATCGTACTTTGGGTTGTACTACCCTGAAGACTCGGGCTCCTGAGTCAGTCAGGAATCCTGCTATGTTTATTCATGTCTCCTTTACAGGTGTAAGTTTCAATGCATCTACCAACTCCTTTGATATAAAGGTCAGTTGGGACCCTTGATCAAATAATCCACGTACGCTGGCTTTGAATTCTCCATTCCTAATGATCAATTGTGCAGTAGGTAGAGCTGATATATGGTCAGACCTTGTTGAGAAGACACTTATGTCAGGTAACACAGTATAAAGCTCTACTGAAGTTGTAGTTCCTTCCTCCTCCTGTGGTTTGGCAGACCTTGTACTTGAGTCCCCACAAAGTGCTGTATGGTGTTGACCCTTATGGCACCCATTGCAGGTGCGTATTTGAGTTGTACAGGTGTCGGGATTATGTGCCCTTATACACTTGGTACATCTATTTAACTCCTTGAGTCGTTTTATGCGAGTAGCATGATCGGTGTAAAGTTTGCAATAGTATATGGAATGTGGTTGCCCACAGAACACACATCGTCTCCAGACGTTAACAGCATTTTGAGGAATCACCGATTTGGGTGGCGCGTTAACTGTAGGTTTGGAGGGACCAACTGTATATGTGCCCACACTGCCTTGTTTCCACTTTGTGGAGGGGGAAGTTGTTTTAGCTTTGTTTGGAGTGCTGTTTGTACTCTGTTGTTTACTATTAGTAGTAGACGAAGGTTTAGATGTTGCTTTTCCATCTGGGTTAACTCTTTGTCGTTCTATGATGGTGTGTAACCCTTCTGTAATCTCCGTTACCGTTAATGATGACTTACTGTATAGTACAAACAGCTTATCAAGTATGTCATTGGGTAATTTGCGTGTCATATGGACTTGGATTATCCAGTCTGACTCATCCAAGTTCACTTTATTTTTAAGTGCCTTGAGCAAGGACTCAAGCTCCAATCTAAAAGCTTGGAGTGAGACTGCTATATTATTTGGAGGTTTAATGTCTAACAGCTTCTGGGTTAGAATTCTTATGGTTCTTTCTGGTTTGGCGTAATTATCTTTCAGGAGCTGTACGGCATTGTCATAACCGTCCTCTGTGTGATTCAGATTACAGACCACCTAAAACGCTTCATCCTTTAAGACACTCTGTAAATATGTAAACTTTGTCGTCTCTGGTACATTGGCATTAGAATCCACAGAATCGACAAATTTGCTCCAGAAATTGTCCCAACTCTCATCCTCTGTACCAGAAAAAGTTGGGAGACTGAGTGATGGCAATTTGACTTCTGGTGCTGTCTGGTTCTGGGAAGTTGTGGCTGCAATACTTGTATTGGGCTTATGTGTGTTTATTATATCGTCAAAGTGTTGTAACTTTGCAAGCATTGCATCTTCGTAATCAGAGTTTTCTTGTAGTACATCGTTCATTGTATCTTCAGTAATACTGGTAAGGTTAAGTACATCTTGATATTTTATCATTTGTTGCAACACATGGTGATATTTGGTCTGTGCAAACTTATAATAGTTTTCCAGTGCTGCATAATTAACTGGAGTTTGTTTACTCAAGTCTTCACATTTGTTAATCTGCCGTGTTTAGTGACCCTTCATGCTAGTGAGGGTTGCTTTTACATTTTTGACAGTAGACATCTTGGAAGTACTTGCTAGTCGTGTAGGACTAGTGCCAGGACTATTTCTGGC
Source organism: Procambarus clarkii (assembly GCF_040958095.1). Taxonomy (NCBI): domain Eukaryota; kingdom Metazoa; phylum Arthropoda; class Malacostraca; order Decapoda; family Cambaridae; genus Procambarus; species Procambarus clarkii. Next base: position 8,722,134 of record NC_091211.1, read on the forward strand.
ACTTGAATTAGTAGAGCCACTAGTTTCTGAACTAGAGCTACTTTTCATTTAAAATATAAACTATATAATCATACACTCTATAATTTGAGTGGTAAGCCTGCATCAATGCTGGTATTCCTCAAGTTAGCCCTTCATTATCACTCTTGGTTGGTACAGAGACACAGGTTAACACTCAAAGGTGAAATGGTTATAGTTATGGTAATATCATGTTGACAACACAACTCGGGTTGTCATAAATACTGCATAAAAATATGTACTTGCTAGGTTGAAATATATGTTCAATTCTAGACAAGTGTAATTTTGTACGACTGTCTCGCTTGCAAGATTCTCTCTTGGTTCGAGTTTCCAATATTTCTCCTTGTGTCGTTCCATCCTTGCCTACATTGAGGGTCCTGCTTACTCCCTTTTCCCTCTTCCAATGTTGTGAAAAACATAGACCCGCATGACAAAAGCCTTTACCGTTTCCTCCTACAGTTCGTAAACGACTTTTCCTTGCTCACTTTTATTTACACTCCTGCTTCACCTCCATCTTCACAGATGGGTCTAAGACTGCAGGAGGTGTAGGCTACTCCGCTGTATTTCCATCTACACCTAAATGTTTCGCCTGCCCCCCGGAAACTAGCATCTTCACGACAGAACTTTATGCAATTTGTTATGCTCTTCGTCAACTGCTTTATCGCTGTCAATCTTTCTCTATTATTGTAGTTGACTCTCGCAACGAGGTTAGGGAGTTTTTCAATTCTGACCAAACTATGGTTGTCGAAATTCAGTATTGGACGTTTAGTATCTCCAGCAGATTTAGGACAGTCGAGTTTTGTTGGGTTCCCAACCATATTGACGTTTCCTTAGAAGAGCGTGCAGATGCTGCCGCAAAGACGTCTCCCCAGTGTCCAGGCAGTAACAGTCTGGTGTCTCCCCAGTGTCCAGGCAGTAACAGTCTGGTGTCTCCCCAGTGTCCAGGCAGTAACAGTCTGGTGTCTCCCCTGTGTCCAGGCAGTAACAGTCTGGTGTCTCCCCAGTGTCCAGGCAGTAACAGTCTGGTGTCTCCCCAGTGTCCAGGCAGTAACAGTCTGGTGTCTCCCCAGTATCCAGGTAATAACAGTCTGGTGTCTCCCCAGTGTCCAGGCAGTAACAGTCTGGTGTCTCCCCAGTGCCCAGCTAGTGTGCCAGTACACGAGACAGTGCCGAGATGATCAACATGCGGTGTACGGTGCTTGTGGCAGCCATAGTACTGCTCATCACAGCTGGCGTCATGAGTGACGTAAGTCTCCGCCACAGACCCATGAGTTTGTATATCTGTTAGTTCTTATTACTTTGTAATTATTGTATCCATAGCCCTATGCGACTTTCTATATTTAACTTTAAGTTATCATGAGAGATTATATCAATCAAGCAATCAATCAAGAACTTTATTGAGAAATACACATTCAAATATGATTAACTTTGAGATAATTTCATGTATATTGATAATTTCAATTCTATTATCTGATAATAATAGACCAATACTGATCAATAAATCTAACAAAAACCACAGTTCGCATTATAATTCAACCAAATAATTTAACCACAGTTTTTATTTTCCCTATTATACATGATATAATAATTACCTTTGTGTTAAATTGTCTGTCTCCACACAGTTCAAAGACACAGTGGCCTGGGATTTTATTTTTAACATAGACAACAAAGCTAACGAACAATACAGCTAGATGGAAACCTCTTAAACAATTACATTTTGTAGCGAAATAATCATGGAAGACAGATTAGTGGTTAATATAATATAAAGTTACGATAAGGAAATACAAAATGCTCACGTCGAGAACTTCAGTTGTCGGTTTGTCAAACAACTGACGAGTGTGTGTACGGTTACAACAACTAAATTAACAATAAAAACCTTTCAAAATAAATGTTTTCCTCAGGGAAAAGGCCATAGCGGCGAGGAAGGGAACAAGAAATGCGGAACTGGCAAGATGGTAAAACAATGTGTGTGTCCCGCTGGTGAAGTATTTAATGGCACAACATGCACAGGTGAGGAGCACAGGTCCCCATGATTATACAGCTTGTGTTTGTGTATGTGCACATGTGTGTTTAGCTTCTTTGTTTCTCATGCAAGTCTTTGATATCACCATCATTGTAAACTACCAATTAGTCTTATTAGATTAATCTATATTGCAATATAAACTAACGTCTAGAATATGACATAAATTCATGCCTTCACAGCAGAGAAAGGTAATTTACCGCTTATGAATTAATTAGTTTAAATCTAAATCTCACTTAGTTCTGATAATTCGAACTTCAGATAATTACTTGAAAAGCTTCTTTGGCAACTTTTAATATAAGAAGGCTTATATACTCATTAAAACTTATTACAGATTTTTGTTAATATTAAGATAAATTATATTATATAAAAATTTTTTGCTGCAGGTAAAGTCAGTCTTGAAAATTAATTGTTCTTAAAACATTCACTTTTAGACAGATAATTCCATGTAGTATTGCCAAGCTTGGCCACAGGTGAACACTTTCATTATCTCGGGCATTAAGTCATGTCCGTACACAGTGATCACGGTGGTGACGCTCTGATTTTGAATAGCAACAGCAAATGGTTTAAATGTTGAAAGACCTGGTAATAAATTACAGGTGTAATGGTCCAGGTAACATATGAACCTGGTAATAAATTACAGGTGTAATGGTCCAGGTAACATATGAACCTGGTAATAAATTACAGGTGTAATGGTCCAGGTAACATATGAACCTGGTAATATATTACAGGTGTAATGGTCCAGGTAACATATGAACCTGGTAATAAATTACAGGTGTAATGGTCCAGGTAACATATGAACCTGGTAATAAATTACAGGTGTAATGGTCCAGGTAACATATGAACCTGGTAATATATTACAGGTGTAATGGTCCAGGTAACATATGAACCTGGTAATAAATTACAGGTGTAATGGTCCAGGTAACATATAAACCTGGTAATAAATTGCAGGTGTAATGGTCCAGGTAACATATGAACCTGGTAATAAATTACAGGTGTAATGGTCCAGGTAACATACGAACCTGGTAATAAATTACAGGTGTAATGGTCCAGGTAACATATAAACCTGAGTTGTGACCACACAAGGTGAGGGGTTATGAGCATGTAGCCGTGAAGTGTTGTGATCACATGGAAATGAGGGGTTTTAAGCGTGTGGCAGCAAGGTGGTGTGAGGGGTTGAGCGTGTGGCAGCAAGGTGGTGTGAGGGGTTGTGAGCGTGTGGCAGCAAGGTGGTGTGAGGGGTTGTGAGCGTGTGGCAGCAAGGTGTTGTGAGGGGTTGTGAGCATGTGGCAGCAAGGTGTTGTGAGGGGTTGTGAGCGTGTGGCAGCAAGGTGTTGTGAGGGGTTGTGAGCATGTGGCAGCAAGGTGTTGTGAGGGGTTGTGAGCATGTGGCAGCAAGGTGTTGTGAGGGGTTGTGAGCATGTGGCAGCAATGTGTTGTGAGGGGTTGTGAGCATGTGGCAGCAAGGTGTTGTGAGGAGTTGTGAGCATGTGGCAGCAAGGTGGTGTGAGGGGTTGTGAGCGTGTGGCAGCAAGGTGGTGTGAGGGGTTGTGAGCATGTGGCAGCAAGGTGTTGTGAGGGGTTGTGAGCATGTGGCAGGAAGGTGGTGTGAGGGGTTGTGAGCATGTGGCAGCAAGGTGTTGTGAGGGGTTGTGAGCGTGTGGCAGCAAGGTGTTGTGAGGGGTTGTGAGCGTGTGGCAGCAAGGTGGTGTGAGGGGTTGTGAGCATGTGGCAGCAAGGTGGTGTGAAGGGTTGTGAGCATGTGGTAGCAAGGTGTTGTGAGGGGTTGTGAGCATGTGGCAGCAAGGTGGTGTGGGGGGTTGTGAACATGTGGCAGCAAGGTGGTGTGAGGGGTTGTGAGCATGTGGCAGCAAGGTGTTGTGAGGGGTTGTGAGCATGTGGCAAAAAGGTGTTGTGAGGGGTTGTGAGCGTGTGGCAGCAAGGTGTTGTGAGGGGTTGTGAGCATGTGGCAGCAAGGTGGTGTGAGGGGTTGTGAGCGTGTGGCAGCAAGGTGTTGTGAGGGGTTGTGAGCATGTGGCAGCAAGGTGTTGTGAGGGGTTGTGAGCATGTGGCAGCAAGGTGAAATGTTCATTTCCATCAATGAATTGTTTGTATGTAATTCTGATAAATGTAAATGATTTGTAAATAAATGAATGTAAATAAATGATTTGTATGTAAATTCTGCAAGGTAGCATCACTGCAAGGTAGCATCACTGCAAGGTAGCATCACTGCAAGGTAGCATCACTGCAAGGTAGCATCACTGCAAGGTAGCATCACTGCAAGGTAGCATCACTGCAAGGTAGCATCATTGCAAGGTAGCATCACTGCAAGGAAGCATCACTGCAAGGTAGCGTCATTGCAAGGTAGCATCACTGCAAGGTAGCATCATTGCAAGGTAGCATCATTACAAGGTAGCATCACTGCAAGGTAGCATCACTGCAAGGTAGCATCATTGCAAGGTAGCATCACTGCAAGGTAGCATCACTGCAAGGTAGCATCACTGCAAGGTAGCATCGTTACAAGGTAGCATCGTTACAAGGTAGCATCACTGCAAGGTAGCATCATTGCAAGGTAGCATCACTGCAAGGTAGCATCACTGCAAGGTAGCATCGTTACAAGGTAGCATCGTTACAAGGTAGCATCACTGCAAGGTAGCATCACTGCAAGGTAGCATCACTGAAGGTAGCATCACTGCAAGGTAGCATCACTGCAAGGTAGCATCACTGCAAGGTAGCATCGTTGCAAGGTATCATCACTGCAAGGTAGCATCACTGCAAGGTAGCATCACTGCAAGGTAGCCTCGTTGCAAGGTAGCATCGTTACAAGGTAGCATCACTGCAAGGTAGCATCACTGCAAGGTAGCATCATTGCAAGGTAGCATCATTGCAAGGTAGCATCACTGCAAGGTAGCATCACTGCAAGGTAGCCTCGTTGCAAGGTAGCATCGTTACAAGGTAGCATCATTACAAGGTAGCATCACTGCAAGGTAGCATCACTGCAAGGTAGCATCACTGCAAGGTAGCATCACTGCAAGGTAGCATCACTGCAAGGTAGCATCACTGCAAGGTAGCATCACTGCAAGGTAGCATCATTGCAAGGTAGCATCACTGCAAGGTAGCATCACTGCAAGGTAGCATCACTGCAAGGTAGCATCACTGCAAGGTAGCATCACTGCAAGGTAGCATCGTTGCAAGGTATCATCACTGCAAGGTAGCATCGTTACAAGGTAGCATCGTTGCAATGTATCATCACTGCAAGGTAGCATCGTTACAAGGTAGCATCGTTACAAGGTATCATCACTGCAAGGTAGCATCACTGCAAGGTAGCATCACTGCAAGGTAGCATCATTGCAAGGTAGCATCATTGCAAGGTAGCATCACTGCAAGGTAGCATCACTGCAAGGTAGCATCACTGCAAGGTAGCTTCGTTGCAAGGTAGCATCGTTGTAAGGTAGCTTCGTTACAAGGTAGCATCACTGCAAGGTAGCATCACTGCAAACTCATGTTGCATTAGGGTCAAGTTGGGGCCCAGGCAGTGAGGGCGCCTGTGGTTACTGGTGTGAAGGATCGTCTAGGGAAAGTTTCCAATGCGTCTCGGACATGATCTAGTCAGTTGAATAGTAAAATGTACTTATACATTCTGCAATACTAATGATCTTATAGTATTGACAGCGAACACTTGCGCTCTATGTATACTTTACAATAATAAGTAAATGGAAAAGATCAATTAGAAGTGATGTTCGTTCAGTACAGGTGAAGGCCAAGATCATGAGCAATACTCCGGTGACCATCCTGCCTAACCAGCTCTCCCTTGCCTTCCTCCCTTCCCTTCCCTTCCCTTTCCTTCCATTCCATTCCCTTCCCTTCCCTTCCCTTCCCTTCCATTTCCCTCTCATTACTTCTCTCCCCTCTCATTGCTTCCCTCCCCTCTCATTGCTCCCCTCCCCCATGCACACTTCCCTAGTCCATCTCTCTTGCAGGCCCACCCTCCTCCACCACCCCCTTCTTCCTGAGACATCCTTCAGCCCTCTAACCTTCCTCCCCATTGAAGGCATCTACTCTCTACCCGTCCCCTTCAACATCCGATAACATCTCTTGTAGGCAATCAACAGTGCCTTCCCGCCTTCTCCCCCCCCCCCCCTTCCCCTGCAACCAATCAGCACACCCCTCCCATTTCCCTCATTCACACGCCTATCTAAGCCTCCCACCCTTAACAACATCACCTCTTCCCTCCCCTCCCCCTATGTATGGGCCCCTCTAGCAGAACCACCCCACACTATCCTTCAAGTTCCTCCTTCCCTAGCCCCTTCACTCCATCCAATTTCCCTTTCATCCCCATCTTTCAATAAATGTAAATCAGAGACTGGACCCCATTGTAACATTGATCCATGGATCTGTCAACGTCCTCTATACGGTCTCACTTCCATCTGAAGTGGAGGTCTCTGCCCTCCCACCTCCACTTTTACCTGCTACACCTGCTGTCACTCCATCTCAACCTCTACCCTCCCACCTCCACTTTTAGCTGCTACACCTGCTGTCACTCCATCTCAACCTCTACCCTCCCACCTCCACTTTTACCTGCTACACCTGCTGTCACTCCATCTCAACCTCTACCCTCCTACCTCCACCTGCTGCACTTGCCATAACTGTGGGGAATTAACCTGAGAGAGTTATTTGTAATTAAATTCTATTAATTTATATAGGAATTTAAATTTTACATTAATTTATATTTATTTCGATAGCAAACTGTGATTAGTAAAGTGGACTGTGTTTCCTAAAATTCCCACAAATCGATTTCCCTACACATTTTTGGAGGGGGGTTATTAAATTATTTAGATATAATCTTTCAATCAAAATTAGTAATTAGTAGACATTCACTACAGTATTAGACTACATATGTTATTAAATAAAATTGACACAAGTACAGCTTATCTTGTATATAGTGGGCCTGGTCCACCTGTTATAAACAAGGATGATCACACTAAATAATCCTCGTGGTTGAGGCTGGCATCAACACCATGTACTGGTGAACTAGGTAACTAATGTTAATTCTTGTTCCTCTTCTGTTACACCGGTCAAAGGACACTCACAAATAATAGCAGGAATCCTAATATGACAGCTATATCAAGGATATATTGTCAATTTAAATAAAGAGATGTGAGTATTGCTTACCCTGGTTTGTCTCGATTCGTGTCCTAACCGGAATAATCCTATCTACCTAACATTGCTGGCCATGAATGACTAGATATGATTTCGGAATTGGACACTTTCCTTATTTGAAGATGATGACCACATGTTGATAATGGAAGCACTTTACTTCTCATAACACTTCGTCCAATGAAGTTTCTGTGGAACTTGAAGTGAGCTCCACTCGAGACATTGTTGATAAAATTAACAATGGCTGACTCTCTGTGGCCCTCCATTCCTTATGCATCCTGACACTCTTGTCCAGATATCAAAAATGATTAGAGGGCCTACATTTACTCAATTTTGGTACTGATAATTAAGCTGATTCAATAGACTTTTTTCTGTTCTTTACAGTCCAAAGACTGTTCTATTAAGAATGTTTCCCATTAATGTAGCTGGTGAATTTAATAACATGTGGCAATGATATCTTGTTTTCTACGAAAGGAAAATTCCACTGTCACGTCTTTTATGAAATAATTCCACTGTCACGTCTTTTATGAAAAGGATTGAAATAATTTGTTATTATAAAGCAGCAACTATTATCTGCCTATTGTATAGAATATCAGTAAATGGTGTCGGGTTTCCGACAATCACTCTATATTAACCTCCACTTCTACCTGCTACACTTCCTCTTACTCCACTTCCTCTCGTCCAGAGAGAGGATAATGATCAAGAAGGCAATAAACAATCATATTTTCTCACCTTCCAAAACCTGCCCTCCACACCTTGGGCCTGATTCCTACTCACGACTTTACCGAAGCCAATTGACGGTAACTACTCCATTAAACGTCTTTCTTGCGCCTACCTCTTCATCCACTGACCATCACGTGCACCTGTAGTTCCCCCTAACTTCCTCCACCACCACTCCACCACACCAGCCTACACCAAGCACCGACCATCTCATCTTCCAACCCTCTACCTGAACTGTTCATTACCCACCATCCTCCCACCTTCATTCCGCCTTCCGTCAGTACCTCTATACCCCTTGACCCTAATCCTCTACCTGCCAGCCTTGGCATCGTGATGTTGGTATCTTGTCCCTCGCATCCGTCTGCACGCCTTCGTCATCTTGGGCTGGTTAGTCTTCCAAGCCTTCGTCATCTTGGGCTGGTTAGTCTTCCTCATCTTCGTCATTTCGGGCTGGATAGTCTTCCATGCCATCGTCATCTTGGGCTGGTTAGTCTTCCTCATCTTCGTCATCTTGGGCTGGTTAGTCTTCCAAGCCTTCGTCATCTTGGGCTGGTTAGTCTTCCAAGCCTTCGTCATCTTGGGCTGGTTAGTCTTCCAAGCCTTCGTCATCTTGGGCTGGTTAGTCTTCCTCATCTTCGTCATCTTGGGCTGGTCAGTCTTCCTCATCTTCGTCATTTCGGGCTGGATAGTCTTCCATGCCATCGTCATCTCGAGTTGTTTAGTCTTCCCGCGCCTTCGTCATCTTAGGCATTTTAGTCTTCCCGCGCCTTCGTCATCTCTGGCTTTTTAGTCTTCCACGCTTTCGTCATCTCTGGCTGTTTAATCTTCCACGCCTTTCGTGGCGTGGAAGCTATACAAGCTATACTTCATAGCACAAATGAGCAGGTTATAATGACTAAATATCCCTCCCTTGACAGGTGTATCCTTAAGCCTACCATCATAAACTTATTATCCCTAACTGTTATAGCTACGATCAACATGTGTGACTAACCAAAGAAAAGGAAAGATACAGAGAGAGAGAAAATTATGTCCGTAACTTTTCCAAGAATACTTATAACGAGTTTCCATAACACAAATACAAATAATAGGTTTCCAATAGTAAGATTGTCATGCATATCGAGTTTTAATTTTACCAATGTAAGTTATTATCATTCCTCTTGAGAATAAATTCTACTTGCAATCTCCTCATTTGCATTGTACCAAAGACTTAATAAATTACTGATCTAGTTTTAAAAATAACCGCATCGATTCTTGCATATTCTCGAAAAAGGATGCAACATATTTTGGTATGTATATGTTTCAGGGATTACCTCAGAGGCGAATGTTTTTTTTTAATTGTTTAGTATAGTCTTGGTTACAGCAGTCAGTTTGTTGATGTAATCACAGTTTGTGATAGCTGAGACGAGACTAGGAGCAGGGAAGAAAGCCGAGATGAGGCCAGGAGCAGGGTAGAGAGCCAAGACAAGGCCAGGGGCAGGGCAGATAGCCGAGTGAGGCCTGGAACAGGGCAGAGGGCCGAGTGAGGCCTGGAGCAGGGCAGAGAGCCGAGTGAGGCCTGGAGCAGGGCAGAGAGCAGAGACAAGGCCAGGAGTAGGGCAGAGAGCCGAGTGAGGCCTGGAGCAAGGCAGAGGGCCGAGTGAGGCCTGGAGCAGGGCAGAGGGCCGAGTGAGGCCTGGAGCAGGGCAGAGGGCCGAGTGAGGCCTGGAGCAGGGCAGAGGGCCGAGTGAGGCCTGGAGCAGGGCAGAGGGCCGAGTGAGGTCTGGAGCAGGGCAGAGGGCCGAGTGAGGCCTGGAGCAGGGCAGAGGGTCGAGTGAGGCCTGGAGCAGGGCAGAGGGCCGAGTGAGGCCTGGAGCAGGGCAGAGGGCCGAGTGAGGCCTGGAGCAGGGCAGAGGGCCGAGTGTGGCCTGGAGCAGGGCAGAGAGCCGAGTGAGACCTGGAGCAGGGCAGAGGGCCGAGTGAGGCCTGGAGCAGGGCAGAGGGCCGAGTGTGGCCTGGAGCAGGGCAGAGAGCCGAGTGAGACCTGGAGCAGGGCAGAGGGCCGAGTGAGGCCTGGAGCAGGGCAGAGGGCCGAGTGAGGCCTGGAGCAGGGCAGAGGGCCGAGTGAGGCCTGGAGCAGGGCAGAGGGCCGAGTGAGGCCTGGAGCAGGGCAGAGGGCCGAGTGAGGCCTGGAGCAGGGCAGAGGGCCGAGTGAGGCCTGGAGCAGGGCAGAGGGCCGAGTGAGGCCCGGAGCAGGGCAGAGGGTCGAGTGAGGCCTGCAGCAGGGCAGAGGGCCGAGTGAGGCCTGGAGCAGGGCAGAGGGCCGAGTGAGGCCTGGAGCAGGGCAGAGGGCCGAGTGAGGCCTGGAGCAGGGCAGAGGGCCGAGTGAGGCCTGGAGCAGGGCAGAGGGCCGAGTGAGGCCTGGAGCAGGGCAGAGGGCCGAGTGAGGCCTGGAGCAGTGCAGAGGGCCGAGTGAGGCCTGGAGCAGTGCAGAGGGCCGAGTGAGGCCTGGAGCAGGGCAGACGGCCGAGTGAGGCCTGGAGCAGGGCAGAGGGCCGAGTGAGGCCTGGAGCAGGGCAGAGGGCCGAGTGAGGCTTGGAGCAGGGCAGAGGGCCGAGTGAGGCCTGGAGCAGGGCAGAGGGCCGAGTGAGGCCTGGAGCAGGGCAGAGGGCCGAGTGACGTCTGGAGCAGGGCAGAGGGCCGAGTGACGTCTGGAGCAGGGCAGAGGGCCGAGTGACGTCTGGAGCAGGGCAGAGGGCCGAGTGACGTCTGGTGCAGGGCAGAGGGCCGAGTGACGTCTGGAGCAGGGCAGAGGGCCGAGTGACGTCTGGAGCAGGGCAGAGGGCCGAGTGACGTCTGGAGCAGGGCAGAGGGCCGAGTCACGTCTGGTGCAGGGCAGAGGGCCGAGTGACGTCTGGAGCAGGGCAGAGGGCCGAGTGACGTCTGGAGCAGGGCAGAGGGCCGAGTGACGTCTGGAGCAGGGCAGAGGGCCGAGTGACGTCTGGAGCAGGGCAGAGGGCCAAGTGAGTCCTGGAGCAGGCCTACGAAAACTACGAAAACAGGAGGATGGGGTGACTAATTCGTATCAGAGCACACGTCCAATCCACAGTCGTTTAATTTATATATCTGAGTGAAATTCATAGTATCTATTGTATTATTTGTTTAATCACAAACATTTTTCCAGTTAATAATCCCAAAGAAGCAATATACATATTCTGATATTACTTACTTCTTTTGGGGTAAAAACCCTACTGTGTAACAGAACCCTGAAATTAACAGGTAATTGACATAGTGTAGTTAATTGACAACAATAATACACTCATCAATCATCACCATACTTAACAGGTGGCCGGGTGTTCGAGTCAACTTGTCGACTCTGTAGCCTCTGGTGGATGTTTGATCACGATATTTTGGGGGTTGTGATCGGCTGAACGTGGCGTACACTCCCTCGGTAACATTTACCGTACAGTTATTTTATATGTGGAGCGCTTCTTGCTTTTTTGTTTTTGTAGAAATTATCTCTAACTTTCTTGAATTTGAAACAATGTAGTGGTTAACACCTGAAATATAAGCACACGCAAATAAAACTGAGACAAGCTGGTGGTGCGTCTGGTTGCAGGTGTGGTGTGTTAAGGTAATGGCGGTCGGACGCCTTCTTTTCTCGCCAGTGGAGGTGCCAATATTTATTTTATTAAATTTAATTAATGTTAATTCGTTAATGTTATAAAGTAACTAAACGCTATGACATTACCCAAATTGATGGTAATGTAACATTACAAATATTATTCACGATTTCCTGACTTTCCTGGTTAAAACTCGTCAGGGAGGTATACATAAGCCGCCCAGGAGGGATTCCTCTATGGGAGCTCCTCCCGAAAATTATTATACTAAGCTGTGGATAATTTACCACATTCACAAACCTTCCGCTCTCAGTGTTCTCAAATATGATGGAATAAAATTGAATTAAATATCAAACATGAACGGTCATTAGAAGAACCATGCTGCGAATTCTTTATCTTTGTTTATCAAGATGTAAACTAAAGGCTTGTGCATCTATCGACTCAAGTAATAATTTTCTTTTAGACATTAAGGTAAATGGACGATAGTTTGACTAAAATTATCTATCACCCTTCTTAAATATCGTCACCACATTAGCAATGCTCCCCGACATCGGTTCTCAACAGGACTAATAATTTATTAATATGCCAAACAGCTTCTCACTTGCATACATCACTTGCAGGGGTTTATACATGGGAAATGAGCAGGATGTGTGGGTGATGGGGGATGTTGTGAAGATATAATGTGTGTGTGGGATGTAAGATGATGAGTGTACATGGTTGTGTGTGTGGGGGGGGCGGAGTTGTTGTTTGTGGGTGAGATGAGGGTAGGTGTATATTGGAGATACGGAGGGTGTGAAGGGGGAAGGAGAACTGAGATGGTGTATGGGAGAGGCCTAGGCACAGGGTGATCCGGGCATCACCGGGTACCCCATCTAGTATGATACACGAGTATGTCGCAACTAGGGAATAAAAGTTTATTCCCAGCAGATGTGTTGTTGCTGACACAGCTTAACACTGATATTCCTGGTAAATAATCATTTATGATTTAATTGTGATACATCACAGCTGATCCGTGCGCCAACTATACCTGCGACCATGGAGTGTGTGAAGTATATAACGGCAGCCCTACCTGCTTCTGTCCTCCAGGATACACCAGCTCAGGCACCAATTGTACTGGTAAGTACTGGTCATTGATCACTCTGTCTCAGAGGTCCTGTAGTGTGTGTAGTATATAACGGTAGCCCTATCTGCTTCTGTCCTCCAGGATACACTAGCTCAGGCACCAATTGTACTGGTAAGTACTGGTCATTGATCACTCTGTCTCAGAGGTCCTGTGGTGTGTGTAGTATATAACGGTAGCCCTATCTGCTTCTGTCCAACAGGATACACCAGCTCAGGTACCAATTGTTCCGGTAAGTACTGGTCATTGGTCACTCTGCCTCAGTGCTCCATCATGACATGAGTTTGAGAGGTTAAAATGACTTTTTTATCGATCCTCTTTGTTAAATGTTTATCTGCAAACATTCAACGTAATGGTCGCTATTATTACCTTGTTACAACTTGTAACGAAGCTGTTACATCTGGTTATAAAGTGTTTACGACGTGTTAGAAAGTTGGTACAACTTGTTCGAGCGTTGTAACAACGTCGTAGTATCGTTGAGTGTGTGGCGGGTTATTCTTCGCAGCCTTAAACAAGATGTCATCACATTTTGAAAACCATAAATCATGTCCACAATTCTTTAAATATCCTGAAATTTATTAAACGTTTTCACATTAGTTTTATTATACACTAGCTGTACCCGTCACGCGTTGCTGTGACTCAGTCGGGTTAAATGGAATGTAAGAAAGAGAGAGCGCACGGTTCTAATATGTTTAATTTCACAATGCTTGTGGGTATACAATACTTTTTGTTGTGCCATTGTCAGGGGAGATATAGAGATTGTCTGGTTTGCCGACTCTAGAACACGCAACATATAATTGTACATGTGAGAAGCAATCCGTGTCTGGATATAAACTGTACAATTCTAAAGATTGGCCCTGAGCTTTGTTGATGGTGATTGCAAACGCCAGTCGAGTTGGAAACTACAATCTCTTAAACTGAAATGGGATATATGTTTAATCATAGGAATGCGAGGAATGACGACATGTTCAATTTTGAAAGGTCCTGTCAAGATTGTTGCTTCTACGACGTTGCTGATTATTTTTTTTTACTGCAAGTCACGTGACGTTGCAAAACTTTGGCTGGTTGATATTTCGGAACCTGATAATTTGCACGCCGATTTTCAATTGCAGTACATGCGGTGGTATCCCTGGCAGATCGAGTGAATTAAAAAATTCTATTTGGATAATTAATCGCGTCATCAGTTTTGCACAACAATATCGACGTTCTTGTATGTGACTTCCTCACTTTGAATGTAAGACTGAAGTTCGTAGACGTCTTTGTTCTTGGTTGCAAGAATAGCTCGTTCACTCCACCAATCGTCATTCTTATAATTGGTCTGAATATTGGGAAACACTTTTTCAACCAATTCCTCATTTGACGTCACTAAATTGCAGAAGTTATGACGGAATGAAATTCGCCCTGAGGTCAGTTCAACTGACACGTTTCCGTTCCCAATTTCCAGAAACTGATGTGAGAATATCTCAGCTGCTGGATCGTTTTGCAGCTGGACACGCAAATTTGTAGTTAATTATAACGTCTTTAAGTGGCGCCACAAAGTAGAGTATTTCAAGCATGCATTTATTTCGTCCTCTCGTGTCGATCGAGGAATTACAGGAAATGTTTGCCTGAAATCTCCTGCAAGCAATATTAATGCATTCCCAAATGGTCTGATGATTCCATGCAAATCTAGTAATGATCGATCAAGAGCCTCGAGCGAATTTTTGTTGTCCATTGTGCATTCATCCCAAACAATAAGTTTGCATTTCTGCAATACTTTTCCCATGCCGGATGCTTTTGAAATGTTGCACGTGGGAGTTTCAATAAATTTCATGTTCAATGTCAATTTCAAAGCCGAATGAGCAGTTCTTCCACCTGGTAGCAATGTCGCAGCTATTCAGGACGATGCAAGAGCTAAGGCTATGCCATTTTGGGATCGAATGGGTGCCGTAATCAATCTAATTAGGAAGGTTTTACCAGTTCCTCCTGGCGCGACTAAGAAGATTTATCCAAGCCCGATATTGACAGCTTGAATTATTTTATCGTAAATGCCTTTTTGCTCAAGGGTTAGCTTAGGAATACATGACTATACATATGACAACAGATCACCCATGTTGAAATTACAATCACGACGCAATTCTACATTGAACGAAGCAGCAGCAGATCGATTCGGTGACGGCATTCCCAATTAATTGAGAACTTTGTTCGCAATTTCTAAGCACAAATCCTCAATCATTATCAACGCTTCGCTGTAGATTTCTGCTGTGAAATCCATGTTCATATTTGAATTTTCCTTGCGTATTCGACGGACAATATCTTAAGCTAAGTGCGATTTACATTTCTCCCATAACTCTGTTGGAGATGAAGGAAAGCAGGCGGTCAGTATGACTGCAAACAATGCACGAATTGGATTTGGATGTGACGTGTTTGACGCATCATTAATGCATACATCCCAGTGTCTGTCGTTCTCCAATAAATACAGAGCTTGACTTGCACTATGGAAAGTGGCATGTGTAACGCCGTTGACAAATCTTAACTGCTGGAATGACGTTGGACTGAGCACATTTACCAACAGCATGCAAAGTAAGAAGCATTCATCCTGATTGGGATGCACGGTGTACAGTGCCTATCGTAGTTTATTTGAATATGCCAGGTTGTCCGTCAACTCGCTCTCCTCTTCTGCGTCTTCAAATGATTTTCTACTCGCATTCCATATGTAATACGGAGGCACTTCCGAATACAGCAGTGTTTTCACAAATGCGTCATTCTGACATAACGTTAAGAAAGCAGTTAACGTTGTAGCTGGTGGATTCATAGCTATTTGTTGAACATTTGCAGCTGTGAAATATACGCGTTGTCCATTTTCTTTAAAAAAAAAATGCTAACGAAATATTTCAATTAAAACGCAGATCAATCGACACAGCTCAATTCCACAGCCAACTGCACTGAAAAATAAGAACAGTTAAAAAAACGAAATACAAACAATGCACAAATAAAAAATAAACTACACTCACGAAATGAAAGGTATGATAAACAATACAGCTCAATTGCAATGCAATGTCACACAAAATAACTAAATCAAAATGAAAATAAATCAAAATCTATGAAAATTAATCAATGCAATCGGAAGCATTGAAATGGAATTGTAACATATTTAGCACAACCTGTGTTGCTATTACGTGCAACCGATGGCACGGTATTTCAAGAAAAGCATGTTTTTACCTGTCACAAACGTGGCATCTATATAGTAGGTACATCAAAACACACGCGAATTCGAAAGGAATGTTGTGTCAAAATTTCAAAGCAATTGGTGAAGAACTTTCGGAGATTACAGCGTTTGTTGCTCTTACGTCCAACAGATGGCGGCGTTTAAAAAAAAAAAAAAACATGTTTTTTCCTGTCCCAGGTGAGGCACGTATATAGTAAGTATATAAAAACAAGCGCCATTTTGAATGCAACGTTCTGTCAAAATTTGAAAACAATCGGTAAAGAGGTTTCGAAGATTTCCCTCATATGAAAAACACATGAAAATCACCGTTTTCAGAAAAAGCATGTTTTTTTTCCGGTCACAGACTTGACATCTATATAGTATGTATATAAAATCCTGCTCGGATGCGAATGGAAAGTTGTGAGAAAATTTCAAAGCAATCGGTGAAGAATTTTCGAAGATTAGCGATTTTGAACAAACGAACATATAAATTTTTATTGATATAGACTAGCAGTACCCGGCCACGCGTTGCTGTGGCTCGGCAAGGCATATGCGTTGCTGAGCCACAGCAACCTTCCCTGTCCCCAAGTCCTTCCCACCATTCCCCCCTCACTCGTCTCCTCGGTTTCCCAACCATTCCACACTCCACCGTCCCCTCGTCTTCCACACCATTCCCTACTCCAACATCCCCTCTTCCTTTCCAGCATGTCCCACTCCCTTGTCCCTTTGTCCTCCCCACCATTCTCTATTCCCCCATCCCCTCATTTCCACCATCCCAAACTCCCCCGTCCCATCGTCCTTCCCCACCATTACCCCGCCCCTTGTTCCCTCGTCCTTTGTCCACCAATTGTCCACCATCTCTCACTTCTGTCCCCTCATCATTCCCACTATTCCCCACTCCCTCGTCCGATGCCTTCCCAAATGGTCTGATGTTCACAACAGAAAATTGGGAACATCAAATGATCTGATGCTCCCATCACTGAAATATAAGTAAAACAGTTAAAAAATGAAATGAAAATATGAAAAATAAAATAAACTATACTCACGAAATGAACGGTATGGTAAACAACACATCTGAATTTCAACGCAATTCACACAAAATAATTAAATCAAAATGAAAATAAATCCAAAATCTAGGAAAATTCAATTTATCAATGCAATCAGAAACATTGAAATGGAATTGTAACGTATCTAGTATAGCATGTGTGTTGCTCCTACATGCAACAGGAGGTGCAGTTTTTCAAGAAAAGTATAATTATACCTGTCACAGGTGTGGCATCTATAATTATACTTACGAAATGGATAGTATGGTAAACAACACAGCTTAATTCCAACATAAAGTCACACAAAATAATTCCCTAAAAAAAAAAAAAAAAACTCTGAAAATAAAATTTATCAAAGCAATCGGAAACATTGAAATGGAATTCGTGACATATTTAGTATAGTGTGCATATTCCCATTATGTGCAACAGATGGCGCTGTTTTTCAAAAACGCATGTCTTTACCTGTCACAGGGGTGGCATCAATATAGTATGTATATAAAAAGACGCTTTAATTCGAACGAAACGTTGTCAAAATTTCAAAGCAATTGGTGAAGAACTTTCAGAGATTACAGCATGTGTTGCTCTTACATACAACAGATAACACTGTTTTGCAAAAAAAAAAAAAATGTTTTTTCCTTGTCACAGATGAGGCATGTATATAGTAGATATATAAAAAGACGTGCCTATTCGAATGCAAACGTTGTGTCAAAATTTCAGAGCAATTGGTAAAGAGGATTCGATGATTTCCCTCACATGAAAAACAGTTTTTCAGAAAAAAACATGTTTTTTTTTATCGTCACAGATGTGACACCTATATAGTATGTATATAAAAACCTGCTTCGATGCGAATGGAAAGTTGTGTGAAAATTTCAAAGCAATCAGTGAAGTATTTTCGGAGATTTGCGATTTTGAACAAACGAACATTTCCAGTTATATTTATATAGGTACTAGCAGTACCCGCCGTGCGTTGCTGTGGCTCAGTCTGGTTAAATGGGAAAGAAAGAAAAGAGAAAGTGCACGTTTCTAATATGTTTAATATCACAATGCTTGTGGGTATATAATATTTTGTTGTTGTTCCATTGTCTGTGGAGATATAGAGATTGTCTGGTTTGCCGACTCTAAATCACTCAACATATAATTGTCCACGTGAGAAGCAATCCGTGTCTAGATATAAACGGCACAATTCTAAAGATTGACCCTGAGCTTTGTTGATGGTGATTGCAAACGCCAATCGAATTGGAAATTACAATCTCTTAAAATGAAATGGCATATCTGTTGGAATCATAGGAATGTGAGGAATGAGGACATCTTTCCCTTTGAAAGGTCCTGTCAGATTGTTGCTTCTACGACGTCGCTGATGAATTTTTTTACTGCAAGGCGCGTGGCGTTGCAAAGTTTTGGCTGGTTGATATTTCGCAACTTGATAATTGGCAAGCCTATTTTCAATTGCCGTACGTGTGATGGTATCCCTGGCAGATCGAGTGAAGTAAAAAATTCTGTTGGATAATTAACCGCTTCATCTGCTTCCTCAACAGTGTCGACGGACTTGAATGTGACTGCCTCGCTTTGAATGTTAGACTGAATAATATTGTTAAGGTCGTAGACATTTTGTTCTTGGCCACAAGAATAGCTCGTTCACTCAGCCAATCGTGATTCTTATAATTGGTTTCAATACTGGGAAATACTTTTTCAATCAATTCTTCTTTTGACGTCACTAAATTGCATAAGTTATGAGGCAATGAAATTCGTCCTGATCAACCGGCCCGTTTACGTTCCCAATTTCTAGAAATTGATGTGAGAATATCTCTAGCTGATGGATCGTTTTGCAGTAGCTACATAACTACACGCATATTTGTAGTTAATTTAAATGTTTTTACGTGGCGCCACAAAGTAGAGTATTTCAGGCAAGCATTTATTTCGTCCGCTGGTGTCGATCGAGGAATTACAGGTAATATTTGCCTGAAATCTCCTGCAAGCAATATTAATGCGTTTCCAAATGGTGTGATGTTTCTACGCAAATCTTGCAATGATCGATCAAGAGCCTCGAACGATTTTTGTGGGGCATTGTGCATTCATCTCAAAAAATAAGTTTGCAATTCTGAAAATACTTTTCCCATGCCGGATGGATTGGAAATGTTGCACGTTGGAGTTTCACTGAATTGCATGGTCAATGGCGATTTCAAAGTCGAAGTAGCAGTTCTTCCACCTGGTAGCAATGTCACACCAATTCCGGACGACGCAAGAGCTAAGGTTATGCCATTTTGGGATCGATATGCTGTCAGAATGAATCTAATTTGGTAGGTTTTACCAGTTCCTCCTGGCGCATCTAAGAAGATTTCCCCAAGCCTGTTATTGACAGTTTGAATTATTTGATCGTTAATGCTTTTTCGCTCAAGCGTCAGCCTAGGAATATTTGATTAAACATACGACAACAGATCACCCATGTTGTAATTTTGTTCACGACGCAATTCTACGTCGAACGAAGCAGCAGCAGATCGGTTCGATGATGGCATTTCCAATTGATTGAGAACTATGTTTGCGATTTCTAAGCACAATTCTTCAATCATTTTCAACGCTTCGTTGACGATTTTTGCGGTAAAATCAATGTTCATATTTGAATTTTCTTAGCGTATTCGACGGATAATATATTCAGCCATGTGCGATTTAAAATTATCCCATAACTGTTAGAGATAACGGAGAGCCGGTGGTCAGTATAATTGCAAACATTGCACGAATTTGATTTGGATGTGACGTGTTGGACGCGTAAATAATGCATACATCCCAGTGTCTGTCGTTCTCCATTAAATTCTGAGCTTGACATGCACTACGGGAAGTGGCATGTGTTACGCCGTTGACAAATCTCAATGGCTGGAAAGACGTTGGACCGAGCACATTTACCAACAGCATGTGAAGAAAGAAGCATTCATCCTGATTAGGTTGCACTGTGTACAGTCTGCCTATCATAGTTTATTTGAATATGCAAAGTTGCCCATCGACTCGCTCTCCTCGTTAGCATCGTTCATATGATTGTTTACTGGCATTCCATGTGTAATACGTAGGTACTTCCGAATACAGCATTGTTTTCGCAAACGCGTCTTTTTTGACATAACGTGAAGAAAGCAGTTAACGTTGTAGCTGTTTTTTTTTTTTTTCTTCTTTTAGCAGGGATAATCCTGCGCGGGGCCCTAAGCCTCTGGCTGGCCCACTAAGTGATGCTCGTTTCTGTTTTTACCTGGGCGGAAGATGAGTAAGTATGACTCGTATGGTCGCTTCAGTAAGATTTTGCCAAATGTGTTTAACAACTTCCTCTGCTCTGGTGAATCGAAGGTGAAATCTTAACGGGTTCGTAACTGTGCACTGTGTTAGATAATGTTCCAGTGGTCTGTCGGGCATTTCTCCACAGTGTTGACATTTCCTCTCACCTTCCGGAACCTGTAAGCCTATTTCCCATGCACAAGGGTATCCAAGCCTGATGCGATGTAAGTGCACTTCTGTTGTTCTACTGCCCCGCGTTCAACAAACTAAGTGGTTCGTAGTTGGTTGAATTCTTGTACCAACCCGCAGATCCTGATGTTGCAACTGCTTGTGTTGTGGTCACTGTACATCTTTCGCATTGCTCTGTTTCGAATCACTTTCTTCATCTGGGAGAGACTCTGTGGTATGTAAATGTCTACATTCCTCCTCTTAGTAGCAAGTTTTGCAGCTTCGTCCGCAATGTCATTACCTAATAGTCCCCACATGACTTGGCACCCAGTTGATAAGCACCCGTCGGCCTTGTCGTTTGAGTGTGTGCATGAATGATAAGACATTGGTGATCAGATGGATGTTATCACATATGTGTTCCTGTTGCAAGGTTTCAATGGCGGTTCTCGAATCTGTATGGATGATAACATGTTGTCGGTGTTCAGCAAGAGCATGTTCCAAAGCCTTTTGAATGGCTAGCATCTCAGTCTGTAAAGTCGAACACCCATTTGAGAGCCTCCAACTATATACAGAGTTTCCTGCTTTAACTGCAGCTCCGGTTTCATGTCCCTGCTGGTCTACTGACCCATCCGTGAAGTAAGTGAAGCTGTCGGATGCCATGTTTGCTACTATATGCATCTGTTCAATGTGACGTAGCAGATGAGGACTTGTCTGGTTCTTCTTTCCGTCAAGAGCCATAATCTGAAAGTCTGCTGGCAGAGATTCCCAAGGGGCTTGTATAACAAAGTCTGCATGTATGTCGTCGACACCCCTCTCAGTGACTGTGTTTGCCATAGCGAATGTATCGATGGCGTTTATCGCACAATGGGTCCACCTATTGCTATTGGAGGCTCTTCTGTCCAGAGTTAGTGCTCCTGTGATCATATCTTTAAGTGAACTGATTCTAGGTCTAGTCAATATCTTGGTCAGCATGCACGCAGCAATCCCCTTTACCCTTATTTCAATCGACGTGAGCTTTGTCTCTAGTCTTAGGTTCAGGATTTTAGTCCATCTGGGAGCACCGGATATGACTCGCAATACATCATTTTGAAGAACCTCAACGTTTGCCCACTGACCAGGAGTAAGAGTGAGTAAGGCAGGTGCTGCATAATCAACCAGGGAACGAACGGCGTGTATGTAAAACATTCTCAACACTCTGTGTCCCGCTCCTAGACGGGGCCCTGTGATTGCTCTCATTATGTTTATTCGTGACTTTGCTTTCTCCTTTAGATATTGAATTTGCTTATTGAATGTCATTTTAAAATCAATCCACACTCCGAGATATCGATATTGTGTAACCCACTGAAGGTTAATGTCCTGAATGCGTAGGTGCCTGTCTGGAGCGTTGCCACCGAGTCTCATCGCCTTAGACTTCTGTGCAGATATTTTTAGCCCTAAAACACTGCATTCAGATGCCACTTGATCTAAAGCACCTTGAGCTTTATTTAGAAGTGAAGGACCCGTAACGACTAAGGCTAGATCATCAGCATAGCTTAGCAATGTAACCCCTTCTGGAAAGGACATGGTAACAAGGTTTTCCATAAGGATGTTAAAAAGACTAGGACTGAGGACTCCTCCTTGTGGAGTCCCATTCTCGTGCAAGTGGTAGTCCGACACTTGTCCTTGCAACTTTACTCTGGCATACCTGTGACTTAGGTAATCTTGAATCCATGCTAGCATTTTCCCCCTCACACCTTTTTTAACTAAGGTGTGTAGTATTGCTGGCGGGCTTGCAAGTTCAAACGCTTTTTCCAGATCAAGGAAGACCACTATAGCTGGACCCGAGTTAACTGTTCCTAGTAATGTTGCTATGCAGTTTGCAGTACCTACTCCTCTAGTGAAGCCAAATATGTGTTTATGAAGGTCTCCAGTCTTCCACAGTAGCCTATTTAAGACCATCCGTTCTGCAGTTTTACTAACGCATGATGTTAATGAAATGGGTCTGTAATTGCCAGGTTCATTCGGCTTAGGAATCGGTATGATGTCTGCTTTCTTCCAAGAGGGCGGTAGTTTGCCTTGCTGCCAAGACGCATTGATGACGTCCAATATCCCTCGGTCTCCAGCAGGACCTGCATGTGCGATCATTGAGTATGTAATGTTATCAGCACCTGGTGCAGTGTCCTTACCACCTTTTTTTGGCTCTGCTTAGTTCCTGTTCGGTGAAGGGACAGTCACTTTCGTCATTTATAGCTATGCCCTCATGAATGACTGTCATCCTCGTCTTGTTTTAAGTGTTCTTGCTGCCTTCGGACCATTGCAGGAAGCTGATATGAAGCTGTTCTTTCTGCAAATTGGAGAACAAGTCTCTCAGCCTCCTGCAATGGTTGAATACATGCCTGTGGCCGGGCTGGTCGACCTGATATAGTTTTAAACCTGACCCCATATCTTGCCAAGACTACTATGTTCATTTAGAGTCTGACACCACTCAAACCATCTTGCCTCCTTTACTTCTCGAGAAACTCGCCTTGCTTCAGATATCACCGCTCGTAGCAGAGTTCTTCCTTCTGGTGTGGGGTTTCTCTTTAGATGTTTTCTGAAGATGTTGACTCTGTGGTTCTGTTCTTTAACGTCATTACTATAGAACCAATAGTTCTTTCGTTTCGTGTTACCTGTGATAATGATTGGAATAGCTGTGTTCGCAGCAGCTGCAACGGCTTCCTGCAGATTGGTCTCGTGTATGTGCAAATCCTCAGGTGGCGTGTACGTTGCATACCATTTTTCAAGTTCTTCCTGGTATACATTCCAATTGGCCTTTCCTAAATTCCACCGAGGCTGCGCAGGAGGTGTAGGAGGTCGTGATAGGTTTAGTGTCGTGACAGTAGCATAGTGGTCACTGGTGATCACCGGGTCTACTTCCCACTTCGCCTGTTGCTGGAGTGCTGTGGAGATGAATGTAAGATCAAGGGAACCTCCTAGAATGTGAGTGGGTTCCCCAGTGTTGAGAAGTGTAATTTCAGGTACTTCTCGCAGAGCTGCAGCTAAATGGCGCCCATCTGCATTGGCTGGCCCAGTTGCACCTAACTCTGGATGATGAGCATTAAAATCTCCAGCAATAATTAAATTTTCCTGCGTGGCCAAGGCAAGCACTGCCTCTGCTTCTAGTTTACGTCTAGGGGGCTTGTAGACGTTGTATATGAGGAGCTCAAAATTAGCCATATTCACTGTAACTGCTAATACCTCTACTCCATCCCCACATGAAACTGAGTCTATTTTCTTGCTGGGTATGGTGTTTCTGACTAGGGTCATTAATCCTCTTAGTCTCCCCGCTCATACGTAGAACATAGTGCTGATATCCAGCTAATCTGAAGGATTTCGTGGCTGGGAAAAGAGTTTCTTCCAAAACGATGATATCTGCTTTCGTGCTGATTGCAGCCTCCTGAAGGTGTGTGTTTTTTATTTCCAAGACCTTGTATGTTCCACTGCAGAATTCGTAATGGCCAGACGACGGGTTCGGGTGGTGTTGCTGGTTCTACTAGAACTCCTCCTCGGAATCGACCTCTATATTCTCCGCCTCGCAAGGCGTGTCGCTGCAAACCGGACTGCATTGATAGTTCGTGGTCATCCCCGACGTTGCTGGAATCTGTGCATAACTGTGGTCCATCGCTATGTTGTTGGAAGTGCTGCAGGTCGGACTACATTGATTGTCCGTGGTCAACCCGGCATTGTTGGAATCTGTGCAGAACTGTGGGCCATCACTTTGTTGTTGGTATTGCTGCAAGTCGGACTGCATTGATTGCTCGTGGCTGTTTCTTGTGTTGGCGGAACCTGTGCATCTCTGCTGTTCAATACGACGTTGTTGGCGTTGCTGCATATCAGACTGCATTGGCTGTTGTTGTCTGTCTCCTGTGTTGGAAGATTCTGTTGATCGTGGGTGGTCACTGCTTCTTGCAGTTGCGTTTGGGAATGTTGATGTTCCGGAGTCTTGACTATCCGACTGTGTTGTCGGTAGTCAGTATGTCCAAGTTGCGGCGTTTGTCCTCTCGTGCTCCATCCTGTCGGAGACTGTCTATTTCTCGTGTAACTGTGGTCTGCTGCACGATCTTGTCCATTATCACACAAGTGATGTCTTGAGTCTGTTGTTGTGAGGCGTTCTGCGTCATCTGTAGGCAATTGATAATGGTCTCTGCCATGATCTTCACGATGGTTTTCAGCTGGACCTCGGTAAAACTGTATAGCTGGTGAGCAGATTCCGAGAGTAAGTGTTTTCTGCTCTTTTGCATTTGCTGGACTTCTGCAACACTTTCGTGTAATGTCTGATTCGGAATTGACAGATTCGGGAAATTTTGCTCTGTGAGAGTGGGTGGCTGTTGTGGCTGTGCACGAGTGTTCCAGACGTTGGTGTTGGTGGATGTACTGCTGGGCAGTGTGTTGATCCTGGCCTGAGCCGTCTGCACTTTTTGTTTCGTGCAGAGCAGGTTGTGCTCCAGCATGATGTTTGCCTCCACAATTTGGACATTTGGCTGTAGTGGGCTGGTTTGCCTTGTGCTTGGCAATACAGTCTTTGGTGGGATGTCTCAGGTCTGCACACTCGGCACCTCTCCTGTCCCTGTGCAGCGTGACTGATGGTGGCCGTATTTCTGACACCTGAAGCAGCGTAGGGGTTCCGGGACGTATGGCCTCTGTCGGTATGCCCCCAATTTCCAAGACCGAAAGTTTCCGGCACATGTCCCATGACGGTCACCAGAACCTGACGCGTCGCTGCCTTGTCTACTTTTGTGTGGCAACGTTCCGCACTCAGGACTTGCTTGTGTTCTAGCACTGGATCCAGGGGAAAGTCGATTGGGTATCCCCAAAGCACGACTCGTGTGCATCGTTCTGAAGGGTCAGTTTTACCAAGCACACAGGTTTCCCCCTGCAGGACTCTTACCTTCTCTAAGTAATGTGCAGTCTGTTGGTCTTGAGGTGTCAGTATTATTTCTCCCTTCAGGTTGACTGTAATGGAAAGTTTGAGCTCTGGTTGTTCTTTTTCCATCGCCGTTACTACTCCATATGCTGTAGGAAAGTGGTCGGTCTGCATGATCTTGAATTTTGGAAGAAGTGCAGAGGCTGGCGATGTCTGGTGTGAGACTGGTGGTGTCCTCCCCTGTCCCATACTGCTGTCCTGCGGCTGGGCTGTGGAGAGAGGAACAATGGCCGACATTGGCTGGCGTGAAACCGGTGGTGTCCCTCTCCTGACTCATACTGCCGTCCCACGGCAGCGTTGCGGACAGAGAAGCATTGACTGACACTGGCTGGTGTGTGACTGACGCTGTCCTCTCTAGGTCCATTACGTCCGCTGACTTGCTGGTAGAAGCAGTGGTAAAGCCTCGATAGCAGTTTTCTTTGGGGCCTGCTGCACATCGGTCCACCGTCCTTCCTCGTCCGAAAGCTGCTTCCATTCCCTCTTGCGCTGAGCCTTCCCCATGGCTCTCTGCACGTAGTGAGAACCGACTCAAACCACCGGAGCAGCAGGCGACACGTCCTCACTGCACGGTAGCTCAAGAGCAACTCGTTGTAGCTGGTGTTTCATAGCTGTTTGTTGCACATTTGCAGCTGTGAAATAAACGTGTAGTCCTTTTTCACGTTTAAAAAAAAAATACTAACGAAATATTTCAATAATTCAAACACAGATCAATCGACACAGCTCAATTTGGCCACCAATTGCACTGAAAAATAATAAGAACAGATAAAAAGCGAAAAGAAAAACAATGAAAAAGAAAGAAATAAACTATACCCACGAAATAAACGGTATGGTAAACAACACAGCTCAATTCCAACTCAATGTCACACAAAATAATTAAATCAAAATGAAAATAAATCAAAATCTATGAAAATTCAATTTATCAATGCAATCGAAACTATTGAAATGGAATCGTAACATATTTTGTACAGCTTGTGTTGGTCTTACGTGCAACAGATGGCGCTGTTTTTTTTAACGTATTTTTACCTGTCACAGGTGTGGAATCTTTAAAAATAGGTATATAAAACATGTATGTATTCGAATGGAACGTTGTGTCAAAATTTCAAAGCAATCCGTGAAGAACTTTCAGAGATTAAAGTGTGTGTTGCTCCTACATCCAAAAGATGGCACTGTTTTTAAACAAAAGCATGTTTTTTCCTGTCACAGCTGAGGCATGTATATAGTAGGTATATAAACACGCTCGCCTATTCCAATGTAACGTTGTGTCAAAATTTCAAAGCAATCGGTAAAGAGGTTTCGAAGATTTCCCTCACGTGAAAAACACATGAAAAACAGTTTTTCAAAAAAGCATGCTTTTTCCCGTCACAGAAGTGATATCGATATAGTATGTATATAAAAAACCCGCTCGGAAGAGAATGGAACATTGTGTGAAAATTTCAAAGCAATCGGTGAAGAACTTTCGGAGATTAGCGATTTTGAACAAACGAACATTTACATTTTTATTTATATAGATTATTAAAACAAATTCCTACAGAAATGACCAGTCACTATAGTAATAGTAATAGATGGTTGTTTGAGTTCAGTCTGACATTACTCACATAAGTAAAGATAAACAACCTCGCCAGGTTGTTTATATAATTTATTCTAAGTCTTAATATATTCCAGTCATCCTTACTCATCTAGTTCTCTTTACATCATTCCTATGTTTCAAGTTTTCATTTCAAAACTGTTTAGCCTCGAAGACCTTCAAGTATTTAACCATAAGAGAGCCAATGTAGCAGTTGGAGTGTGCCCTCGTGTATTTAGCCAGTATTTTGGGAGCTTCTACCGGTAATGGTTTCCCTCGAAGCTTGCACCTGCTTCGTCTCTGAGCTTACGCCAGCATTGGCTTGCCTTTAGAAGTGAACATATAATAGCTCGCCTCTGAGTGCTCAGTAGAATACCAATTGTATTGATATGTGTTCATACTTCAATATGATTGGCTCATCTACTGTCTAGCACCTGTATTGGTTCTCCACTACGCATGCACGTGTAGAAGCGCAGTTCTAATCTTTCATCTGTACTGCGTTACCTCTTAATTGGCACTTGTTTAAGTTCGTAACTCATCATGAACATGTGTTATTTTTCTTTCATCTTGCACATGAAATATATCGCATCTGCGCTAGAACATGTCACATTTCGGCTAAAACATGTCTCATCTTAGCTAGATCATGTCTCCTCTCAGTAAGAACATGCAATATCTCAGCTAGATCAAGGTGCAACTCAGCTAGAACATGCCACATCTCAGCTAGAACAATGAACAAACCCACAAGGACCGTGGCGAGGATTCGAACCTGCGTCCGAGAGCATCCCAGACGCGGCCTTAATCGACTGAGCTACGACATGGTCAAAAGGAGTTGAAACCGAAGTTCTACTGAACTTACAGGATCCTGCAGCCTCTCAGAGGCACAAACCAGTGTTTTACACAACTCTCCCCATGCACTCGAGCTATGTCAATAGGCCGTTCTCCCTCTTTGCCCTTACTTCATTACACACAGAAATCACAATTGCGTGATGCATCAAATGATGCATCACGCAATTGTGATTTCTGTGTGTCAGCTAGAACAATTCACATCTCAGCAAGAACATGCACCTCAGTCAAGCCTGGCTTAGGGAGCAGAACAACTCCCAGAACCCTATCAATCAGGTATCATGCCGCATTTCAGATAGAACATGTCATATCCCTGTTACAACATGTCCCTTCTTTCTTAGAGCATGTCACCTCTGCTAGAAGGGGTCACATTTCGGCAAGAACATGCCACATCTCAGCTAGAACATGTCACATCTCAACTAGAACATGTCGAATCTCGGTTAGAACATGTCGCACTTCGGTTAGAACAGGTCGCACCTCGGTTAGAACATGTCGCACCTCAGCTAGAACATGTGCACCTCGGCTAGAACATCTGCACCTCGGCTAGAACATGTTCACCTCGGCTAGAACATGTTCTTCTCGGCTAGAACATGTTTTCCTCAGCCAGAACATGTATTGGGTCGACACTCACATTACAGCTATATTATCTAGCATCTCAACATTGTCGCGGCTTAACTCGCTAAATTATTAGTATTGTTTTAATTGTTGTCTAAGCTTCAATTTCTTTCTGTCTCTCCCTCTCCCTCTACCCTCTCTCATTCTCTTTCTTCCTTCCACTGCTACTGTGTGTCTATGGCAATCTAAAAACTGAATGTTATACTTACAATACGAATGTCACCAACGAAAGATTTATAAGCTTTACTGTCTTGTATAAACATTATATAGACATCTTATAGATTAAAATATCATATTCTGTTTTCTAACATCTGTATTCTCTTACGTTGAGAATACAAAATTATTTTCTTCCTCGCAGGAAAATTTTACATATTACTAGAAAAAATTACACATTTCATTAACTATTATGAACAAAACACAGCAATCAATAATATAGTTCAACTGTTGTTCACTGGCTCTAAAAATAGATATATAGATAATAAGGAAAACATTAGACAGAAAAAGTAAATGAGGCCTAACCAATATTTAAAATTTTCAGGAGACGAATGAACCATGGGTTGACGGCCATAATGAAACGCCTGGTTTGGACATCTGATGCCTTGTAAGTAGTTTGAAGCCTATTGCTGATTTTGGTAACTAGCACACACACACACACACACACACACACACACACACACACACACACACACACACATACACACACACACACACACACACACACACACACACACACACACACACACACACACACATACACACACACACACACACACGCACACACATACACACAGGAAAAAGACTTGGGGGTTGATATCACGCCAGACCATTCTCTTGCAGCACATATCAAGAGGATAACATCAGCGGCATATGCCAGGCTGGCCAACATACGAACGGCATTCAGAAACTTGTGTAAAGAATCATTCAGAACTTTGTATACCACATATGTCAGGGCCAATCCTGGACTATGCAGCCCCAGCATGGAGTCCATATCTAGTCAAGGATAAGACTAAACTGGAAAAGGTTCAAAGGTTTGCCACCAGACTAGTACCCGAGCTGAGAGGTATGAGCTACGAGGAGAGACTACGAGAATTAAACCTCACTTCGCTGGAAGACGGAAGAGTTAGGGGGACATGATCACCACATTCAAGATTTTGAAGGGAATTGAGAGGGTAGATAAAGACAGGCTATTTAACACAAGGGGCACACGCACAAGTGGACACAGGTGGAAACTGAGTGCCCAAATGAGCCACAGAGATATTAGAAAAAACTTTTTTACTGTCAGAGTGGTTGACAAATGGAATGCATTAGGAAGTGATGTGGTGGAGGTTGACTCCATACACAGCTTCAAGTGTAGATATGATAGAGCCCAATAGCCTCAGGAATCTGTACACCTGTTGATTGACAGTTGAGAGGCGGGACCAAAGAGCCAGAGCTCAACCCCCACAAACACAACTAGGTGAGTACAACTAGGTGAGTACACACACACACACACACACACACGAATGGAACAGTTAGGACAGAGAGACAGTGAATGGAATATTAAAGGGTATAAAGATGGAAGGGGCTGAAAAAACATTGAGGTTTTCAGGTTGGGCTGGTACAACAAGGACAAAGACCGTCTTATAAAGATAGTATTAGCAAAAGAGACCACGAAGGAGGCTATTCTAGAAAGGAATAACCATCTGCAATGTGTGGAAGAATACAAAAAAGTATTCCTCCAGATGGACAGGATGTAGGAGATAACCATGGCGACAAAGGTAAGGAAGAAGCGCACGAAGAGAGAGAACCAGGAAATCACTGCCCCCAACACAACATTCCCAGAGACGAGCGGGAACCCACAACCAGCATCCCAGCAACGCCAGAGTGGAGTGCAATACCACCGCCCTCCTCCACATAGAACTCCTTTCCACCCCTCACCCTCTCTGCCCCAACTCAAATGCTCAAACAAACCTCCCTCCCTCCCCCTCACCCCTGTATCATACTTGTTATGCTTCCCTCCTTACACCATAACCTCCCTGTCCCACCTTTCCTTGATCCCTTCTACCCCTCACCCCAAAATCCTCTGAGACCCTGTTAACCACCTTACAAATCTTCACACATATAGAACAGCTTCCTGAATCAGCAGAACGCTCACCACGAAGAGGACAAGAGAATGAACAGAAGAAAGTGAGCTTCAAGGCAATGGACACTAACATAGATGGGATTATAAATAAAACAAATGAACTTGGAGAATGTTTACTAGAAAAAAAAACATAATAGCACTCACAGAAACAAAGCTAACGAAAAATTATAACAAAGACAGTGTTCCCACAGGACTACTTGTAGTGAGGAAAGAGAGAGAAGGAAGAGGAGGTAGTGGTGTAGCACTGTTGATAAGAAAAGGCTGGAGTTTTGAAGAGATGGTTATTATGGGCTGTGAAGATTTCAGTGACTACATAACAGGTACCATAGCAATTGGAGGACAAAATATTATAGTAGTAGTCATATATAACCGCCCTCCCCCACCAAACGACAGAAGACCACCCAAGAATATGATAGAAACTTAGCCACTATTAATATAATAGAGAGAGCAGCTCCTGTCACTAACAGGAACGGATCCAGACTGCTAATCATGGAAGACTTCAACCACGGGAAGATTGATTGGGTGAACGGAGACCCACATGGAGGACCAGACACGTGGAGAGCCAAGCTGCTGACATGGCAACAAGAAACTTTCTAAACCATCGGTCGTCAAGGGACAGACAAGAATGAGAGAAGAGGATGAACCAGCCATGCTTGATCTGATATTTACCCTAAATGAGTCGGATATAAGGGAAGTTAAGTTGGAAGCCCCCTTGGGAATAAGTGATCACACTGTATTGATCTTTGAGTACCTGGTAGAGCTATGATTTATATCCCTAAAAATGAACTAAGAAACAAAGGGCTGGCATACCGAAAGGGAAATTATGAGATGAGAAAATTCCTAAGGGATATACCATGGGACACAGAACTCAGAACTAAGACCATACAAGACATGATGGACTATGTCACCAAGAAGTGTCAGGAGGCAGTAAACAAGTGATCCCTGTCCGAAAGAAAAGAACAGAAGCAAAATAAGAATCCACTGTTTAATAGGGCATGTATGGTAGCAAAGTAACTGAACAAAATGGCGTAGAGGAATTTCCGAAACAACAGAACACCAGAAAGCAGAGATAGATACCAGAGATCCAGGAACGAGTATGTTAGTGTGAGAAGAGAAGCTGAGAAAAAGTATGAAAATAATATAGCTAATAAAGCCAAGACCGAACCAAAGCTACTCCAGTCACATCAGGAGGAAAACAACAGTGAAAGAACAGGTGATACAACTTAAAAATGGTGAGGGCAGGAACATAGAGAATGACAAAGAGGTGTATGAAGAACTCAACAAGAGATTCCAGGAGGTCTTCACAATAAAACGACGTGAGGTCACCGCGCTAGAAGAGGTAACAGTAAACCAGGCGGACTTGGAAGGGTTCGAAATTACAAGAGATGAGGTCATGATGTATATATTGAATCTGGACGTGCGAAAGGCTGTTGTCCCGGACGGAATCTTGCCATGCATATTGAAAGAGTGTGCAGAAGTACTTTGCTTGCCACTCTCTATAGTGTATAGTAGGTCACTGGAGATGGGAGACCTACCAGAAATATGGAAGATGGCTATTGTAGTCCCGATATACAAAAAGGATGACAAACAGGAGGCACTGAATTACAGGCCAGTGTCCTTAAGGTGTACACCATGCAAGGTGACGGAGAAGATCGTGAAAAAACCTAGTAACACATCTGGAGAGAACGGACTACGTGACTACCCATCAACATGGGTTCAAGGAGGATAAATCTTGCCCTACAAGCTTAATAGAATTCTACGATCAGGTGACAAAAATTAAGCAAGAAAGAGAAGGATGGGCGGACTGCGTTTTCTTGGATTGTTGGAAAACCTTCGACACAATACCCCATAAGAGGCTGATGCATAAGCTTTAGAAACAGGCAGGAGTAACTGATAGGGTGCTCCAGTGAATAAGGGAGTACCTAAGCAATAGGAAGCAAAGAGATACAGTAAGGGGTGAGACCTCAGATTGGCGTGAAGTCACCAGTGGAGTCCTTCAGGGCTCTTTACTTGGACCAATCCTGTTTCTGATATATGTAAATGATCTCCCAGAGGTTATAGACTCCTTCCTCCCAATGTTTGCTAACTATGCCAAAATTATTTGAAAGATTAAGACAGAGGACAGTTTGAGGATTCAAGAAGGCCTGGACAAGCTGCAGGAATGGTCGAAAAATGGTTGTTAGAGTTTAACCCACGCAAATGTAATTTAATGAACATAGGTGAAGGGAGCAGGAGACCAGATACAAGGTATTATTTTGGAGATGAAATACTTCAAGAATCTGAGAGAGGGGAAGACCTGGGAGGTTGATAACATGCGGGACCTGTCGCCTGAAGTCCATATCAAGAGGATAACATCAGCGGCATGTGCCAGATAGGCCAACATAAAAACTGCCTTTAGAAACTTATGTAAGGAATCATTCAGAACTTTCTATACCACATATATCAGACAAATTCTGGAGTATACAGCTCCAACATGGAATCCATATCTCGTCAAGCATGAGACTAAACTGAAAAAGGTTCAAAGGTTTGCCCACCAGATTAGTATTTGAACATAGGAGGTATGAGCTACGAGGAGAGGCTACGGAAATTGGACCTCACGTCGCTGGAAGTCAAAAGAGTTAGATTGGACATGATCACCACATACAAAATTTTCAAAGGAATTGATTGCGTAGATAAAAACAGACTAGTTAACTAAAAAGGCAATACACACTAGGGGATACAGGTGGAAATTGAGTGCCCAAAGGAGCCATAGAGACATTAGAATTTTGATGGCTTAGCGCTTTCCCCTGATAATTCCCTTCTATCTATAGTCAACAGTTGACTTATCACCGCGTGTAGTGGCTACCTCATCTTTTAATGACTTCACTCCATCTGTTGATGTCACTTGCGCACCTTCATTGCTGCCCCAGGTACTGTTGATCAGACAATCACCTGAGTTAACGTCAGTACACTCATCAACAACTTCCACACACTGTTCATTGACTCCTGCTGAGCCATCGTCCTCCCCTGGTGAGGTATGACAGCCTGTCAGCACACCATCACCTTGTTAAACCCGCATACGTGCAACACACCCTATGTTTGCACTCTCGATCTTCTTGTTCATTACACTTGTACATTACAAACTTGATACAATCTTTCTGGTTCAGGTTCATCGATCTTGCCTTCATTAATAAGTTCAAAACTGGACAGGTGTTCGAACCATCACTGTCAGCTGTTCTCATCTCGATGTCTTCAACCAAGGCCCCTGACTGCCACTGTGCTGGATTTTCATGATAAACACAATCTTTCATTCCAAGCACATGTCCCACATGGTCTTAAACTTCTGTTTCAGTGTCTGGCCACGTACTCCCATCCTACTGAACACCGCAAATAGCCTCCACTCCTGGCCGACACCTGTCCGTGTTGGTGACGACCCGTGTCCCACCTCCACTGAGGTTAACTGTAGCTGGACATGTCCTCGACGACACGTGTCCCACCTCCACTGAGGTTAACTGTAGCTGGACATGTCCTCGACGACACGTGTCCCACCTCCACTGAGGTTAACTGCAGCTGGACATGTCCTCGACGACACGTGTCCCACCTCCACTGAGGTTAACTGTAGCTGGACATGTCCTCGACGACCCGTGTCCCACCTCCACTGAGGTAAACTGTAGCTGGACATGTCCTCGACGACACGTGTCCCACCTCCAATGAGGTAAACTGTAGCTGCACATGTCCTCGACGACCCGTGTCCCACCTCCACTGAGGTAAACTGTAGCTGCACATGTCCTCAACGACACGTGTCCCACCTCCACTGAGGTTAACTGTAGCTGGACATGTCCTCGACGACACGTGTCACACCTCCACTGAGGTTAACTGTAGCTGGACATGTCCTCAACGACACGCGCCACACCCCCACTGAGGTAAACTGTAGCTGGACATGTCCTCGACGACACGTGTCCCACCTCCACTGAGGTTAACTGTAGCTGGACATGTCCTCGACGACACGTGCCACACACCCACTGAGGTTAACTGTAGCTGGACATGTCCTCAACGACACGTGTCCCACCTCCACTGAGGTTAACTGTAGCTGGACATGTCCTCGACGACACGTGCCACACCTCCACTGAGGTTAACTGTAGCTGGACATGTCCTCGACGACACGTGCCACACCTCCACTGAGGTTAACTGTAGCTGGACATGTCCTCGACGACACGTGTCCCACCTCCGCTGAGATTAAGTGTACCTGGACATGTCCTTGACGCCTCTCGTCGTCCGACGACCCTTCTTGCCACACTAAGTACCTGCAGTACCCAGACATACTTATCTATATTAGTATGTCTGGTTGCCTTAAGTGTCTTAATCTATGACACTTGAGTCACACAAACAAGACTTAAGCTATGGCACGTGTGGGAAAAAACCTGCTGGGATTGATAGTAGAGGAGACTACCAGGGACTTGTACTGAACTAAATTAAAAAACTACTGTCTGCAAATCAATTCAACTAAAATCTCTAGCTAGGGTTGTAAATCCTAGCTCCTCTTTTCCTAATGACAGATTGTGGGCTGTAAGGGGCAGGTGGGGTGAATGAATTAGTTGATAGGTTGATTGAAGATCCACAGTCCACCTGCCAACAGGTATTCTCACATCAGCTTGTATTTTATACAAGGATAAGATTTAATAAATTCAGTTCTATGACTAAACACTGGCTCTGTTTAAATCAGGGATTTAAACATACACAGTCTAGCCCAACACCATAACTATTAACAGCCATGAGGCGTTGTCTTGCTTTATAACCGACAGACAGACTTATAGAATATTAAAGTCACACAAGCATACAATTGGCCAACTGTATACCGAAATAACCTCAATATACTTCTCTGAATGCCGGTGTGCCTGTCTGACAAGGTGTGCCAGACTGGATAACTCTCTTGTTGTGCGTTTAGGCACGATATTTTATATCTAACAGCGTTGCTGTATGATGTACTAGTAGCGTTGCTACGTGATTTTTCTTTAACTGCGTTGCAAAAGATGAGGGTTGATGGTGAAGGTGGAGCCAAGTCACTGTGTGCTCCATTCTACACTTATAGATATAAATGTTCTAGGGATATTCCTTGTAGATATATTGTCCAGGTACTCCCCCAGTTGTAGAGAGTATTCACTGGTGATAAAGATATTAGATAAGGTGTCCTGAGCCAAATAATGATCACTAAGGTACCCTCACACTTGTTCACTGTTTTGTCAACAAACGCATGCCCAGGGTGTGTTGGGCACTTCTCTCCCAGCCATCGCCTTCCCATGCTCCCTGAGCATGGTAGCCTTCTATGAATATTGATTGATTATTTTTAGTCTAGACTTATGATTGAGATAAGATGTGATTATAATATAATTAGATATAGGATTTAAAGATTATAAGTAGTACTTGATAGTATTCTTATTAAGGATTCGATTTATAATCCCTACCAGAAGCGATTAATGTTCCAATAGTTCTTTAATTAAGAAATCCTTCTAGAAGCTTCTGGATCTTTGAGAGATCATGCACAAAGTCACATAGGCATCTATAGGGCCCTTTGGCATACGTGATCATAGTGGCATTGTCATCTTGGATCAAGCTCTATAATGATTCAGATTTTATTTTGATATGATTTGATACGATTTTGATTTTATTTTATACGATTTTGATATGATTTGATACGATTTTGATATGATTTGATACGATTTTGATATGATTTGATACGATTTTGATATGATTTAGATATGATATAGATATGATATAGAAATAATATAGAAATTATACATTTCTTAGATGATTATTAGATATGGTGGGTAAAATTTCCCACAACAAGTGAGTCACACACACACACACACAAGTCTTAAGCTATGACACATGAGTCACGAATTGTGCACCTCTGACTCTAGCACCGTTCTGGAGATCACCACACTGGTCTCTGTAGATACACGTGGCTCTACGGTGTTACCACACTGGTCTCTGTACACACACGTGGCTCTACGGTGTCACCTCACTGGTCTCTGTACACACACGTGGCTCTACGGTGTCACCACACTGGTCTCTGTACACTCATGTGGCTCTGCGGTGTCACCACACTGGTCTCTGTACACACATGGGGCTCTACGGTGTCATCATAGTGGTCTCTGTACACACACGTTGCTCTACGGTGTCACCACACTGGTCTCTGTACACACACGTGGCTCTACAGTTCTCCGAGTCTGTCTGAGGTTTATTTGCAAGTATTTGTTTTCTGCAAGTACCAGTGATTCGGTCCTGGTGCTTACATAGGAAAAGGTATTGGAATTACTGTTACTTTAAGGGAAGAGACTGCCTTTGAAAGCTCTTACAAAAGTGCCTCCTCTCTCCCCTATTGTCACCGTCCAAATGATCTTCCTTGGGTCTCTGTCGT
This sequence comes from Procambarus clarkii, assembly GCF_040958095.1. Taxonomy (NCBI): domain Eukaryota; kingdom Metazoa; phylum Arthropoda; class Malacostraca; order Decapoda; family Cambaridae; genus Procambarus; species Procambarus clarkii. The sequence continues at coordinate 8,758,898 of NC_091211.1, forward strand.
CGTCTTGGATACCCCCATGACGTCATAAGCTTGTTAGCCAATCAGAACACTAAGCCTACCCAGCTTAACTTTCCATTGGAAGCAGCACCTGACCTCGGTTTTCCGCTAGAGCAAGTTATTGTATCGTCTCACTAGATGTCGACACAGTCTCCAATGTGCCACGTGGCCTGGAGAGGGGAAATGGGGGGTTTTGTGGTCAGTGGGGGTTAACGGTCAGCAGGCCAACTACCTCCCTCCTCCCTCTACCACCTTGTCGCTCGAAATACCCCATACCCGTGAGTACTTTACCCCTTGGTATTAATCCTCTAGTCAATGAGATGACCTTGATCAACAAGGGTAAAATTGCGGAATTCTATTCTACATACGGAATCTGTAGACACCAAACATGACTTATCACGGTTGTACCATGCAAGCACATTGCAAGCAACATTTTGCAACATGATCAACCATGAGCTTAGGCTGATGGATCACTCTCTCACACTGCCACATTTATTACCCACCACCAAATTACGACTTGCATCTCCAATTAGCAAGAATTAACAATAATATCATAAAAATACTATAACATCGACCCCATACCAATAGCACAATCATCACGGAACAATATCTCAAAACATAAGTATCTTTCTCTCATGAATGTATATGCAGTTTGTAACATATCGATTATAGTTTATCATGTCTTTTTTACATATTATGATTCTGCAGTGCTGCAAACTAATTTCAATATCTTTCCTCTCTGAAAGCCGTTCTGATTGACCCTCCGAGAACTGCTTATCAATGGAACTTCTAATGGAATTAAATTAAGGAACTTCAACGTGAAGATGCATTAGACATTCAAGCAACAAGTGTAGAAGAGCAATCCTAGTTGAAGCTCCATATCCGCTGTACTATGAGATGCCTCACATCCAGGTCTATGGTACAATATATGATTAACTAATACCCATTAAATATTTTGTTTAATAATGTTAGTAATATCCAATAACTAGATAAATTTTCTCTTAGGCATTCATAAGAGTCAGTGAAATTGTGTGGAATTTGGTAATTTCGTTATAAATATATTGGAGTAAAGTTCAGTTTCCTCCCACTCAGGACGGCTGTCAGATTGCCACTTAGGACGGCTGTGATGGATATCTTATTTTTCAGTTAAAGACCAAATTAATAAATTATCAATTAACATTATATATCACAAAGTATTCCAACGTGGAGTTGGAATATTCCAAAATATGATATTCCAGACAGACTCAAACTTCAAATTTATTAGGATTTTTCAGACCACCATTGACATGACGATTATGAATACATAAAATTCCTTAACATTTCAAAGTAATATTGTTAGGAAAGAAATTAGTTTCACTATCATTGGAATTTTCAGGAGCGTCATATATTTTAAAACGATTCCAAACGTGAAGTTGTAGTATGATGTTATGCTTCAAGGGTCTCAGAAATAAATTTCAATATAACAATGCTTTCCGTGACATCTTAATATACAAATTGAAAATATTGCCTTTTAAGGTGTTTTAACCTAAGGTGTTCAATGCACACTTTCCTTGTATAATATTAGAGCTGAATTCTCCTCCTCCCCCTCTTCCCTCTGGAATTAAACCTGAATTTCTTTACTTATGCAAATTGTCTTTTCAAAATTACATGGAATATAATAGGCAAAATTAGGAAAAAATTATGTTCCTAAAACCAGGTTGTATTTTCTAATTCAGCACCAACCAGGCGTTATGTAGCTTACATCAAGTGAGTGGATATGGCAACAATCTTTCCACTTGGTAAACATTCCATCCATTATTCTTGACTTGGTCAGTAACTTGACTCAGATGGTTTATGATGCCTTCCGACCCTCCTCTAACATGATCCAGCTCTATGTAATGTATTCACACCCCAGCAGAGTGATTTTTGTTTTGTTTTATTTACTGATGAAGATCGGATATATTCTTCTATGACATTGATTTTAGTGTGATGCACGTGTTAATTACTTTTAATATTTCTGTATACTCTTGTAATATCACCGAGCGAGGCAAAATTTCATTAATATAATTGAAAGCATAACTTTGACAACTGAAATCAGACTTATGGTAAGTAAAAGACGAGAACAACTTTCAGTGGATGAGCTTTTATCACAGCTTGCGCCAAATGTGGTCACTTTCTTTGTATGAATCAGTAATATTTAAACATATAACCTGTAGCGGGAGGTTTACTTCTTGTCAAATAAAAATAAAAATTTGCAATTTAATTGTTTCTTTATCAGCAAAACAAAGCTATATTGTTTAATATGTTTAAACAATAAATATTTAATAAAGGTGAAATACAAAATTTGGAGGAAGTTAAATATATTTGATGTAGATCAAATTTAAGAAAATTACATTATTGTGTATTTAATATTCACAATGTAAATATAACCTAAAGGAGGTGAAGATGCATTACCACTTTGGATGAAAGAAGGATAGACTATTAGACCTGACCATCAAGACACACGTGTGGAGGAATAGTGAGGTGGAACATTTGGGAGTCCAAGCCACTTGTGCAGCTTACTCAAAAGCCTCACCCCTATCACACCTGCTGGTTTAAACTCCCTGCTGGATGTCTCTGAGATAGCAAGCACTATTTCGGAAGGCTTCACTGACAATGATGACATTTGTCATCATTGGATATAGCTGGAAATCAAACGTAACGAGGAAAGAAAAATGGGAAACATTGCTGGTGTGATAACATCTTTGACGACATAACATAACTGATGACATAACGTTCAATTCGATTATGTGCATGTTTTTATATACCTACTGTATAGATGCCACACCTGTGACAGGTAAAAACATTTTTTTTTAAACAGCACCATCTGTTGCAAGTAATAGCAACAAACGTTATCCTAAATGTGTTACGATTCCATTTCAATGTTTCTGATTGCATTGATAAATTAAAGTTTTAAAAATTTTGATTTATTTTAATTTTGGTTTATTTATTTTGTCTAACATTGCATTATAATTGAGCTGTGTTGTTTACCATACCGTTCATTTCATATGTATAATTATAGATGCCACACCTGTGACATGTAAAAAAAATAATTTTTTAAGAAATTGCGCCATCTGTTGCATGTAAGAGCAACGCATGCTATATTAATTGTTACAATTCCATTTCAATGTTTCTGACAAATTGAATTTCCACTGACAAATTTAATTTTCTTAGATTTCAATTTATTTTCATTTTGATTTAAGTATTTTGTATGACGTTGTGTTGGAATAGAGCTGTGATGTTTACCATACCATTCATTTCATGATTATAAGTATAGATGCTACACCTGTGACTGGTAAAAACATGTTTTTTTTAAACAGTGTTTGTGTTGCATGTAAAAGCAACACACACTATACTAAATATGGTACAATTCCATTTCATGGTTTCGGATTTCATTGATAAATTGAATTTTCAAAGATTTTGATTTATTTTCATTTTGATTTAATTATTTTGTGTGACATTGTGTTGGAATTGAGCTGTGTTGTTTACCATATGGTTCATTTTGTGAGTATAGTTTATTTGTTATTTTTTCATTGTTTTCCATTTCGTTTTTTAACTGTTTTTCTTTTATTTCACTGATGGGAACATCAGATCATTTGATGTTTCCAATTTTCTGATGGGAATGTCAAATCATTTGGGAATGCATCGGATGAGGGATTGGGGAATGGTGGGGAAGACGAGGGGACGGGGGAGTTGGGGATGATGGGGAGGACTAAGGGAAGGGGGTGTGGGAGATGGTGGAGAGGACTAGGGAACAGAGGAGTGGGGAGTGGTTAGTAGGACGAGGGGATGGTGGCAGGAGGGATGGTGGGGGGGACAAAGGGTCGATGAGTGAGGAATGGTTGGGACTATAAAGGGACAGGGGAGGGGGGAATTGTGGGGAGAACAAGAGGACAGGGGAGTGGGGGATGGTGGGGAGGACTAGGGGACGGGAAGGGGGGAATGGTAGGGAGAACGAGGGGACGGTGGAGTGGGGAATGATTAGTAGGATGAGGGGACAAGGAATGGGGGATGGTGGGAGGAACAAAGGGATGGGGAGTGAGGAATGATTGAGTGGACAAGGGAACGGGTGAGGGGGGAATAGTAGGGAGGACTTGGAAACAAGGAAAAGTTACTGTGGCAGGGTACAGCTAGTACAAAAATATTTAGGGCGGAAAGAGAAGACAGTATTCGCAGGTGCCCCACAAGGCTTCTCCAGATACTGTATGTCGTCCTCTTCCTGGTCGAAGGGTCCCAATAAATGCAACCAGAGGTGGTACCCCTAAATATATAATATGTATTGTATATACTATATATTTAAGCAAATTGTTGTTTTACAAACTTGGGCAGAGCCTTTTCGTAAGTAAATGCTTTCTTCTTGTTAAAGACTCGTCCAGGACTAGGCCTGACAGCTGAATGGACAGCACTCAGGATTCGTAGTCTAAGATTCTGGGTTCAGAGGATCACCGGCAGAGGCATAAAAACAAATGGGCAGAGTTTCTTTCACTTTGATGCCCCTGTTTACCTAACAGTAAATAGGTACCTGGGAGTTAGACAGCTGCAACACGCTACTTCCTGGGGATGTGTAACAAAAAGGACGCCTGGTCGAGGACCGGGCCACGAGGACGCTAAGCCCGAAATTATCTCAAGATAACCTCAAGACAAGATGACCCAAGAGCCTTTGTCACACTTAGCTCCAACAGATTCCTTTTGACCTCATCACAGGTGAGGTCAAAATCCTCCAAGGTTGCTTGGTTTGCCTCCTCCTCGTTTAGCGCAGGAGCTTCTCCTTGTTCTTTTGTGAAGATCTCTTGGAATCTCACGTTGAGTTCTTCACACACCTCCTTGTCATTCTCTGTGTATCTATTCTTCTCTTTTCTCAGCTTCATCACTTGTTTCTTCACTGCTGTTTTCCTCGTGGTGTGGCAGGAAATGAGCAGCTTTAGTTGGGTCTTAGCTTTACTCGTGATGTCATTTTCATACTGTCTCTCTGCTTCTCTCACTCTGAGGTACTCATTTCTTGCCCTCTGGTATCTCTCCCTGCTCTCTGGCATTCTCTTATTCCTATAGTTTCTCCATGTTCTTTTACTCAATTGCTTTGCTACTTTACATTCCTGGTTGAGCCAAGGATTCTTCTGTTGCTTTTCACTTTCTTCCTTTTGGACCGGGATAAATGTATCTGCATCTTCCTGCCATTTCTGGGTAACATTGTCCACCATATCCTGTACATTGTTCTCTGAGGTCTGTTTCCCATGGTATTCTCCTTAGGACGTTCCTCATCTCATCATATTTTCCTCTTCGGTAATTCAGTCTTTTCCCTTCCGATCCCATCCTTGGATAGGTTGTCCCTACCTCCACCAGATACTCAAATGTCAATTTACTGTGGTCACTCATTCCTATGCGGGCTTCAAATTTGATTTCTCATATTTCTGTCTCATTCAAGGTAAATATAATGTTGAGTCTAGCTGGTTCGTCATTGCCTCTCATTCTTGTGGGTTCCCTGACATGTTGGTTCAGATAGTTCCTTGTTGCCACTTCCAAGAGTTTAACTCTTCTTTAACTCTTCATGTATCTGCACCTCCATGTGGGTCTCCATTCTCCCAGTCTATCTTTCCATGGTTGAAATTACCCATGATTAAGAGTCTGGAGCTATTTCTGCAGTCAACAGAAGCTGCTCTCTATTATAGTATTGAGTGCCATATTGGTCCTATCAAACTCGTGTCTGGGTCTTCTGTCATTTAGTGGAGGGTTATAAATGACTGCCCCTGTTATCTAAGGTCCACTTATTGTCATAGTTCCTGCTATGTAATCTCTGAATCCGTCACAGCCCGGAATTTCCTTCTCATCAAAGCTCCAGTCCTTCCTTATCAGCAGGGCCCCTCCTCCACCTCCTCTCCCTTCCCTTTCTTTCCATATTATATAGTAATCTAGATGTACAGCATCTGTTATGACTCCTGACAATTTCGTTTCCGTCTGTCCTATTACATCTGGGTTTTCTTCCTGCACACTTTCTGCCAGCTCACTTGCTTTATTGGTAATTTCATCGATGTTTGAGTACATTAACTTGAAGCTCAATTTTCTATATCTATTTTCACCCTACTTCTCTCCCTACAAGTGCAGGAAATTGATCCAAGGGCATTTCTACTTGGGTAGGCTCCTCCTCCTGTTGGGGAAGTTGCCTGGGGTTCAGGGAGAGGTGGGGTCGGGGATGGAGGGCTGAGGTCTAGCTCAGGCCTGCTTGGGACAGGAAGAAGCACTGAGGGTGGAAAGCAAGGAGTGTTTGAGGTTTAGGGGCAGTGATTGCTTGGGGTGAGGGCACGCCTTCCTGTGGTGTAGTTAACAAGGATTTCAGGGGAAGCGGGATGGTGGATGGAGGGCCTAGGTCTTGCTTGGGGCTGCTTGGGGCAGGAAGAACACCAGGAGATGGAAAGGTAGGGAATACTCGCGGTAAGGGGGGTAATGAGGATTTGGGTGACATGGTGGGCATTGTGTAGGGGCAAAGAGAGTTTTGAACTAGGTGTGAAGGGGCCAATATGGGGTGGTGGGCTGGGGGTGTTGTATTTCATTCTGGGGTTCCTAAATTGCTGGATTGGGGTTCCCCACTCCCCTCTGGGAGTGCTAAGAATGAAGCTGATCCCTGGCTCCCATCCCTCTCCCTGTGCCTTTTCCATGCATCTGCTGCTCTTATTATTTCGTCCCTGGTCATGCCCGACTGAAAGTATACCTCTGTAATGCCTTGCATTATTGAGTTTGCTCTTCTTTACTAGGATGTCCTCTTTGATGGCCCCATTCCTGAATACTACCTTGACTTTTTGTCTATCAATCACTTTTTGTCTTTGTCGTACTGGCCAATCCGGAAAACTGTTCTATGTCTTGTTCAGCCCCCTTCCATTCCTATCTCCTTTAGTATCCCTGACACTGCAGTTTTGTCCATAGTCCTGCATTCTTCCTTTGTGAACCCTTCTTATTCCTTAACACCTACCATTACTACAGCTCTTTTCCTTTTCATTAGATGGCTTGTGCATCTAGCTGCCTACTGTGAGGTTACGGCTTTCATTACAACATCCTTGACTGTGGGACATGGTATCTGGGCTCTTCAGTATTTCAGCAAAGGTGGCACCCATTGTGTACGTGTGGTGTGGGGTGTGTGTGTGAGTGTGTATTCACCAAATTGTACTCACCTAATTGTGCTTGCGAGGGTTGAGCTTTGTCTCTTTGGTCCCACCTCTCAACTGTCAAGCAACTGGTGTACAGATTCCTGAGCCTACTGGGTTCAGGAATGTGTGTGTGTGTGTGTGTGTGTGTGTGTGTGTGTGTGTGTGTGTGTGTGTGTGTGTGTGTGTGTGTGTGTGTGTGTGTGTGTACTCACCTAATTGTACTCACCTAATTGTACTCACCTAATTGTGCTTGCGGGGGTTGAGCTTTGGCTCTTTGGCCCTGCCTTTCAACTGTCAATCAACTGGTGTACAGATTCCTGAGCCTACTGGGCTCTGTCATATCTACATTTGAAACTGTGTATGGAGTTAGCCTCCACCACATCACTTCCTAGTGCATTCCATTTATTAACTACTCTGACACTGAAAAAATTCTTTCTAACGTCTCTGTGGCTCATCTGGGTACTAAGTTTCCACATGTGTCCCCTTGTTTGTGTCCCACCCATGCTGAAGAGTTTGTCTTTGTCCACGCTGTCAATTCCCCTGAGAATTTTGTAGGTGGTTATCATGTCTTCCCTTACTCTTCTGTTTTCCAGAGATGTGAGGTTCAGCTCCTTTAGCCTTTCCTCGTAGCTCAATCCTCTCAGTTCCGGGACGAGCCTGGTGGCATACCGCTGAATCTTCTCTAACTTTGTCTTGTGTTTAACTAGGTATGGACTCCAGGCTGGAGCTGCATACTCCAGGATTGGTCTTACATAAGTGGTATACAGGGTTCTGAAAGATTTGTTACACAATTCCTTGTGTGTGTGTGTGTGTGTGTGTGTGTGTGTGTGTGTGTGTGTGTGTGTGTGTGTGTGTGTGTGTGTGTGTGTGTGTGTGTGTGTGTGTGTGTGTGTGTGTGTCTGTGTGTGTGTGTGTGTGTGTGTGTGTGTGTGTGTGTGTGTGTGTGTGTGTGTGTGTGTGTGTGTGTGTGTGTGTGTGTGTGTGTGTGTGTGTGTGTGTGTGTGTGTGTGTGTGTGTGTGTGTGTGTGTGTGTGTGTGTGTGTGTGTGTGTGTGTGTGTGTGTGTGTGTGTGTGTGTGTGTGTGTGTGTGTGTGTGTGTGTGTGTGTGTGTGTGTGTGTGTGTGTGTGTGTGTGTGTGTGTGTGTGTGTGTGTGTGTGTGTGTGTGTGTGTGTGTGTGTGTGTGTGTGTGTGTGTGTGTGTGTGTGTGTGTGTGTGTGTGTGTGTGTGTGTGTGTGTGTGTGTGTGTGTGTGTGTGTGTGTGTGTGTGTGTGTGTGTGTGTGTGTGTGTGTGTGTGTGTGTGTGTGTGTGTGTGTGTGTGTGTGTGTGTGTGTGTGTGTGTGTGTGTGTGTGTGTGTGTGTGTGTGTGTGTGTGTGTGTGTGTGTGTGTGTGTGTGTGTGTGTGTGTGTGTGTGTGTGTGTGTGTGTGTGTGTGTGTGTGTGTGTGTGTGTGTGTGTGTGTGTGTGTGTGTGTGTGTGTGTGTGTGTGTGTGTGTGTGTGTGTGTGTGTGTGTGTGTGTGTGTGTGTGTGTGTGTGTGTGTGTGTGTGTGTGTGTGTGTGTGTGTGTGTGTGTGTGTGTGTGTGTGTGTGTGTGTGTGTGTGTGTGTGTGTGTGTGTGTGTGTGTGTGTGTGTGTGTGTGTGTGTGTGTGTGTGTGTGTGTGTGTGTGTGTGTGTGTGTGTGTGTGTGTGTGTGTGTGTGTGTGTGTGTGTGTGTGTGTGTGTGTGTGTGTGTGTGTGTGTGTGTGTGTGTGTGTGTGTGTGTGTGTGTGTAGTGTAAAAGGAGACACATGGGGAATAAAATTTTCAGAAACGGTTGGGCACTTCCATGCCGACTCGACTCCCAGGGGCCAGATCGACCAAAACCTTATTTTAGGTGGTTAGGTTAGGGCACGGTCAGCGCGCACCTGGCTGGCTGGCGGGGTGGGGTGGTCCGTTCCCCCCAGGGGTACCCAGGGCCCACCACCCAGGTTGTACCTGAGGAACTGGTGCCCTATCCTAACCTGTTTTTTTTTCACTTTTTGTCTCATGCTTTTAAGATGAGTCTATGGCATCAAGAAGGGGGTCTCTACTTATGGAAGGTACCGAGGGTGAATGTTCAATAGATGAAAACCAAAAAATACACTGGTGAAAGGCATATAAACGTTTTTGGAGTATTTTAATGGCATGAGCAAAATTCACGATTTGGGCCGGGGGTGTGACCAGAGTACTATGGTATCAATTTGGGGGCTCCTACTTATGAATAGATCAGAGGGTGAATGTTCAATAGATTCAAACCAAGAAACACAGTTGAAAGCGAATATAGAAGTCTTTGGAGTACTTTAATGAGGCTATGACTGAATAGTACAGGGAGCCCTTGGCACAGCTCCATTTTCTGTAATGGTCAGAGGTGAGCGGTGAGAACGGGGCGCGATTTTTTGACCAATCAGGAGCCGAGTAGAAAAATTCTCTTTCTGTCCCAGGGTCATGGGCCAATCAGGTGAAATTTTCCTTATTTGTCGCGGGGGTGTCACGTGACATGATGTCGGCAATAGGGACCCTCTACCTATGATTACCCCAGAGGGGTCAAGCATAGAAGGGGGGTCAAGATTCCTTACAAAGACCAAGTTGGATATATAGGTGTAGTAAGCCTTATCTTGAATTTGCATGATACTGTGGGGTACATTGACATGAAGGGCGAGTCATAGAACAGGATCTGCATGTGAGATGGGTCATATTAGGGTTTTAAAGAAGTTAAGATAGCTTTAAAGAGTCCTGTGTGCTTGATAGTGGGTAAATGTTCAGTCAATAATTCTTGTGTTTTGAATCTGAATGAGGGGTCCTAGTTTGCGTTCTAGTCATAAAATGAGTTCCTTAGTATATTTGCTATGGAAAATGAGTTTTCAGTACTCTATATAATTTGAAATGATGTCAAGAAAGACATGTTTATGTGCGAGAAGAGTCAGGTTGGAAACTGTTTATTCCAGTCATCCCCCCTTGGCTTTGCTCCGTTTTCTGTAGCTAAAGTTAAGATTCCATTTTCTGTGGCATTCAGTTGATTACTGGTGAAAAAGGCATGCTTGCATTTGTTTGACTCTAACCTGTTTATAGATTTTATAAATATATTTGTCGGACCTCAAATTAGATTTTAATATGAAAAATAGCATCAAATGTATGTCTATCTTTTGTAATAAACGTTACAAGCATTAACAATACCTGTGATATTTCATAGAATACGAAAAGTAGGCTAAATAGTGGGACCTCAGCCATATTGTGTTGGCTTTGACACTCCAAACATTAATTTGACACTCGTAAATATAATGGAAAGTAGTTGAGTGGTTTAAGCAATTTAATATATACTAGGAATCTGTACATATTCCGTATTAAATTGCATTTTTTAACATAATAGTTTGCAATTATTGTGGTGGGGGCTCCATAACTTCATGTAACGCATCGACTGGCACTATATGTTGCTATGAAATGCTTTTTGAAATCATGTGTAAAAATTTAAAAGTCGACTCCATCAGTTGCCTTTTATGTCAGTGGTGGTATATTAAGCACAAGGGTTTTCAGAAAATGTTACACCTCCACCTTTCAAAAAGTGAAAAGATGAATTCATTTTAGCATTACTGTCATTACTTTGGAAGTTTTTAATGATAGCACATGCTTAAACAAACTCGCTCGCAAAAACAAACTCTTTTTTTTTCAACTTACACAAATAAACCCAGGGCTTTCACATTCGTGCAAAATACTTAGTCCCCCCTAAACTTGAAACAGTTGCACAATCTTACTTAAACACATTGCTAAACTCTTATACACAAAAAAAAAATCAATTTTTAACTTACACAAATAATCACGGGCTTTGCACATTCACACACAAAAAATGCTTAGTCCCCCCTAGACTTGAACACTCACAATCTTACGGTGCTTTAATTGCCAAAGCCTTCCAAACCTGCACTTGGTCCTTAGTCATACATAGAATCAGGGAGAAAAATATCTGCTTTAATATATATATATATATATATATATATATATATTGCTGGGGGTTTCCTCCTCTCTACGTTATTCTCTACCCTTACTCTGGGGTAAGCAATAGTTATGCTCAAGGTAACTCACCGTAGCCCTGCGGGTCTTCCCTCGATCCTCACGGCGCCACTGCACGCCAGGAGAGTCTCCCAGTCAATCTTAACGGCCCCTTATTAAGAAAGAGTGAGAACACGACTCGATCACATCGACCGTCGTGTGCCCTCCCCAACAATAGGGCTCTACGGTTAAACACAAGATCGCCAACTGGTGTTTAAGGTGGCCAGTAACACCCTCAGTGGACTGGTGTATTCAGTGGTAGCCTTGGCAAGGTCACACTCAAAGATCAGGAATCAGGCAGGTACTTATTGTTATCACTCTATGCTTACAGGTATAGTATAGCCACAAGATCAATGGAGGGAATGATAAAAACACAAAGATAGTTTTGTACTTTACTTAAAATGTATGAAAGATGTCACAAGGCCAAACAATAACAAATAAATCAACTGATCCTGACGCGGCAGGTAATTCCCACGGATATTATGCGATCATCAGGGGGCAACATCTCCCCCCCCTCATCAAGTGTCAAAAACCAGCTGATCGCGTGGCCTCTCCGCGCGGAAGCTCTTTGCTTGTTTTCTAGATTCACGCGCGTTGTTTCATTAAATTCTCCAATATTACTATGAACTCGCACACACGATATTGGCTACTACAACACGTATCACTTAGTTACACTGTACTCAGGCTCAAACAGTCTTTTCTACAATCAATGCTATAATGATTCACTGTAATGGCTTCACATTGTTATTTATCCAACAATATATTATAAAATATTAACACTGGAGTTTTCAGTACTTTCTCTCGTTGGCGATAACGCAATAATTCACTGTACTCACAAATGATTATTCTCTGAATGAACATAGACATATATATGGTTTATAAATCAATCATCAATACATGGAAAATTAATAGTTTCTGGGCACATAGCCTAACCTCCAAATACTGGCATAATCTTATATATATATTTTACCACTATATGTTCATATCAAAATCTATAGAAAGATATACACAACACAGTAAATTTATCACTGGTTCCTGGTGCCTGTACACACCAACAATCAACATGAATATTACAAGTACTCTTGATAGTACTGTCTAGCACCCTGGTGCTTTACCGTGACATAGGTGAGACTTGCTCACGACATATAAAATCTTCAGGCTAGAAAATATAGCCAAATAACATAGCTAACTAAAGGGGAATGGGGAGGGAACTAGAACCACCTACTTCACCCTATCCTCCGATGAGAGTCGAGATGTAGCTCCTGGTCCTCGTGTCGGGAACGCCCCCACACTACACGTCGTCGTGTCCTATCAGAGCCTCTCGTCGTCCCACCGTTTAGCGCGTCGTCTCCGTGCCTCCTCACTGCAGGTCCGTCCTCCTTCTTGACTTCTTGAAGGTTGGAGTCGGTCTCCTGGCCGTCGTCTTCTCCCAGCAACGGCTGTCGCCTACGTCTCAGCTACAGTCGTTCGGTTTCCCCAAATAGTCCTCTCTTCCTCAGCTACCCAGTGGCTCTGTCAGCCACTACGCTGTCACGAACTGGTGAATTGCCACAGACGTCAACATACGTCACTGCACGGCTTCACTGCTACTGGCACAGTACCTGACTGGAGCACTTGTTGCTCAAATAACCGTCAATTCCCTCTTCTGGTTCAACACATGAACTAGGGAAGACTTCTCAGAGTACTGGCGAACTTCCGATGACGCGTTAATCCACGGTAGTGGGAAACAGCTGTCCGACAGACAGGACCACTCGTCGCACGTCCGACCTCTATGACGTGTCGTGTATGACTGCTGGCGCCAGCCCGGCGCGCTGGCCGGACCCCCTTCCTTCGTGACGTCACTTTCGCTACGGGAAGTTTTCATTGGCTCCCGGTGCCACACTGCTGTCGGTGACCAATCCGGTGCCACTGACGTCACACGGTTTTGGCGGGAGATCAGAGAAGCCAGCGCCATCTTGGCTCCCTAAAGGGCCTATACCACCGGCCAAAATATTACTATTTCACAAATTTCTCGGCCCTCCGAGAACACTTCACTCTCTCCCATATATCAAATTGTAGCCTGCAACATAGAGAACGCTTGGGAAAAGTAGACATGACTCTTACTGCAGGCGTGGGAGAATTATAAGGGGGGGAACTCCGTCACATACCCCTCCCCTTAAAATAAGAGTCATGTCTCGTTAGTGTATGCGGGATAGGGCGTCCGCTACTACGTTTTCCTTCCCCTTGATGTGCTTGACCTTGATCCTTGTCAGACTCTCAGTGCGGGTGAGACTGGTGCCGTCCGCCCTGGACCACTTACTTTCCTCCTCCGGGAGTTCTCGGTCCCTCGGTACACTCAGACCCGTCTTCCGCTGGGTTTCTCGGGTATACGTTCCGTCCTGCTTGTCGGCTCTTCCTTCCACAATGAAGAAAGGTTTCAGGCGGTCCATGCGACACACCTGTTTCTTCCGGGGTCCATCCGGCTTCCCAATCTCGTACGACACTGGACCCAACCGTCGCAGCACTCGGTATGGTCTCTTGAACCGCGACCTGGTCACTCTACCTTTACCTGGCAGCACAACCAATACTTTGGATCCGGCCTGAAAATCCCTCTGCGCAGCTCTCCTGTCGAACCACTTCGACATCTTACGTTGCGCCTTCTTCAGGAGCTTCCTAGCCAGTTTCTTCACTCTAGTGAGACGTTCTTTGAACTTCTGGACATATTTATTCACCGCTCCCACGGTCGCTCCTGGTGTCCATCGTTCCTTCATCATGAATAGCATGGCACATATAATATAGATAAACGGAAAGTAAGCCTTCTCAGGACCCACACGTCCTCCTTCGGCCTTACTAACCAATTCGGAGAACTCCTCCTGCTGTAACTCTTCGAGACGAGTGCGGTTTACCCCTGGAGAACTGGTGAGTGTCACCTGCAACTCACCATTCGGGCTACTCTCGCCCTCCACTCGTTCTCTGGGTCCTACGTAGAGGTGATCCGTTCCCAGGCTGTCAGTCGACTCCTCAGCCCCATCAGATCCACAACCTCCTGGTTCTTCGCGTTGTCTCGGTGTCTCAGTACAAACTGGGATCGCCACCGGTGCGATTCCCTTCTCGTCCCCACAGACGTTCGAATCTTCGCCTGTCTCCTCGTGTTGTTCTGGGCACTCTTCGCCTTTCACGAGATGCGGGAGGACGTATCCTCCACATGCGTCATTCCCCAAGATGACCTGTGCCTCCATCTTGGGCATTGATGTACAGACTCCCACCTCTAGGGTCTGGCAGCCATAATCGGAATTTAAAGTTACCTGGTGTAGGGGCATCCTCACTGGGCCTCCCACAGTGGCCACACTAGCCACCCCCACACTGGTACTTTCGTAACCCTCGGGGAACAGGGTTTCACTTACCAGGGTAAAGTCAGCCCCGGTGTCTCTTAGCATCTTCACTGGGATGGGATCTGCGACCCCCATCCTTACGGTTCCTTGACACATGAATGGGTGAACTTGCTTTTCCCCACTCAGCACGGGTTCATCCCGCACTCCCTCGGCCCTCTGGTCCTCGAACATCACTAAAGCAACGTGTCCCCGCTGCTTCGGGCGTCTGCACTCCCGCGCGACGTGTCCGGGTATTCCGCAGTTGTAGCAGCGGCCCCTCGGCGGGGACCATCCGCCACCGCTCGCCTTAGCACTGCCTCCAGAGACCGTCACACCCTGTGTCTTTCCCGCCTCACTTGTCGTTTCTTTCCCTGCAGTAACAGTTCCCGAGCTCTCAGCTTGGTTCTCCCCTATCGGCTCTACAACACCTTTTGATCCTCGGGTGTTCCAACTTGAGAGATGGGACTTGGGAGAACTCGTTCCTGTCCTCCATCCATCCGTCCTTCTATAACTCCTATCGTTTCCGACGTATGCGGGCGGTCGGTGCTGTCCCTCTCGGCGTGGGCGTAGGGCTTCTTCTAACATGTCGGCCCGGTCGGCTGCGGCCCTCAGGTCCTTTATGTCCGCCTCCTTTACCCTCATCCTGATCTCAGGAGGGAGCACGGACATAAACTTTTCCATGACCATTAGTTCCTTTATTTCTTCGGCCGACCCCGCTTCTTCAGAGTCCATCCACTTAAGGAACTTTCTTTCCATGTCCCTCGCCGTCTCCGCATACGATTTCCCTGGTGACCGGGTACATTCTCTAAACCTCTTCCGGTAACACTCTGGCGTGAGTTTAAAGGAACGGAGCACAGCTCGTTTTACCGCATCGTAGTTAGTGCATTCTTGGAAGTCGAGCATGGTGAAGGCTTGGCGAGCTTCCCCTGTGAGCCTTCCTTGGACCAACTCCGCCCACTCCGCCCTCGGCCACCTCTTCATAGCAGCAACTCTCTCAAAGTGATCGAAGAAACTTTCGGCTTCACTAGGCACAAAGACCGGCAGGTCTCGTTCCCTCACTCGTCGGTCTTCCTGTGGCGGGGCAGGGGCACCTAGTCCCAGTTCAGCTCGCTTCAGTTCCACCTCCTGGTTGGCTTCTATTTCCATTTGTCTCAGCCTAACTTCTTGCTCTCGTTCTTCCCTGCGTAGCTGTGCTTCTCGTTCTTGCTCTTCCCGGCGCAGCTGTGCTTCTCGCTCCTCACGCTTCGACTGTGCTTCTCGCTCCTCACGCTTCGACTGTGCTTCTCGCTCCTGTTCTTCCCGGCGCAGCTGTGCTTCTCGCTCCTCACGCTTCATCTGTGCTTCTCGCTCCTGTTCTTCTTTGCGCAGCTGTGCTTCTTCTCTCCTCAGCTGCGCTTCTCGCTCTTCTCTCCTCAGCTGCGCTTCTGCTTCTCGCTCTTCTTTACGCTGCTGTGCTTCTCGCTCTTCCTTGCGCTGCTGCGCTTCCAGCTGCAGCTTCATTATTTCCAGCTTAATGCTGTGCCTGCTGCCGCTGGATCCCCTGCTGCTTCCACCAATACTCAGGTGTTCACCCTCACTGGCAGGTGTTTGGGGCCGTTCCTCCCCCAAAGCTTCGTCTCGAGCCTTGAGCTGAGCCATTATCTCTAGTCTTCTTTCGCCAACTCGGGCA
The DNA here is from genome assembly GCF_040958095.1 of Procambarus clarkii. Taxonomy (NCBI): domain Eukaryota; kingdom Metazoa; phylum Arthropoda; class Malacostraca; order Decapoda; family Cambaridae; genus Procambarus; species Procambarus clarkii. The sequence continues at coordinate 8,775,128 of NC_091211.1, forward strand.
GATTTCAGCTTTATTCCAAAATGATCCGCTATAGCCTGTAACTGTGCCTTGGTGCACTCTTCCAGCACCTGTTCGTCTCTAGAGTCAATAAACCTCGTCACTTTATCATCCTCCATCTTGTGCTATGAGTGATAACCTTCACCTGATCTCTAACACCACTGCCAAGTACCACTGCAACCTTTACTCCGATCTATATCCTGGCAAGGTCGCCAATGTTGGGGGTTTCCTCCTCTCTACGTTATTCTCTACCCTTACTCTGGGGTAAGCAATAGTTATGCTCAAGGTAACTCACCGTAGCCCTGCGGGTCTTCCCTCGATCCTCACGGCGCCACTGCACGCCAGGAGAGTCTCCCAGTCAATCTTAACGGCCTCTTATTAAGAAAGAGTGAGAACACGACTCGATCACATCGACCGTCGTGTGCCCTCCCCAACAATAGGGCTCTACGGTTAAACACAAGATCGCCAACTGGTGTTTAAGGTGGCCAGTAACACCCTCAGTGGACTGGTGTATTCAGTGGTAGCCTTGGCAAGGTCACACTCAAAGATCAGGAATCAGGCAGGTACTTATTGTTATCACTCTATGCTTACAGGTATAGTATAGCCACAAGATCAATGGAGGGAATGATAAAAACACAAAGATAGTTTTGTACTTTACTTAAAATGTATGAAAGATGTCACAAGGCCAAACAATAACAAATAAATCAACTGATCCTGACGCGGCAGGTAATTCCCACGGATATTATGCGATCATCAGGGGGCAACATCTCCCCCCCCTCATCAAGTGTCAAAAACCAGCTGATCGCGTGGCCTCTCCGCGCGGAAGCTCTTTGCTTGTTTTCTAGATTCACGCGCGTTGTTTCATTAAATTCTCCAATATTACTATGAACTCGCACACACGATATTGGCTACTACAACACGTATCACTTAGTTACACTGTACTCAGGCTCAAACAGTCTTTTCTACAATCAATGCTATAATGATTCACTGTAATGGCTTCACATTGTTATTTATCCAACAATATATTATAAAATATTAACACTGGAGTTTTCAGTACTTTCTCTCGTTGGCGATAACGCAATAATTCACTGTACTCACAAATGATTATTCACTGAATGAACATAGACATATATATGGTTTATAAATCAATCATCAATACATGGAAAATTAATAGTTTCTGGGCACATAGCCTAACCTCCAAATACTGGCATAATCTTATATATATATTTTACCACTATATGTTCATATCAAAATCTATAGAAAGATATACACAACACAGTAAATTTATCACTGGTTCCTGGTGCCTGTACACACCAACAATCAACATGAATATTACAAGTACTCTTGATAGTATTGTCTAGCACCCTGGTGCTTTACCGTGACATAGGTGAGACTTGCTCACGACATATAAAATCTTCAGGCTAGAAAATATAGCCAAATAACATAGCTAACTAAAGGGGAATGGGGAGGGAACTAGAACCACCTACTTCACCCTATCCTCCGATGAGAGTCGAGATGTAGCTCCTGGTCCTCGTGTCGGGAACGCCCCCACACTACACGTCGTCGTGTCCTATCAGAGCCTCTCGTCGTCCCACCGTTTAGCGCGTCGTCTCCGTGCCTCCTCACTGCAGGTCCGTCCTCCTTCTTGACTTCTTGAAGGTTGGAGTCGGTCTCCTGGCCGTCGTCTTCTCCCAGCAACGGCTGTCGCCTACGTCTCAGCTACAGTCGTTCGGTTTCCCCAAATAGTCCTCTCTTCCTCAGCTACCCAGTGGCTCTGTCAGCCACTACGCTGTCACGAACTGGTGAATTGCCACAGACGTCAACATACGTCACTGCACGGCTTCACTGCTACTGGCACAGTACCTGACTGGAGCACTTGTTGCTCAAATAACCGTCAATTCCCTCTTCTGGTTCAACACATGAACTAGGGAAGACTTCTCAGAGTACTGGCGAACTTCCGATGACGCGTTAATCCACGGTAGTGGGAAACAGCTGTCCGACAGACAGGACCACTCGTCGCACGTCCGACCTCTATGACGTGTCGTGTATGACTGCTGGCGCCAGCCCGGCGCGCTGGCCGGACCCCCTTCCTTCGTGACGTCACTTTCGCTACGGGAAGTTTTCATTGGCTCCCGGTGCCACACTGCTGTCGGTGACCAATCCGGTGCCACTGACGTCACACGGTTTTGGCGGGAGATCAGAGAAGCCAGCGCCATCTTGGCTCCCTAAAGGGCCTATACCACCGGCCAAAATATTACTATTTCACAAATTTCTCGGCCCTCCGAGAACACTTCACTCTCTCCCATATATCAAATTGTAGCCTGCAACATAGAGAACGCTTGGGAAAAGTAGACATGACTCTTACTGCAGGCGTGGGAGAATTATAAGGGGGGGAACTCCGTCACAATATATATATATATATATATATATATATATATATATATATGTCGTACCTAGTAGCCAGAACGCACTTCTCAGCCTACTATGCAAGGCCCGATTTGCCTAATAAGCCAAGTTTTCCTGAATTATTATATTTTCTCTAATTTTTTTCTTATGAAATGATAAAGCTACCCATTTCATTATGTATAAGGTCAATTTTTTTTTATTGGAGTTAAAATTAACGTAGATATATGACCGAACCTAACCAACCCTACCTAACCTAACCTAACCTATCTCTATAGGTTAGGTTAGGTTAGGTGGCCGAAAAAGTTAGGTTAGGTTAGGTTAGGTAGGTTAGGTAATCGAAAAACAATTAATTCATGAAAACTTGGCTTATTAGGCAAATTGGGCCTTGCATAGTAGGCTGAGAAGTGCGTTCTGGCTACTAGGTACGACATATATATATATATATATATATATATATATATATATATATATATATATATATATATATATATATATGTCGTACCTAGTAGCCAGAACGCACTTCTCAGCCTACTATGCAAGGCCTCATTTGCCTAATAAGCCAAGTTTTCCTGAATTAATATATTTTCTCAAACTTTTTTCTTATGAAATGATAAAGCTACCCATTTCATTATGTACGAGGTCAATTTATTTTTATTGGAGTTAAAATTAACGTAGATATATGACTGAACCTAACCAACCCTACCTAACCTAACCTAACCTATCTTTATAGGTTAGGTTAGGTTAGGTAGCCGAAAAAGTTAGGTTAGGTTAGGTTAGGTAGGTTAGGTAGTCGAAAAACAATTAATTCATGAGAACTTGGCTTATTAGGCAAATCGGGCCTTGCATAGTAGGCAGAGAAGTGCGTTCTGGCTACTAGGTACGACATATATATATATATATATATATATATATATATATATATATATATATATATATATATATATATATATGTCGTACCTAATAGCCAGAACGCACTTTTCAGCCTACTATTCAAGGCCCGATTTGCCTAATAAGCCAAGTTTTCATGAATTAATGTTTTTTCGTCTACCTAACCTACCTAACCTAACCTAACCTAGCTTTTTTTGGCTACCTAACCTAACCTTACCTATAAATATAGGTTAGGTTAGGTTAGGTAGGGTTGGTTAGGTTCGGTCATATATCTACGTTAATTTTAACTCCAATAAAAAAAAATTGACCTCATACATAGAGAAAAGGGTTGCTTTATCATTTCATAAGAAAAAAATTATAGTAAATATATTAATTCAGGAAAACTTGGCTTATTAGGCAAATCGGGCCTTGAATAGTAGGCTGAAAAGTGCGTTCTGGCTATTAGGTACGACATATATATATATATATATATATATATATATATATATATATATATATATATATATATATATATATATATATATATATATATATATATATATATATATATATATATATATATGTCGTACCTAATAGCCAGAACGCACTTCTCTGCCTACTATGCAAGGCCCGATTTGCCTAATAAGCCAAGTTTTCATGAATTAATTGTTTTTCGACTACCTAACCTACCTAACCAAACCTAACCTAACTTTTTCGGCTACCTAACTTAACCTAACCTAAAAAGATAGGTTAGGTTAGGTTATGTAGGGTTGGTTAGGTTTGGTCATATATCTACGTTAATTTTAACTTCAATAAAAAAATATTGACCTCATACATAATGAAATGGGTAGCTTTATCATCTCATAAGAAAAAAATTGAGAAAATGTAATAATTCAGGAAAACTTTGCTTATTAGGCAAATCGGGCCTTGCATAGTAGGCCGAGAAGTGCGTTCTGGCTACTAGGTACGACATATATATATATATATATATATATATATATATATATATATATATATATATATATATATATATATATATATATATATATATATATATATATATATATATATATATATATATATATGTCGTACCTAGTAGCCAGAACGCACTTCTCAGCCTACTATACAAGGCCCGATTTGCCTAATAAGCCAAGTTTTCATGAATTAATTGTTTTTCGACTACCTAACCTACCTAACCTAACCTAACCTAACTTTTTCGGCTACCTAACCTAACCTAACCTATAGAGATAGGTTAGGTTAGGTTAGGTAGGGTTGGTTAGGTTCGGTCATATATCTACGTTAATTTTAACTCTAATAAAAAAAAATTGACCTCATTCATAATGAAATGGGTAGCTTTATCATTTCATAAGAAAAAAAATAGAGAAAATATATTAATTCAGGAAAACTTGGCTTATTAGGCAAATCGGGCCTTGCATAGTAGGCTGAGAAGTGAGTTCTGGCTACTAGGTACGACATATATATATATATATTTATATATATATATATATATATATATATATATATATATATATATATATATATATATATATATATATATATATATATTATATATATATATATATTTATATATATATATATATTTATATATATATATATTTATATATATATATATATTTATATATATATATATGTCGTACCTAATAGCCAGAACGCACTTCTCAGCCTACTATGCAAGGCCTGATTTGCCTAATAAGCCAAGTTTTCATGAATTAATGTTTTTTCGACTACCTAACCTACCTAACCTAACCTAACCTACCTTTTTCGGCAACCTAACCCAACCTAACCTATGAAGATAGGTTAGGTTAGGTTAGGTAGGGTTGGTTAGGTTCGGTCATATATCTACGTTAATTTTAACTACAATAAAACAAAATTGACCTCATACATAATGAAATGGGTAGCTTTATCATTTCATAAGAGAAAAAATAGAAAAAATATATTAATTCAGGAAAACTTGGCTTATTAGGCAAATCGGGCGTTGCATAGTAGGCTGAGAAGTGCGTTCTGGCTACTAGGTACGACATATATATATTTATATATATATATATATATATATATATATATATATATATATATATATATATATATATATATATATATATATATATATATATATATATATAACTGGAAACTCACACCCCAGAAGTGACTCGAACCCATACTCCCAGAAGCAACGCAACTGGTATGTACAAGACGCCTTAATCCACTTGACCATCACGACCGGACATAATGAGGTGATAGCCTAAGCTATTTGAACCACCCCACCGCCGGCACTCGGATAGTAATCTTGGGCATAGCATTTTACCAAATCACCTCATTCTTTGGGGCACACGTGAGGAACACAAATGCGAACAAGCCTGAATGTTCCCCAGGACAATATGCAACTGAAAACTCACACCCCAGAAGTGAACTCGAACTCACGAGTTCACATATATATAAATATAATATATATATATATATATATATATATATATATATATATATATATATATATATATATATATATATATATATATATATGTATATATATATGTGTCGTACCTAGTATCCAAAACGCACTTCTCAGCCTACTATGCAAGGCCAGATTTGCCTAATAAGCCAAGTTTTCCTGAATTAATATATTTTCTCGAATTTTTTTCTTATGAAATGATAAAGCTACCCATTTCATTACGTATGAGGTCAATTTTGTTTTATTTTAGTTAAAATTAACGTAGATATATGACCGAACCTAACTAACCCTACCTAACCTAACCTAACCTATCTTTATAGGTTAGGTTAGGTTAGGTAGCAGAAAAAGATAGGTTAGGTTAGGTTAGGTAGGTTAGGTAGTCGAAAAAACATTAATTCATGAAAACTTGGCTTATTAGGCAAATCGGGCCTTGCATAGTAGGCTGAGAAGTGCGTTCTGGCTACTAGGTACGACATATGTATATATAAATATATAAATATATATATATATATATATATATATATATATATATATATATATTTATATATATATATATATATATATATAAATATATATATGAAATATATATATATATATATATATATATGAACTTGAAACCGGCCATATACTGCAGGTATGTTGACGACATTTTTACACAGGTACCTGATGTCAGACATCTGCAGGAGCTGAAGGAGGCATTTGAGCAGAGTTCCGTGCTGCGTTTCACTTACGAGACGGAAAAGGATGGGAAGCTGCCTTTTCTAGATGTAACAGTCATGGAAAAGGGCGGAGGTTTCCACACTGCAGTCTACACAAAGGAAACAAACATAGGAATGTGCCTAAATGCCAACAGCGACTGCCCTGACAGGTACAAGAGGAGTGTTGTTAACGCATACGTCGACCGTGCTCTCAGCCACAGCTCAGAATGGAAGCAAATCGACGAAGAACTCTGTAGGGTAAGGCAGGTTCTAGTCAATAACGGCTTCTCCAATGGTTTCATCGAAGACATCATAAGAAGGAAAGTGAAAAGCCATGCAACCTCCGAAGAGACAACTAACACAACACCTATACCCCCTATTAGACTATTTTACAGGAACTTCTTTTCCACAGCTCATAAAACAGAGGAAAGGGTCCTGAAAGATATTGTTAATAGAAACGTTATCCCTACAGACAAAAATCAGAGGATACAACTGACGATTTACTATAAAACCAGAAAAACGGCCAGCCTACTCATGAGAAACTCTCCAGACACGAAACAGAACGCTTTAAAAGAGACTAACGTCGTCTATGCCTTCAAATGCCCACTTGGGGACTGTAAGCTCCAAAAAACCCAGTATATAGGCAAGACAACAACATCTCTTTCTAGGCGTTTAACGATGCATAAACAACAGGGCTCCATTAAGGAACATATAATCTCTTCCCATAACCAAACCATCGCCAGAGAAATCCTAGTAAACAACACAGAAATCATCGATAGATACAGCGATAGCAGGCGGCTTGACGTTTGCGAGGCACTACACATCAAGAAGTCAACACCAGCAATCAACAGCCAATTATTGCACATCTATATTCTACCCACCTCAAGACTCCGCTCCAATATAGAAGCATCAAGAAATATGGACCAATAGGCTTTCTACAAACACTTCTATTCAATACCCATTGTTTCTGTTCTGTCTTGTGTTGATACTTTTAATACCCTATTAATATCCTCTAGTGTTCTGTCTTGTGTTAATGCCACATCATCCTTCCCACCTCACTCAAATGTAATGCCACATCACCCTTCCCACCTCACTCAAATGTAGATATAAAATCAGGGAAACGCAAGTTCTAATCAGTTGTGTATTTGTGAAGTCTTTGAAAATGTAATAAGTTTTACGAAACGCGCCCGTGTCGCGTCAGACTAGAAATAAAAATGAATTTTGGAGAAGTGATTTTTGATTTACCTCCAACAGTGAAGCATAATGTACGAAAGATTGAGAAAATTCGTGTTAGAATTATTAATCTTACTTTTTCGGTCATATTTAATAATATATATATATATATATATATATATATATATATATATATATATATATATATATATATATATATATATATATATATATATATATATATATATATATATATATATATATATATTTATATACATATATATAAAAATATATATATATATATATATATATATATATATATATATATATATATATATATATATATATATATATATATATATATATATTAGTATATTTTGGTAGCAGTCTTTCCTGTAGACATATATTATTAAATATGACCGAAAAAGTAAGATTAATAATTCTAACACGAATTTTCTCAATCTTTCGCACATTACGCTTCACTGTTGGAGGTAAATAAAAAATCAATTCTCCAAAATTCATTTTTATTTCTAGTCTGACGCGACACGGGCGCGTTTCGTAAAACTTATTACATTTTCAAAGACTTTAATTCACAAATGCACAACAGTGTATTTGAATTGAACTGAATTGTGTATTTGTGAACTAAAGTCTTTGAAAATGTAATAAGTTTTACGAAACGCGCCCGTGTCGCGTCAGACTAGAAATAAAATGAATTTTGGAGAATTGATTTTTGATTTACCTCCAACATTGAAGCGTAATGTACGAAAGATTGAGAAAATTCGTGTTAGAATTATTAATCTTACTTTTTCGGTCATATTTAATAATATATATATATATATATATATATATATATATATATATATATATATATATATATATATATATATATATATATATATATATATATGTATATATATATATATATATATATATAACTGAAAACTCACACCCCAGAAGTGACTCGAACCCATACTCCCAGAAGCAACGCATCTGGTATGTACAAGACGCCTTAATCCACTTGACCATCACGACCGGACATAATGAGGTGATAGCCGAGGCTATTTGAACCACCCCACCGCCGGCACTCGGATAGTTATCTTGGGCATAGCATTTTACCAAATCACCTCATTCTTTGGGGCAACACGTGAGGAACACAAATGCGAACAAGCCTGAATGGTCCCCAGGACATATGCAACTGAAAACTCACACCCCAGAAGTGACTCGAACCCATACTCCCAGAAGCAACGCATCTGGTATGTACAAGACGCCTTAATCCACTTGACCATCACGACCGGACATAATGAGTTGATAGCCGAGGCTATTTGAACCACCCCACCGCCGGCACTCGGATAGTTATCTTGGGCATAGCATTTTACCAAATCACCTCATTCTTTGGGGCAACACGTGAGGAACACAAATGCGAACAAGCCTGAATGGTCCCCAGGACATATGCAACTGAAAACTCACACCCCAGAAGTGACTCGAACCCATACTCCCAGAAGCAACGCATCTGGTATGTACAAGACGCCTTAATCCACTTGACCATCACGACCGGACATAATGAGGTGATAGCCGAGGCTATTTGAACCACCCCACCGCCGGCACTCGGATAGTTATCTTGGGCATAGCATTTTACCAAATCACCTCATTCTTTGGGGCAACACGTGAGGAACACAAATGCGAACAAGCCTGAATGGTCCCCAGGACATATGCAACTGAAAACTCACACCCCAGAAGTGACTCGAACCCATACTCCCAGAAGCAACGCATCTGGTATGTACAAGACGCCTTAATCCACTTGACCATCACGACCGGACATAATGAGGTGATAGCCGAGGCTATTTGAACCACCCCACCGCCGGCACTCGGATAGTTATCTTGGGCATAGCATTTTACCAAATCACCTCATTCTTTGGGGCAACACGTGAGGAACACAAATGCGAACAAGCCTGAATGGTCCCCAGGACATTCTTCTGGGAGTATGGGTTCGAGTCACTTCTGGGGTGTGAGTTTTCAGTTGCATATGTCCTGGGGACCATTCAGGCTTGTTCGCATTTGTGTTCCTCACGTGTTGCCCCAAAGAATGAGGTGATTTGGTAAAATGCTATGCCCAAGATAACTATCCGAGTGCCGGCGGTGGGGTGGTTCAAATAGCCTCGGCTATCACCTCATTATGTCCGGTCGTGATGGTCAAGTGGATTAAGGCGTCTTGTACATACCAGATGCGTTGCTTCTGGGAGTATGGGTTCGAGTCACTTCTGGGGTGTGAGTTTTCAGTTGCATATGTCCTGGGGACCATTCAGGCTTGTTCGCATTTGTGTTCCTCACGTGTTGCCCCAAAGAATGAGGTGATTTGGTAAAATGCTATGCCCAAGATAACTATCCGAGTGCCGGCGGTGGGGTGGTTCAAATAGCCTCGGCTATCACCTCATTATGTCCGGTCGTGATGGTCAAGTGGATTAAGGCGTCTTGTACATACCAGATGCGTTGCTTCTGGGAGTATGGGTTCGAGTCACTTCTGGGGTGTGAGTTTTCAGTTGCATATGTCCTGGGGACCATTCAGGCTTGTTCGCATATATATATATATATATATATATATATATATATATATAACTGAAAACTCACACCCCAGAAGTGACTCGAACCCATACTCCCAGAAGCAACGCAACTGGTATGTACAAGACGCCTTAATCCACTTGACCATCACGACCGGACATAATGAGGTGATAGCTGAGGCTATTTGAACCACCCCACCGCCGGCACTCGGATAGTAATCTTGGGCATAGCATTTTACCAAATCACCTCATTCTTTGGGGCACACGTGAGGAACACAAATGCGAACAAGCCTGAATGGTCCCCAGGACATGTCCTGGGGACCTCGGCTATCACCTCATTATGTCCGGTGATGGTCAAGTGGATTAAGGCGTCTTGTACATACCAGTTGCGTTGCTTCTGGGAGTATGGGTTCGAGTCACTTCTGGGGTGTGAGTTTTCAGTTGCATATTGTCCTGGGGACCATTCAGGCTTGTTCGCATTTGTGTTCCTCACGTGTGCCCCAAAGAATGAGGTGATTTGGTAAAATGCTATGCCCAAGATTACTATCCGAGTGCCGGCGGTGGGGTGGTTCAAATAGCCTCGGCTATCACCTCATTATGTCCGTCGTGATGGTCAAGTGGATTAAGGCGTCTTGTACATACCAGTTGCGCTGCTCCTGGGAGTATGGGTTCGAGTCACTTCTGGGGTGTGAGTTTTCAGTTGCATATTGTCCTGGGGACCATTCAGGCTTGTTCGCATATATATATATATATATATATATATATATATATATATATATATATATATATATATATATATATATATATATACATATATATATATATATATATATATATATATATATATATATATATATATATATATATATATATATATATATATATATATATACATGTAATATATTGTATATAAGGTGATTAGAGATATATCCGAATATATCCATGATGAAGTTTTATACCATCTTATTTTCTTGTCCTTTGTCAGACCTCAGCACAAAGTGTGTCGCACCTGACAATAGGTCCGGCTGAGTCTGACACCTGTTCAGATTCATGTTCCCCGTTGTAGTACAACGAAGCATAGGATAAACATTCAGAATAAACCTAAATTAAATGTGTTGGGTTGTCAACAGTTCGATCCCAACACATATGGGGGCCTGTCCGGGAGTGTTTTGAGCAAGACACACTGTGTACACTTGCAGCACCCGTTGCTAGTCATCTAAGTGTCCAGCCAGGTAAAGTTTCATCATGGATCGTGTACAAGAATTGTTAACAAAAGAGGACCCATTAATTTTGGAGAGCTGTACGAAAGAACAGCTGAAGAAAATCGCCGAACACTATGAGATAGAATTAGTGTCGACTAAAGTGGTCTATATGAGACAAGAACTTGGAAATAAAGTAAGGTCTCGACATGAAGATGTAGGAGCGGTAGGATTAGATGTGAGTGCAAAGGAAAGTGGGGAACAAGATAATGAGGAAGTGTCTTCTAATTCGTCTCGTAGTAGTGGAAGTTTAGAATATGAATTGGAACGTTTGAAACTGGAAGCTCAAATTAAGAGGGAAGAGAGAGTTTCAGTTAGAGAAACTGAAATTGGA